>NW_025721183.1:0-300000 GCF_922984935.1 Meles meles
GCCCGAAGTGTGTTCGCCGGGCGTTTTCCGGCCAATTCTCACGAGCGTTCTGCCCAAATCGGGATCGATTTGGGCAGAAAGCTCGTGAGAATTGGCCGGCGTTGGGCAGCCCTGGTCAGCGCCCAGGGCCGCGTGGAGCAGGGCCCTTTCTCGCTCGGGGCATGGCGCGGCCACCCGGAAAACGAGCCGCGACGATGGGGCGCGGCCGACGGCCCCGGCGCCGGGGAGTTTTCCCCGAGCAGAGTGGATGGAGGCGCCGTGGCCCGGCGTCCGCCTCCGCCGTGGCGGGCGGCCGGGGCGCCCGTGGAGGGGGCTGGCCTCTGTGGGGGAACGGAGTGATCTCTCACTCCACGGCTGAGACGAAGCCGCGAAAGGTGCCGTGGTCGCCGGGACGGTCGGGGGGACTCGTGGCGCGGGACTCAGGGTTCCCCATGCGGAGGCCCCCAGGCTCAGGCCCCTGGCAACGGAAGGCTGAGCAAGCAGGATCGGGCCCGGGCCCGGCTTTCGGGGCTGGCCCGGCCCCAGCGGCCGGCGCCAGGGAGGGGACCCCCGGAGGCTGAGGAGCGGGAGGCGTCGGCCTCCCCGGGGCCCGCCTCCCGGAGCTCCTCCTGGCGGTGCCGGAACGCGCCGACACGCGATCCCGGACAGGGCCCCGGGGGGGCGGCCCTGCGGCCCTGTGGTGCCCGAAGTGTGTTCGCCGGGCGTTTTCCGGCCAATTCTCACGAGCGCTCTGCCCAAATCTGGATCGATTTGGGCAGAACGCTCGTGAGAATTGGCCGGCGTTGGGCAGCCCTGGTCAGCGCCCAGGGCCGCGTGGAGCAGGGCCCTTTCTCGCTCGGGGGCATGGCGCGGCCACCCGGAAAACGAGCCGCGACGATGGGGCGCGGCCGGCGGCCCCGGCGCCGGGGAGTTTAACCCGAGCAGAGTGATGGAGGCGCCGTGGCCGGGCGTCCGCCTCCGCCCGTGGCGGGCGGCCCGGGCGCCCGTGGAGGGGGCTGGCCTCTGTGGGGGAACGGAGTGATCTCTCACTCCACGGCTGGGACGAAGCCGCGAAAGGTGCCGTGGTCGCCGGGACGGTCGGGGGGACTCGTGGCGCGGGACTCAGGGTTCCCCATGCGGAGGCCCCCAGGCTCAGGCCCCTGCCAACGGAAGGCTGAGCAAGCAGGCCCGGGCCCGGGCCCGGCTTTCGGGGCTGGCCCGGCCCCAGCGGCCGGCGCCAGGGAGGGGACCCCCGGAGGCTGAGGAGCGGGAGGCGTCGGCCTCCCCGGGGCCTGCCTCCCGGAGCTCCTCCTGGCGGTGCCGGAACGCGCCGACACGCGATCCCGGACAGGGCCCCGGGGGGGCGGCCCTGCGGCCCTCTGGTGCCCGAAGTGTGTTCGCCGGGCGTTTTCCGGCCAATTCTCACGAGCGTTCTGCCCAAATCGGGATCGATTTGGGCAGAACGCTCGTGAGAATTGGCCGGCGTTGGGCAGCCCTGGTCAGCGCCCAGGGCCGCGTGGAGCAGGGCCCTTTCTCGCTCGGGGCATGGCGCGGCCACCCGGAAAACGAGCCGCGACGATGGGGCGCGGCCGGCGGCCCCGGCGCCGGGGAGTTTTCCCCGAGCAGAGTGGATGGAGGCGCCGTGGTCCGGGCGTCCGCCTCCGCCGTGGCGGGCGGCCGGGGCGCCCGTGGAGGGGGCTGGCCTCTGTGGGGGAACGGAGTGATCTCTCACTCCACGGCTGGGACGAAGCCGCGAAAGGTGCCGTGGTCGCCGGGACGGTCGGGGGGACTCGTGGCGCGGGACTCAGGGTTCCCCATGCGGAGGCCCCCAGGCTCAGGCCCCTGGCAACGGAAGGCTGAGCAAGCAGGCCCGGGCCCGGGCCCGGCTTTCGGGGCTGGCCCGGCCCCAGCGGCCGGCGCCAGGGAGGGGACCCCCGGAGGCTGAGGAGCGGGAGGCGTCGGCCTCCCCGGGGCCCGCCTCCCGGAGCTCCTCCTGGCGGTGCCGGAACGCGCCGACACGCGATCCCGGACAGGGCCCCGGGGGGGCGGCCCTGCGGCCCTCTGGTGCCGAAGTGTGTTCGCCGGGCGTTTTTCCGGCCAATTCTCACGAGCGTTCTGCCCAAATCGGGATCGATTTGGGCAGAACCTCGTGAGAATTGGCCGGCGTTGGGCAGCCCTGGTCAGCGCCCAGGGCCGCGTGGAGCAGGGCCCTTTCTCGCTCGGGGCATGGCGCGGCCACCCGGAAAACGAGCCGCGACGATGGGGCGCGGCCGGCGGCCCCGGCGCCGGGGAGTTTTCCCCGAGCAGAGTGGATGGAGGCGCCGTGGCCGGGCGTCGGCCTCCGCCGTGGCGGGCGGCCGGGGCGCCCGTGGAGGGGGCTGGCCTCTGTGGGGGAACGGAGTGATCTGGAGTGATCTCTCACTCCACGGCTGGGACGAAGCCGCGAAAGGTGCCGTGGTCGCCGGGACGGTCGGGGGGACTCGTGGCGCGGGACTCAGGGTTCCCCATGCGGAGGCCCCCAGGCTCAGGCCCCTGGCAACGGAAGGCTGAGCAAGCAGGCCCGGGCCCGGGCCCGGCTTTCGGGGCTGGCCCGGCCCCAGCGGCCGGCGCCAGGGAGGGGACCCCCGGAGGCTGAGGAGCGGGAGGCGTCGGCCTCCCCGGGGCCCGCCTCCCGGAGCTCCTCCTGGCGGTGCCAGAACGCGCCGACACGCGATCCCGGACAGGGCCCCGGGGGGGCGGCCCTGCGGCCCTCTGGTGCCCGAAGTGTGTTCGCCGGCGTTTTCCGGCCAATTCTCACGAGCGTTCTGCCCAAATCGTGATCGATTTGGGCAGAACGCTCGTGAGAATTGGCCGGCGTTGGGCAGCCCTGGTCAGCGCCCAGGGCCGCGTGGAGCAGGGCCCTTTCTCGCTCGGGGCATGGCGCGGCCACCCGGAAAACGAACCGCGACGATGGGGCGCGGCCGGCGGCCCCGGCGCCGGGGAGTTTTCCCCGAGCAGAGTGGATGGAGGCGCCGTGGCCGGGCGTCCGCCTCCGCCGTGGCGGGCGGCCGGGGCGCCCGTGGAGGGGGCTGGCCTCTGTGGGGAACGGAGTGAACTCTCACTCCACGGCTGGGACGAAGCCGCGAAAGGTGCCGTGGTCGCCGGGACGGTCGGGGGGACTCGTGCGCGGGACTCAGGGTTCCCCATGCGGAGGCCCCCAGGCT
Organism: Meles meles; assembly: GCF_922984935.1. Lineage (NCBI taxonomy): Eukaryota > Metazoa > Chordata > Mammalia > Carnivora > Mustelidae > Meles > Meles meles. The sequence continues at coordinate 3,183 of NW_025721183.1, forward strand.
CAGGCCCCTGCAACGGAAGGCTGAGCAAGCAGGCCCGGGCCTGGGCCCGGCTTTCGGGGCTGGCCCGGCCCCAGCGGCCGGCGCCAGGGAGGGGACCCCCGGAGGCTGAGGAGCGGGAGGCGTCGGCCTCCCCGGGGCCCGCCTCCCGGAGCTCCTCCTGGCGGTGCCGGAACGCGACAACACGCGATCCCGGACAGGGCCCCGGGGGGGCGGCCCTGCGGCCCTCTGGTGCCCGAAGTGTGTTCGCCGGGCGTTTTCCGGCCAATTCTCACGAGCGTTCTGCCCAAATCGGGATCGATTTGGGCAGAACGCTCGTGAGAATTGGCCGGCGTTGGGCAGCCCTGGTCAGCGCCCAGGGCCGCGTGGACAGGGCCCTTTCTCGCTCGGGGCATGGCGCGGCCACCCGGAAAACGAGCCGCGACGATGGGGCGCGGCCGGCGGCCCCGGCGCCGGGAGTTGTCCCCGAGCAGAGTGGATGGAGGCGCCGTGGCCGGGCGTCCGCCTCCGCCGTGGCGGGCGGCCGGGGCGCCCGTGGAGGGGGCTGGCCTCTGTGGGGGAACGGAGTGATCTCTCACTCCACGGCTGGGACGAAGCCGCGAAAGGTGCCGTGGTCGCCGGGACGGTCGGGGGGACTCGTGGCGCGGGACTCAGGGTTCCCCATGCGGAGGCCCCCAGGCTCAGGCCCCTGGCAACGGAAGGCTGAGCAAGCAGGCCCGGGCCCGGCCCGGCTTTCGGGGCTGGCCCGGCCCCAGCGGCCGGCGCCAGGGAGGGGACCCCCGAGGCTGAGGAGCGGGAGGCGTCGGCCTCCCGGGGCCCGCCTCCCGGAGCTCCTCCTGGCGGTGCCGGAACGCGCCGACACGCGATCCCGGACAGGGCCCCGGGGGGGGCGGCCCTGCGGCCCTCTGGTGCCCGAAGTGTGTTCGCCGGGCGTTTTCCGGCCAATTCTCACGAGCGTTCTGCCCAAATCGGGATCGATTTGGGCAGAACGCTCGTGAGAATTGGCCGGCGTTGGGCAGCCCTGGTCAGCGCCCAGGGCCGCGTGGAGCAGGGCCCTTTCTCGCTCGGGGCATGGCGCGGCCACCCGGAAAACGAGCCGCGACGATGGGGCGCGGCCGGCGGCCCCGGCGCCGGGGAGTTTTCCCCGAGCAGAGTGGATGGAGGCGCCGTGGCCGGGCGTCCGCCTCCGCCGTGGCGGGCGGCCGGGGCGCCCGTGGAGGGGGCTGGCCTCTGTGGGGGAACGGAGTGATCTCTCACTCCACGGCTGGGACGAAGCCGCGAAAGGTGCCGTGGTCGCCGGGACGGTCGGGGGGACTCGTGGCGCGGGACTCAGGGTTCCCCATGCGGAGGCCCCCAGGCTCAGGCCCCTGGCAACGGAAGGCTGAGCAAGCAGGATCGGGCCCGGGCCCGGCTTTCGGGGCTGGCCCGGCCCCAGCGGCCGGCGCCAGGGAGGGGACCCCCGGAGGCTGAGGAGCGGGAGGCGTCGGCCTCCCCGGGGCCCGCCTCCCGGAGCTCCTCCTGGCGGTGCCGGAACGCGCCGACACGCGATCCCGGACAGGGCCCCGGGGGGGCGGCCCTGCGGCCCTGTGGTGCCCGAAGTGTGTTCGCCGGGCGTTTTCCGGCCAATTCTCACGAGCGCTCTGCCCAAATCTGGATCGATTTGGGCAGAACGCTCGTGAGAATTGGCCGGCGTTGGGCAGCCCTGGTCAGCGCCCAGGGCCGCGTGGAGCAGGGCCCTTTCTCGCTCGGGGCATGGCGCGGCCACCCGGAAAACGAGCCGCGACGATGGGGCGCGGCCGGCGGCCCCGGCGCCGGGGAGTTTAACCCGAGCAGAGTGGATGGAGGCGCCGTGGCCGGGCGTCCGCCTCCGCCGTGGCGGGCGGCCCGGGCGCCCGTGGAGGGGGCTGGCCTCTGTGGGGGAACGGAGTGATCTCTCACTCCACGGCTGGGACGAAGCCGCGAAAGGTGCCGTGGTCGCCGGGACGGTCGGGGGGACTCGTGGCGCGGGACTCAGGGTTCCCCATGCGGAGGCCCCCAGGCTCAGGCCCCTGCCAACGGAAGGCTGAGCAAGCAGGCCCGGGCCCGGGCCCGGCTTTCGGGGCTGGCCCGGCCCCAGCGGCCGGCGCCAGGGAGGGGACCCCCGGAGGCTGAGGAGCGGGAGGCGTCGGCCTCCCCGGGGCCTGCCTCCCGGAGCTCCTCCTGGCGGTGCCGGAACGCGCCGACACGCGATCCCGGACAGGGCCCCGGGGGGGCGGCCCTGCGGCCCTCTGGTGCCCGAAGTGTGTTCGCCGGGCGTTTTCCGGCCAATTCTCACGAGCGTTCTGCCCAAATCGGGATCGATTTGGGCAGAACGCTCGTGAGAATTGGCCGGCGTTGGGCAGCCCTGGTCAGCGCCCAGGGCCGCGTGGAGCAGGGCCCTTTCTCGCTCGGGGCATGGCGCGGCCACCGGAAAACGAGCCGCGACGATGGGGCGCGGCCGGCGGCCCCGGCGCCGGGGAGTTTTCCCCGAGCAGAGTGGATGGAGGCGCCGTGGCCGGGCGTCCGCCTCCGCCGTGGCGGGCGGCCGGGGCGCCCGTGGAGGGGGCTGGCCTCTGTGGGGGAACGGAGTGATCTCTCACTCCACGGCTGGGACGAAGCCGCGAAAGGTGCCGTGGTCGCCGGGACGGTCGGGGGGACTCGTGGCGCGGGACTCAGGGTTCCCCATGCGGAGGCCCCCAGGCTCAGGCCCCTGGCAACGGAAGGCTGAGCAAGCAGGCCCGGGCCCGGGCCCGGCTTTCGGGGCTGGCCCGGCCCCAGCGGCCGGCGCCAGGGAGGGGACCCCCGGAGGCTGAGGAGCGGGAGGCGTCGGCCTCCCCGGGGCCCGCCTCCCGGAGCTCCTCCTGGCGGTGCCGGAACGCGCCGACACGCGATCCCGGACAGGGCCCCGGGGGGGCGGCCCTGCGGCCCTCTGGTGCCCGAAGTGTGTTCGCCGGGCGTTTTCCGGCCAATTCTCACGAGCGTTCTGCCCAAATCGGGATCGATACCCTCGTGAGAATTGGCCGGCGTTGGGCAGCCCTGGTCAGCGCCCAGGGCCGCGTGGAGCAGGGCCCTTTCTCGCTCGGGGCATGGCGCGGCCACCCGGAAAACGAGCCGCGACGATGGGGCGCGGCCGGCGGCCCCGGCGCCGGGGGAGTTTTCCCCGAGCAGAGTGGATGGAGGCGCCGTGGCCGGGCGTCGGCCTCCGCCGTGGCGGGCGGCCGGGGCGCCCGTGGAGGGGGCTGGCCTCTGTGGGGGAACGGAGTGATCTCTCACTCCACGGCTGGGACGAAGCCGCGAAAGGTGCCGGTGGTCGCCGGGACGGTCGGGGGGGGGACTCGTGGCGCGGGACTCAGGGTTCCCCATGCGGAGGCCCCCAGGCTCAGGCCCCTGGCAACGGAAGGCTGAGCAAGCAGGCCCGGGCCCGGGCCCGGCTTTTCGGGGCTGGCCCGGCCCCAGCGGCCGGCGCCAGGGAGGGGACCCCCGGAGGCTGAGGAGCGGGAGGCGTCGGCCTCCCCGGGGCCCGCCTCCCGGAGCTCCTCCTGGCGGTGCCAGAACGCGCCGACACGCGATCCCGGACAGGGCCCCGGGGGGGCGGCCCTGCGGCCCTCTGGTGCCCGAAGTGTGTTCGCCGGCGTTTTCCGGCCAATTCTCACGAGCGTTCTGCCCAAATCGTGATCGATTTGGGCAGAACGCTCGTGAGAATTGGCCGGCGTTGGGCAGCCCTGGTCAGCGCCCAGGGCCGCGTGGAGCAGGGCCCTTTCTCGCTCGGGGCATGGCGCGGCCACCCGGAAAACGAACCGCGACGATGGGGCGCGGCCGGCGGCCCCGGCGCCGGGGAGTTTTCCCCCGAGCAGAGTGGATGGAGGCGCCGTGGCCGGGCGTCCGCCTCCGCCGTGGCGGGCGGCCGGGGCGCCCGTGGAGGGGGCTGGCCTCTGTGGGGGAACGGAGTGAACTCTCACTCCACGGCTGGGACGAAGCCGCGAAAGGTGCCGTGGTCGCCGGGACGGTCGGGGGGACTCGTGGCGCGGGACTCAGGGTTCCCCATGCGGAGGCCCCCAGGCTCAGGCCCCTGGCAACGGAAGGCTGAGCAAGCAGGCCCGGGCCTGGGCCCGGCTTTCGGGGCTGGCCCGGCCCAGCGGCCGGCGCCAGGGAGGGGACCCCCGGAGGCTGAGGAGCGGGAGGCGTCGGCCTCCCCGGGGCCCGCCTCCCGGAGCTCCTCCTGGCGGTGCCGGAACGCGACAACACGCGATCCCCGGACAGGGCCCCGGGGGGGGCGGCCCTGCGGCCCTCTGGTGCCCGAAGTGTGTTCGCCGGGCGTTTTCCGGCCAATTCTCACGAGCGTTCTGCCCAAATCGGGATCGATTTGGGGCAGAACGCTCGTGAGAATTGGCCGGCGTTGGGCAGCCCTGGTCAGCGCCCAGGGCCGCGTGGAACAGGGCCCTTTCTCGCTCGGGGCATGGCGCGGCCACCCGGAAAACGAGCCGCGACGATGGGGCGCGGCCGGCGGCCCCGGCGCCGGGGAGTTGTCCCCGAGCAGAGTGGATGGAGGGCGCCGTGGCCGGGCGTCCGCCTCCGCCGTGGCGGGCGGCCGGGGCGCCCGTGGAGGGGGCTGGCCTCTGTGGGGGAACGGAGTGATCTCTCACTCCACGGCTGGGACGAAGCCGCGAAAGGTGCCGTGGTCGCCGGGACGGTCGGGGGGACTCGTGGCGCGGGACTCAGGGTTCCCCATGCGGAGGCCCCCAGGCTCAGGCCCCTGGCAACGGAAGGCTGAGCAAGCAGGCCCGGGCCCGGGCCCGGCTTTCGGGGCTGGCCCGGCCCCAGCGGCCGGCGCCAGGGAGGGGACCCCCGGAGGCTGAGGAGCGGGAGGCGTCGGCCTCCCCGGGGCCCGCCTCCCGGAGCTCCTCCTGGCGGTGCCGGAACGCGCCGACACGCGATCCCGGACAGGGCCCCGGGGGGGGCGGCCCTGCGGCCCTCTGGTGCCCGAAGTGTGTACGCCGGGCGTTTTCCCGGCCAATTCTCACGAGCGTTCTGCCCAAATCGGGATCGATTTGGGCAGAACGCTCGTGAGAATTGGCCGGCGTTGGGCAGCCCTGGTCAGCGCCCAGGGCCGCGTGGAGCAGGACCCTTTCTCGCTCGGGGCATGGCGCGGCCACCCGGAAAACGAGCCGCGACGATGGGGCGCGGCCGGCGGCCCCGGCGCCGGGGAGTTTTCCCCGAGCAGAGTGGATGGAGGCGCCGTGGCCGGGCGTCCGCCTCCGCCGTGGCGGGCGGCCGGGGCGCCCGTGGAGGGGGCTGGCCTCTGTGGGGGAACGGAGTGATCTCTCACTCCACGGCTGGGACGAAGCCGCGAAAGGTGCCGTGGTCGCCGGGACGGTCGGGGGGACTCGTGGCGCGGGACTCAGGGTTCCCCATGCGGAGGCCCCCAGGCTCAGGCCCCTGGCAACGGAAGGCTGAGCAAGCAGGCCCGGGCCCGGGCCCGGCTTTCGGGGCTGGCCCGGCCCCAGCGGCCGGCGCCAGGGAGGGGACCCCCGGAGGCTGAGGAGCGGGAGGCGTCGGCCTCCCCGGGGCCCGCCTCCCGGAGCTCCTCCTGGCGGTGCCGGAACGCGCCGACACGCGATCCCGGACAGGGCCCCGGGGGGGCGGCCCTGCGGCCCTCTGGTGCCCGAAGTGTGTTCGCCGGGCGTTTTCCGGCCAATTCTCACGAGCGTTCTGCCCAAATCGGGATCGATTTGGGCAGAACGCTCGTGAGAATTGGCCGGCGTTGGGCAGCCCTGGTCAGCGCCCAGGGCCGCGTGGAGCAGGGCCCTTTCTCGCTCGGGGCATGGCGCGGCCACCCGGAAAACGAGCCGCGACGATGGGGCGCGGCCGGCGGCCCCGGCGCCGGGGAGTTTTCCCCGAGCAGAGTGGATGGAGGCGCCGTGGCCGGGCGTCCGCCTCCGCCGTGGCGGGCGGCCGGGGCGCCCGTGGAGGGGGCTGGCCTCTGTGGGGGAACGGAGTGATCTCTCACTCCATGGCTGGGACGAAGCCGCGAAAGGTGCCGTGGTCGCCGGGACGGTCGGGGGGACTCGTGGCGCGGGACTCAGGGTTCCCCATGCGGAGGCCCCCAGGCTCAGGCCCCTGGCAACGGAAGGCTGAGCAAGCAGGCCCGGGCCCGGGCCCGGCTTTCGGGGCTGGCCCGGCCCCAGCGGCCGGCGCCAGGGAGGGGACCCCCGGAGGCTGAGGAGCGGGAGGCGTCGGCCTCCCCGGGGCCCGCCTCCCGGAGCTCCTCCTGGCGGTGCCGGAACGCGCCGACACGCGATCCCGGACAGGGCCCCGGGGGGGCGGCCCTGCGGCCCTCTGGTGCCCGAAGTGTGTTCGCCGGGCGTTTTCCGGCCAATTCTCACGAGCGTTCTGCCCAAATCGGGATCGATTTGGGCAGAACGCCCGTGAGAATTGGCCGGCGTTGGGCAGCCCTGGTCAGCGCCCAGGGCCGCGTGGAGCAGGGCCCTTTCTCGCTCGGGGCATGGCGCGGCCACCCGGAAAACGAGCCGCGACGATGGGGCGCGGCCGGCGGCCCCGGCGCCGGGGAGTTTTCCCCGAGCAGAGTGGATGGAGGCGCCGTGGCCGGGCGTCCGCCTCCGCCGTGGCGGGCGGCCGGGGCGCCCGTGGAGGGGGCTGGCCTCTGTGGGGGAACGGAGTGATCTCTCACTCCACGGCTGGGACGAAGCCGCGAAAGGTGCCGTGGTCGCCGGGACGGTCGGGGGGACTCGTGGCGCGGGACTCAGGGTTCCCCATGCGGAGGACCCCAGGCTCAGGCCCCTGGCAACGGAAGGCTGAGCAAGCAGGCCCGGGCCCGGGCCCGGCTTTCGGGGCTGGCCCGGCCCCAGCGGCCGGCGCCAGGGAGGGGACCCCCGGAGGCTGAGGAGCGGGAGGCGTCGGCCTCCCCGGGGCCCGCCTCCCGGAGCTCCTCCTGGCGGTGCCGGAACGCGCCGACACGCGATCCCGGACAGGGCCCCGGGGGGGCGGCCCTGCGGCCCTCTGGTGCCCGAAGTGTGTACGCCGGGCGTTTTCCGGCCAATTCTCACGAGCGTTCTGCCCAAATCGGGATCGATTTGGGCAGAACGCTCGTGAGAATTGGCCGGCGTTGGGCAGCCCTGGTCAGCGCCCAGGGCCGCGTGGAGCAGGGCCCTTTCTCGCTCGGGGCATGGCGCGGCCACCCGGAAAACGAGCCGCGACGATGGGGCGCGGCCGGCGGCCCCGGCGCCGGGGAGTTTTCCCCGAGCAGAGTGGATGGAGGCTCCGTGGCCGGGCGTCCGCCTCCGCCGTGGCGGGCGGCCGGGGCGCCCGTGGAGGGGGCTGGCCTCTGTGGGGGAACGGAGTGATCTCTCACTCCACGGCTGGGACGAAGCCGCGAAAGGTGCCGTGGTCGCCGGGACGGTCGGGGGGACTCGTGGCGCGGGACTCAGGGTTCCCCATGCGGAGGCCCCCAGGCTCAGGCCCCTGGCAACGGAAGGCTGAGCAAGCAGGCCCGGGCCCGGGCCCGGCTTTCGGGGCTGGCCCGGCCCCAGCGGCCGGCGCCAGGGAGGGGACCCCCGGAGGCTGAGGAGTGGGAGGCGTCGGCCTCCCCGGGGCCCGCCTCCCGGAGCTCCTCCTGGCGGTGCCGGAATGCGCCGACACGCGATCCCGGACAGGGCCCCGGGGGGGCGGCCCTGAGGCCCTCTGGTGCCCGAAGTGTGTTCGCCGGGCGTTTTCCGGCCAATTCTCACGAGCGTTCTGCCCAAATCGGGATCGATTTGGGCAGAACGCTCGTGAGAATTGGCCGGCGTTGGGTAGCCCTGGTCAGCGCCCAGGGCCGCGTGGAGCAGGGCCCTTTCTCGCTCGGGGCATGGCGCGTCCACCCGGAAAACGAGCCGCGACGATGGGGCGCGGCCGGCGGCCCCGGCGCCGGGGAGTTTTCCCCGAGCAGAGTGGATGGAGGCGCCGTGGCCGGGCGTCCGCCTCCGCCGTGGCGGGCGGCCGGGGCGCCCGTGGAGGGGGCTGGCCTCTGTGGGGGAACGGAGTGATCTCTCACTCCACGGCTGGGACGAAGCCGCGAAAGGTGCCGTGGTCGCCGGGACGGTCGGGGGGGACTCGTGGCGCGGGACTCAGGGTTCCCCATGCGGAAGCCCCCAGGCTCAGGCCCCTGGCAACGGAAGGCTGAGCAAGCAGGCCCGGGCCCGGGCCCGGCTTTCGGGGCTGGCCCGGCCCCAGCGGCCGGCGCCAGGGAGGGGACCCCCGGAGGCTGAGGAGCGAGAGGCGTCGGCCTCCCCGGGGCCCGCCTCCCGGAGCTCCTCCTGGCGGTGCCGGAACGCGCCGACACGCGATCCCAGACAGGGCCACGGGGGGGGCGGCCCTGCGGCCCTCTGGTGCCCGAAGTGTGTTCGCCGGGCGTTTTCCGGCCAATTCTCACGAGCGTTCTGCCCAAATCGGGATCGATTTGGGCAGAAAGCTCGTGAGAATTGGCCGGCGTTGGGCAGCCCTGGTCAGCGCCCAGGGCCGCGTGGAGCAGGGCCCTTTCTCGCTCGGGGCATGGCGCGGCCACCCGGAAAACGAGCCGCGACGATGGGGCGCGGCCGACGGCCCCGGCGCCGGGGAGTTTTCCCCGAGCAGAGTGGATGGAGGCGCCGTGGCCGGGCGTCCGCCTCCGCCGTGGCGGGCGGCCGGGGCGCCCGTGGAGGGGGCTGGCCTCTGTGGGGGAACGGAGTGATCTCTCACTCCACGGCTGAGACGAAGCCGCGAAAGGTGCCGTGGTCGCCGGGACGGTCGGGGGGACTCGTGGCGCGGGACTCAGGGTTCCCCATGCGGAGGCCCCCAGGCTCAGGCCCCTGGCAACGGAAGGCTGAGCAAGCAGGCCCGGGCCCGGGCCCGGCTTTCGGGGCTGGCCCGGCCCCAGCGGCCGGCGCCAGGGAGGGGACCCCCGGAGGCTGAGGAGCGGGAGGCGTCGGCCTCCCCGGGGCCCGCCTCCCGGAGCTCCTCCTGGCGGTGCCGGAACGCGCCGACACGCGATCCCGGACAGGGCCCCGGGGGGGCGGCCCTGCGGCCCTGTGGTGCCCGAAGTGTGTTCGCCGGGCGTTTTCCGGCCAATTCTCACGAGCGCTCTGCCCAAATCTGGATCGATTTGGGCAGAACGCTCGTGAGAATTGGCCGGCGTTGGGCAGCCCTGGTCAGCGCCCAGGGCCGCGTGGAGCAGGGCCCTTTCTCGCTCGGGGCATGGCGCGGCCACCCGGAAAACGAGCCGCGACGATGGGGCGCGGCCGGCGGCCCCGGCGCCGGGGAGTTTAACCCGAGCAGAGTGGATGGAGGCGCCGTGGCCGGGCGTCCGCCTCCGCCGTGGCGGGCGGCCCGGGCGCCCGTGGAGGGGGCTGGCCTCTGTGGGGGAACGGAGTGATCTCTCACTCCACGGCTGGGACGAAGCCGCGAAAGGTGCCGTGGTCGCCGGGACGGTCGGGGGACTCGTGGCGCGGGACTCAGGGTTCCCCATGCGGAGGCCCCCAGGCTCAGGCCCCTGCCAACGGAAGGCTGAGCAAGCAGGCCCGGGCCCGGGCCCGGCTTTCGGGGCTGGCCCGGCCCCAGCGGCCGGCGCCAGGGAGGGGACCCCCGGAGGCTGAGGAGCGGGAGGCGTCGGCCTCCCCGGGGCCCGCCTCCCGGAGCTCCTCCTGGCGGTGCCGGAACGCGCCGACACGCGATCCCGGACAGGGCCCCGGGGGGGCGGCCCTGCGGCCCTCTGGTGCCCGAAGTGTGTTCGCCGGGCGTTTTCCGGCCAATTCTCACGAGCGTTCTGCCCAAATCGGGATCGATTTGGGCAGAACGCTCGTGAGAATTGGCCGGCGTTGGGCAGCCCTGGTCAGCGCCCAGGGCCGCGTGGAGCAGGGCCCTTTCTCGCTCGGGGCATGGCGCGGCCACCCGGAAAACGAGCCGCGACGATGGGGCGCGGCCGGCGGCCCCGGCGCCGGGGAGTTTTCCCCGAGCAGAGTGGATGGAGGCGCCGTGGCCGGGCGTCCGCCTCCGCCGTGGCGGGCGGCCGGGGCGCCCGTGGAGGGGGCTGGCCTCTGTGGGGGAACGGAGTGATCTCTCACTCCACGGCTGGGACGAAGCCGCGAAAGGTGCCGTGGTCGCCGGGACGGTCGGGGGGACTCGTGGCGCGGGACTCAGGGTTCCCCATGCGGAGGCCCCCAGGCTCAGGCCCCTGGCAACGGAAGGCTGAGCAAGCAGGCCCGGGCCCGGGCCCGGCTTTCGGGGCTGGCCCGGCCCCAGCGGCCGGCGCCAGGGAGGGGACCCCCGGAGGCTGAGGAGCGGGAGGCGTCGGCCTCCCCGGGGCCCGCCTCCCGGAGCTCCTCCTGGCGGTGCCGGAACGCGCCGACACGCGATCCCGGACAGGGCCCCGGGGGGGCGGCCCTGCGGCCCTCTGGTGCCCGAAGTGTGTTCGCCGGGCGTTTTCCGGCCAATTCTCACGAGCGTTCTGCCCAAATCGGGATCGATTTGGGCAGAACGCTCGTGAGAATTGGCCGGCGTTGGGCAGCCCTGGTCAGCGCCCAGGGCCGCGTGGAGCAGGGCCCTTTCTCGCTCGGGGCATGGCGCGGCCACCCGGAAAACGAGCCGCGACGATGGGGCGCGGCCGGCGGCCCCGGCGCCGGGGAGTTTTCCCCCGAGCAGAGTGGATGGAGGCGCCGTGGCCGGGCGTCGGCCTCCGCCGTGGCGGGCGGCCGGGGCGCCCGTGGAGGGGGCTGGCCTCTGTGGGGGAACGGAGTGATCTCTCACTCCACGGCTGGGACGAAGCCGCGAAAGGTGCCGTGGTCGCCGGGACGGTCGGGGGGACTCGTGGCGCGGGACTCAGGGTTCCCCATGCAGAGGCCCCCAGGCTCAGGCCCCTGGCAACGGAAGGCTGAGCAAGCAGGCCCGGGCCCGGGCCCGGCTTTCGGGGCTGGCCCGGCCCCAGCGGCCGGCGCCAGGGAGGGGACCCCCGGAGGCTGAGGAGCGGGAGGCGTCGGCCTCCCCGGGGCCCGCCTCCCGGAGCTCCTCCTGGCGGTGCCGGAACGCGCCGACACGCGATCCCGGACAGGGCCCCGGGGGGGGGGCCCTGCGGCCCTCTGGTGCCCGAAGTGTGTTCGCCGGGCGTTTTCCGGCCAATTCTCACGAGCGTTCTGCCCAAATCGGGATCGATTTGGGCAGAACGCTCGTGAGAATTGGCCGGCGTTGGGCAGCCCTGGTCAGCGCCCAGGGCCGCGTGGAGCAGGGCCCTTTCTCGCTCGGGGCATGGCGCGGCCACCCGGAAAACGAGCCGCGACGATGGGGCGCGGCCGGCGGCCCCGGCGCCGGGGAGTTTTCCCCGAGCAGAGTGGATGGAGGCGCCGTGGCCGGGCGTCCGCCTCCGCCGTGGCGGGCGGCCGGGGCGCCCGTGGAGGGGGCTGGCCTCTGTGGGGGAACGGAGTGATCTCTCACTCCACGGCTGGGACGAAGCCGCGAAAGGTGCCGTGGTCGCCGGGACGGTCGGGGGGACTCGTGGCGCGGGACTCAGGGTTCCCCATGCGGAGGCCCCCAGGCTCAGGCCCCTGGCAACGGAAGGCTGAGCAAGCAGGCCCGGGCCCGGGCCCGGCTTTCGGGGCTGGCCCGGCCCCAGCGGCCGGCGCCAGGGAGGGGACCCCCGGAGGCTGAGGAGCGGGAGGCGTCGGCCTCCCCGGGGCCCGCCTCCCGGAGCTCCTCCTGGCGGTGCCGGAACGCGCCGACACGCGATCCCGGACAGGGCCCCGGGGGGGCGGCCCTGCGGCCCTCTGGTGCCCGAAGTGTGTTCGCCGGGCGTTTTCCGGCCAATTCTCACGAGCGTTCTGCCCAAATCGGGATCGATTTGGGCAGAACGCTCGTGAGAATTGGCCGGCGTTGGGCAGCCCTGGTCAGCGCCCAGGGCCGCGTGGAGCAGGGCCCTTTCTCGCTCGGGGCATGGCGCGGCCACCCGGAAAACGAGCCGCGACGATGGGGCGCGGCCGGCGGCCCCGGCGCCGGGGAGTTTTCCCCGAGCAGAGTGGATGGAGGCGCCGTGGCCGGGCGTCCGCCTCCGCCGTGGCGGGCGGCCGGGGCGCCCGTGGAGGGGGCTGGCCTCTGTGGGGGAACGGAGTGATCTCTCACTCCACGGCTGGGACGAAGCCGCGAAAGGTGCCGTGGTCGCCGGGACGGTCGGGGGGACTCGTGGCGCGGGACTCAGGGTTCCCCATGCGGAGGCCCCCAGGCTCAGGCCCCTGGCAACGGAAGGCTGAGCAAGCAGGACCGGGCCCGGGGCCGGCTTTCGGGGCTGGCCCGGCCCCAGCGGCCGGCGCCAGGGAGGGGACCCCCGGAGGCTGAGGAGCGGGAGGCGTCGGCCTCCCCGGGGCCCGCCTCCCGGAGCTCCTCCTGGCGGTGCCGGAACGCGCCGACACGCGATCCCGGACAGGGCCCCGGGGGGGCGGCCCTGCGGCCCTCTGGTGCCCGAAGTGTGTTCGCCGGGCGTTTTCCGGCCAATTCTCACGAGCGTTCTGCCCAAATCGGGATCGATTTGGGCAGAACGCTCGTGAGAATTGGCCGGCGTTGGGCAGCCCTGGTCAGCGCCCAGGGCCGCGTGGAGCAGGGCCCTTTCTCGCTCGGGGCATGGCGCGGCCACCCGGAAAACGAGCCGCGACGATGGGGCGCGGCCAGCGGCCCCGGCGCCGGGGAGTTTTCCCCGAGCAGAGTGGATGGAGGCGCCGTGGCCGGGCGTCCGCCTCCGCCATGGCGGGCGGCCGGGGCGCCCGTGGAGGGGGCTGGCCTCTGTGGGGGAACGGAGTGATCTCTCACTCCACGGCTGGGACGAAGCCGCGAAAGGTGCCGTGGTCGCCGGGACGGTCGGGGGGACTCGTGGCGCGGGACTCAGGGTTCCCCATGCGGAGGACCCCAGGCTCAGGCCCCTGGCAACGGAAGGCTGAGCAAGCAGGCCCGGGCCCGGGCCCGGCTTTCGGGGCCGGCCCGGCCCCAGAGGCCGGCGCCAGGGAGGGGACCCCCGGAGGCTGAGGAGCGGGAGGCGTCGGCCTCCCCGGGGCCCGCCTCCCGGAGCTCCTCCTGGCGGTGCCGGAACGCGCCGAAACGCGATCCCGGACAGGGCCCCGGGGGGGCGGCCCTGCGGCCCTCTGGTGCCCGAAGTGTGTTCGCCGGGCGGTTTCCGGCCAATTCTCACGAGCGTTCTGCCCAAATCGGGATCGATTTGGGCAGAACGCTCGTGAGAATTGGCCGGCGTTGGGCAGCCCTGGTCAGCGCCCAGGGCCGCGTGGAGCAGGGCCCTTTCTCGCTCGGGGCATGGCGCGTCCACCCGGAAAACGAGCCGCGACGATGGGGCGCGGCCGGCGGCCCCGGCGCCGGGGAGTTTTCCCCGAGCAGAGTGGATGGAGGCGCCGTGGCCGGGCGTCCGCCTCCGCCGTGGCGGGCGGCCGGGGCGCCCGTGGAGGGGGCTGGCCTCTGTGGGGGAACGGAGTGATCTCTCACTCCACGGCTGGGACGAAGCCGCGAAAGGTGCCGTGGTCGCCGGGACGGTCGGGGGGACTCGTGGCGCGGGACTCAGGGTACCCATGCGGAGGCCCCCAGGCTCAGGCCCCTGGCAACGGAAGGCTGAGCAAGCAGTCCCGGGCCCGGGCCCGGGTTTCGGGGCCAACCCGGCCCCAGCGGCCGGCGCCAGGGAGGGGACCCCCGGAGGCTGAGGAGCGGGAGGCGTCGGCCTCCCCGGGGCCCGCCTCCCGGAGCTCCTCCTGGCGGTGCCGGAACGCGACGACACGCGTTCCCGGACAGGGCCCCGGGGGGGGCGGCCCTGCGGCCCTCTGGTGCCCGAAGTGTGTTCGCCGGGCGTTTTCCGGCCAATTCTCACGAGCGTTCTGCCCAAATCGGGATCGATTTGGGCAGAACGCTCGTGAGAATTGGCCGGCGTTGGGCAGCCCTGGTCAGCGCCCAGGGCCGCGTGGAGCAGGGCCCTTTCTCGCTCGGGGCATGGCGCGGCCACCCGGAAAACGAGCCGCGACGATGGGGCGCGGCCGGCGGCCCCGGCGCCGGGGAGTTTTCCCCGAGCAGAGTGGATGGAGGCGCCGTGGCCGGGCGTCCGCCTCCGCCGTGGCGGGCGGCCGGGGCGCCCGTGGAGGGGGCTGGCCTCTGTGGGGGAACGGAGTGATCTCTCACTCCACGGCTGAGACGAAGCCGCGAAAGGTGCCGTGGTCGCCGGGACGGTCGGGGGGACTCGTGGCGCGGGACTCAGGGTTCCCCATGCGGAGGCCCCCAGGCTCAGGCCCCTGGCAACGGAAGGCTGAGCAAGCAGGCCCGGGCCCGGGCCCGGCTTTCGGGGATGGCCCGGCCCCAGCGGCCGGCGCCAGGGAGGGGACCCCCGGAGGCTGAGGAGCGGGAGGCGTCGGCCTCCCCGGGGCCCGCCTCCCGGAGCTCCTCCTGGCGGTGCCGGAACGCGCCGACACGCGATCCCGGACAGGGCCCCGGGGGGGCGGCCCTGCGGCCCTCTGGTGCCCGAAGTGTGTTCGCCGGGCGTTTTCTGGCCAATTCTCACGAGCGTTCTGCCCAAATCGGGATCGATTTGGGCAGAACGCTCGTGAGAATTGGCCGGCGTTGGGCAGCCCTGGTCAGCGCCCAGGGCCGCGTGGAGCAGGGCCCTTTCTCGCTCGGGGCATGGCGCGGCCACCCGGAAAACGAGCCGCGACGATGGGGCGCGGCCGGCGGCCCCGGCGCCGGAGAGTTTTCCCCCGAGCAGAGTGGATGGAGGCGCCGTGGCCGGGCGTCCGCCTCCGCCGTGGCGGGCGGCCGGGGCGCCCGTGGAGGGGGCTGGCCTCTGTGGGGGAACGGAGTGATCTCTCACTCCACGGCTGGGACGAAGCCGCGAAAGGTGCCGTGGTCGCCGGGACGGTCGGGGGGACTCGTGGCGCGGGACTCAGGGTTCCCCATGCGGAGGACCCCAGGCTCAGGCCCCTGGCAACGGAAGGCTGAGCAAGCAGGCCCGGGCCCGGGCCCGGCTTTCAGGGCTGGCCCGGCCCCAGCGGCCGGCGCCAGGGAGGGGACCCCCGGAGGCTGAGGAGCGGGAGGCGTCGGCCTCCCCGGGGCCCGCCTCCCGGAGCTCCTCCTGGCGGTGCCGGAACGCGCCGACACGCGATCCCGGACAGGGCCCCGGGGGGGCGGCCCTGCGGCCCTCTGGTGCCCGAAGTGTGTTCGCCGGGCGTTTTCCGGCCAATTCTCACGAGCGTTCTGCCCAAATCGGGATCGATTTGGGCAGAACGCTCGTGAGAATTGGCCGGCGTTGGGCAGCCCTGGTCAGCGCCCAGGGCCGCGTGGAGCAGGGCCCTTTCTCGCTCGGGGCATGGCGCGGCCACCCGGAAAACGAGCCGCGACGATGGGGCGCGGCCGGCGGCCCCGGCGCCGGGGAGTTTTCCCCGAGCAGAGTGGATGGAGGCGCCGTGGCCGGGCGTCCGCCTCCGCCGTGGCGGGCGGCCGGGGCGCCCGTGGAGGGGGCTGGCCTCTGTGGGGGAACGGAGTGATCTCTCACTCCACGGCTGGGACGAAGCCGCGAAAGGTGCCGTGGTCGCCGGGACGGTCGGGGGGACTCGTGGCGCGGGACTCAGGGTTCCCCATGCGGAGGCCCCCAGGCTCAGGCCCCTGGCAACGGAAGGCTGAGCAAGCAGGCCCGGGCCCGGGCCCGGCTTTCAGGGCTGGCCCGGCCCCAGCGGCCGGCGCCAGGGAGGGGACCCCCGGAGGCTGAGGAGCGGGAGGCGTCGGCCTCCCCGGGGCCCGCCTCCCGGAGCTCCTCCTGGCGGTGCCGGAACGCGCCGACACGCGATCCCGGACAGGGCCCCGGGGGGGCGGCCCTGCGGCCCTCTGGTGCCCGAAGTGTGTTCGCCGGGCGTTTTCCGGCCAATTCTCACGAGCGTTCTGCCCAAATCGGGATCGATTTGGGCAGAACGCTCGTGAGAATTGGCCGGCGTTGGGCAGCCCTGGTCAGCGCCCAGGGCCGCGTGGAGCAGGGCCCTTTCTCGCTCGGGGCATGGCGCGGCCACCCGGAAAACGAGCCGCGACGATGGGGCGCGGCCGGCGGCCCCGGCGCCGGGGAGTTTTCCCCGAGCAGAGTGGATGGAGGCGCCGTGGCCGGGCGTCCGCCTCCGCCGTGGCGGGCGGCCGGGGCGCCCGTGGAGGGGGCTGGCCTCTGTGGGGGAACGGAGTGATCTCTCACTCCACGGCTGGGACGAAGCCGCGAAAGGTGCCGTGGTCGCCGGGACGGTCGGGGGGACTCGTGGCGCGGGACTCAGGGTTCCCCATGCGGAGGCCCCCAGGCTCAGGCCCCTGGCAACGGAAGGCTGAGCAAGCAGGCCCGGGCCCGGGCCCGGCTTTCGGGGCTGGCCCGGCCCCAGCGGCCGGCGCCAGGGAGGGGACCCCCGGAGGCTGAGGATTGGGAGGCGTCGGCCTCCCCGGGGCCCGCCTCCCGGAGCTCCTCCTGGCGGTGCCGGAACGCGCCGACACGCGATCCCGGACAGGGCCCCGGGGGGGCGGCCCTGCGGCCCTCTGGTGCCCGAAGTGTGTTCGCCGGGCGTTTTCCGGCCAATTCTCACGAGCGTTCTGCCCAAATCGGGATCGATTTGGGCAGAACGCTCGTGAGAATTGGCCGGCGTTAGGCAGCCCTGGTCAGCGCCCAGGGCCGCGTGGAGCAGGGCCCTTTCTCGCTCGGGGCATGGCGCGTCCACCCGGAAAACGAGCCGCGACGATGGGGCGCGGCCGGCGGCCCCGGCGCCGGGGAGTTTTCCCCGAGCAGAGTGGATGGAGGCGCCGTGGCCGGGCGTCCGCCTCCGCCGTGGCGGGCGGCCGGGGCGCCCGTGGAGGGGGCTGGCCTCTGTGGGGGAACGGAGTGATCTCTCACTCCACGGCTGGGACGAAGCCGCGAAAGGTGCCGTGGTCGCCGGGACGGTCGGGGGGACTCGTGGCGCGGGACTCAGGGTTCCCCATGCGGAGGCCCCCAGGCTCAGGCCCCTGGCAACGGAAGGCTGAGCAAGCAGGCCCGGGCCCGGGCCCGGCTTTCGGGGCTGGCCCGGCCCCAGCGGCCGGCGCCAGTGAGGGGACCCCCGGAGGCTGAGGAGCGGGAGGCGTCGGCCTCCCCGGGGCCCGCCTCCCGGAGCTCCTCCTGGCGGTGCCGGAACGCGCCGACACGCGATCCCGGACAGGGCCCCGGGGGGGCGGCCCTGCGGCCCTCTGGTGCCCGAAGTGTGTTCGCCGGGCGTTTTCCGGCCAATTCTCACGAGCGCTCTGCCCAAATCGGGATCGATTTGGGCAGAACGCTCGTGAGAATTGGCCGGCGTTGGGCAGCCCTGGTCAGCGCCCAGGGCCGCGTGGAGCAGGGCCCTTTCTCGCTCGGGGCATGGCGCGGCCACCCTGAAAACGAGCCGAGACGATGGGGCGCGGCCGGCGGCCCCGGCGCCGGGGAGTTTAACCCGAGCAGAGTGGATGGAGGCGCCGTGGCCGGGCGTCCGCCTCCGCCGTGGCGGGCGGCCCGGGCGCCCGTGGAGGGGGTGGCCTCTGTGGGGGAACGGAGTGATCTCTCACTCCACGGCTGGGACGAAGCCGCGAAAGGTGCCGTGGTCGCCGGGACGGTCGGGGGGACTCGTGGCGCGGGACTCAGGGTTCCCCATGCGGAGGCCCCCAGGCTCAGGCCCCTGGCAACGGAAGGCTGAGCAAGCAGGCCCGGGCCCGGGCCCGGCTTTCGGGGCTGGCCCGGCCCCAGCGGCCGGCGCCATGGAGGGGACCCCCGGAGGCTGAGGAGCGGGAGGCGTCGGCCTCCCCGGGGCCCGCCTCCCGGAGCTCCTCCTGGCGGTGCCGGAACGCGCCGACACGCGATCCCGGACAGGGCCCCGGGGGGGCGGCCCTGCGGCCCTCTGGTGCCCGAAGTGTGTTCGCCGGGCGTTTTCCGGCCAATTCTCACGAGCGTTCTGCCCAAATCGGGATCGATTTGGGCAGAACGCTCGTGAGAATTGGCCGGCGTTGGGCAGCCCTGGTCAGCGCCCAGGGCCGCGTGGAGCAGGGCCCTTTCTCGCTCGGGGCATGGCGCGGCCACCCGGAAAACGAGCCGCGACGATGGGGCGCGGCCGGCGGCCCCGGCGCCGGGGAGTTTTCCCCGAGCAGAGTGGATGGAGGCGCTGTGGCCGGGCGTCGGCCTCCGCCGTGGCGGGCGGCCGGGGCGCCCGTGGAGGGGGCTGGCCTCTGTGGGGGAACGGAGTGATCTCTCACTCCACGGCTGGGACGAAGCCGCGAAAGGTGCCGTGGTCGCCGGGACGGTCGGGGGGACTCGTGGCGCGGGACTCAGGGTTCCCCATGCGGAGGCCCCCAGGCTCAGGCCCCTGGCAACGGAAGGCTGAGCAAGCAGGCCCGGGCCCGGGCCCGGCTTTCGGGGCTGGCCCGGCCCCAGCGGCCGGCGCCAGGGAGGGGACCCCCGGAGGCTGAGGAGCGGGAGGCGTCGGCCTCCCCGGGGCCCGCCTCCCGGAGCTCCTCCTGGCGGTGCCGGAACGCGCCGACACGCGATCCCGGACAGGGCCCCGGGGGGGCGGCCTTGCGGCCCTCTGGTGCCCGAAGTGTGTTCGCCGGGCGTTTTCCGGCCAATTATCACGAGCGTTCTGCCCAAATCGGGATCGATTTGGGCAGAACGCTCGTGAGAATTGGCCGGCGTTGGGCAGCCCTGGTCAGCGCCCAGGGCCGCGTGGAGCAGGGCCCTTTCTCGCTCGGGGCATGGCGCGGCCACCCGGAAAACGAGCCGCGACGATGGGGCGCGGCCGGCGGCCCCGGCGCCGGGGAGTTTTCCCCCGAGCAGAGTGGATGGAGGCGCCGTGGCCGGGCGTCCGCCTCCGCCGTGGCGGGCGGCCGGGGCGCCCGTGGAGGGGGCTGGCCTCTGTGGGGGAACGGAGTGATCTCTCACTCCACGGCTGGGACGAAGCCGCGAAAGGTGCCGTTGTCCCCGGGACGGTCGGGGGGACTCGTGGCGCGGGACTCAGGGTTCCCCATGCGGAGGCCCCCAGGCTCAGGCCCCTGGCAACGGAAGGCTGAGCAAGCAGGCCCGGGCCCGGGACCCGCTTTCGGGGCTGGCCCGGCCCCAGCGGCCGGCGCCAGGGAGGGGACCCCCGGAGGCTGAGGAGCGGGAGGCGTCGGCCTCCCCGGGGCCCGCCTCCCGGAGCTCCTCCTGGCGGTGCCGGAACGCGCCGACACGCGATCCCGGACAGGGCCCCGGGGGGGCGGCCCTGCGGCCCTCTGGTGCCCGAAGTGTGTTCGCCGGGCGTTTTCCGGCCAATTCTCACGAGCGTTCTGCCCAAATCGGGATCGATTTGGGCAGAACGCTCGTGAGAATTGGCCGGCGTTGGGCAGCCCTGGTCAGCGCCCAAGGCCGCGTGGAGCAGGGCCCTTTCTCGCTCGGGGCATGGCGCGGCCACCCGGAAAACGAGCCGCGACGATGGGGCGCGGCCGGCGGCCCCGGCGCCGGGGAGTTTTCCCCGAGCAGAGTGGATGGAGGCGCCGTGGCCGGGCGTCCGCCTCCGCCGTGGCGGGCGGCCGGGGCGCCCGTGGAGGGGGCTGGCCTCTGTGGGGGAACGGAGTGATCTCTCACTCCACGGCTGGGACGAAGCCGCGAAAGGTGCCGTGGTCGCCGGGACGGTCGGGGGGACTCGTGGCGCGGGACTCAGGGTTCCCCATGCGGAGGCCCCCAGGCTCAGGCCCCTGGCAACGGAAGGCTGAGCAAGCAGGCCCGGGCCCGGGCCCGGCTTTCGGGGCTGGCCCGGCCCCAGCGGCCGGCGCCAGGGAGGGGACCCCCGGAGGCTGAGGAGCGGGAGGCGTCGGCCTCCCCGGGGCCCGCCTCCCGGAGCTCCTCCTGGCGGTGCCGGAACGCGCCGACACGCGATCCCGGACAGGGCCCCGGGGGGGGCCGCCCTGCGGCCCTGTGGTGCCCGAAGTGTGTTCGCCGGGCCTTTTCCGGCCAATTCTCACGAGCGTTCTGCCCAAATCGGGATCGATTTGGGCAGAACGCTCGTGAGAATTGGCCGGCGTTGGGCAGCCCTGGTCAGCGCCCAGTTCCGCGTGGAGCAGGGCCCTTTCTCGCTCGGGGCATGGCGCGGCCACCCGGAAAACGAGCCGCGACGATGGGGCGCGGCCGGCAGCCGCGGCGCCGGGGAGTTTTCCCCGAGCAGAGTGGATGGAGGCGCCGTGGCCGGGCGTCCGCCTCCGCCGTGGCGGGCGGCCGGGGCGCCCATGGAGGGGGCTGGCCTCTGTGGGGAATCGGACTGGTCTCTCACTCCGCGGCTAGGACGAAGCCGCGAAAGGTGCCGTTGTCGCTGGGACGGTCGGGGGACTCGTGGCGCGGGACTCAGGGTTCCCCATGGGGAGGCCTCCAGGCTCAGGACCCTGGCAACGGAAGGCTGAGCAAGCAGGCCCGGGCCCGGGCCCGGCTCTCGGGGCTGGCCCGGCCCCAGCTGCCGGCGCCAGGGAGGGGACCCCCGGAGGCTGAGGAGCGGGAGGCCTCGGCCTCCCCGCGTCACGCCTCCCGGAGCTCCTCCTGGCGGTGCCGGAACGCGACGACACGCGATCCCGGTCAGGACCCCGGGGGGGGCCGCCCTGCGGCCCTGTGGTGCGCGAAGTGTGTTCGCTGGGCGTTTTCCGGCCAATTCTCACGAGCGTTCTGCCCAAATGGGGATCGATTTGGGCAGAACGCTCGTGAGAATTGGCCGGCGTTGGGCAGCCCTGGTCAGCGCCCAGTTCCGCGTGGAGCAGGGCCCTTTCTCGCTCGGGGCATGTCGCGGCCACCCGGAAAACGAGCCGCGACGATGGGGCGCGGCCGGCAGCCGCGGCGCCGGGGAGTTTTCCCCGAGCAGAGTGGATGGAGGCGCCGTGGCCGGGCGTCCGCCTCCGCCGTGGCGGGCGGCCGAGGCGCCCCTGGAGGGGGCTGGCCTCTGTGGGGAAACGGACTGGTCTCTCACTCCGCGGCTAGGACGAAGCCGCGAAAGGTGCCGTTGTCGCCGGGACGGTCGGGGGACTCGTGGCGCGGGACTCAGGGTTCCCCATGGGGAGGCCCCCAGGCTCAGGCCCCTGGCAACGGAAGGCTGAGCAAGCAGGCCCGGGCCCGGGCCCGGGTTTCGGGGCTGGCCCGGCCCCAGCTCCCGGCGCCAGGGAGGGGACCCCCGGAGGCTGAGGAGCGGGAGGCGTCGGCCTCCCCGCGGCACGCCTCCCGGAGCTCCTCCTGGCGGTGCCGGAACGCGACGACACGCGATCCCGGACAGGGCCCCGGGGGGGGCCGCCCTGCGGCCCTGTGGTGCCCGAAGTGTGTTCGCCGGGCGTTTTCCGGCCAATTCTCACGAGCATTCTGCCCAAATCGGGATCGATTTGGGCAGAACGCTCGTGAGAATTGGCCGGCGTTGGGCAGCCCTGGTCAGCGCCCAGTTCCGCGTGGAGCAGGGCCCTTTCTCGCTCGGGGCATGTCGCGGCCACCCGGAAAACGAGCCGCGACGTTGGGCGCGGCCGGCAGCCGCGGCGCCGGGGAGTTTTCCCCGAGCAGAGTGGATGGAGGCGCCGTGGCCGGGCGTCCGCCTCTGCCGTGGCGGGCGGCCGGGGCGCCCCTGGAGGGGGCTGGCCTCTGTGGGGAAACGGACTGGTCTCTCGCTACGCGGCTAGGACGAAGCCGCGAAAGGTGCCGTTGTCGCCGGGACGGTCGGGGGACTCGTGGCGCGGGACTCATGGTTCCCCATGGGGAGGCCCCCAGGCTCAGGCCCCTGGCAACGGAAGGCTGAGCAAGCAGGCCCGGGCCCGGGCCCGGCTTTCGGGGCAGGCCCGGCCCCAGCTGCCAGCGCCAGGGAGGGGACCCCCGGAGGCTGAGGAGCGGGAGGTGTCGGCCTCCCCGTGGCACACCTCCCGGAGCTCCTGCTGGCGGTGCCGGAACGCGACGACACGCGATCCCGGACAGGGCCCCGGGGGGGGCCGCCCTGCGGCCCTGTGGTGCCCGAAGTGTGTTCGCCGGGCCTTTTCCGGCCAATTCTCACGAGCGTTCTGCCCAAATCGGGATCGATTTGGGCAGAACGCTCGTGAGAATTGGCCGGCGTTGGGCAGCCCTGGTCAGCGCCCAGTTCCGCGTGGAGCAGGGCCCTTTCTCGCTCGGGGCATGTCGCGGCCACCCGGAAAACGAGCCGCGACGATGGGGCGCGGCCGGCAGCCGCGGCGCCGGGGAGTTTTCCCCGAGCAGAGTGGATGGAGGCGCCGTGGACGGGCGTCCGCCTCCGCCGTGGCGGGCGGCCGGGGCGCCCCTGGAGGGGGCTGGCCTCTGTGGGGAAACGGACTGGTCTCTCACTCCGCGGCTAGGACGAAGCCGCGAAAGGTGCCGTTGTGGCCGGGACGGTCGGGGGACTCGTGGCGCGGGACTCAGGTTTCCCCATGGGGAGGCCCCCAGGCTCAGGCCCCTGGCAACGGAAGGCTGAGCAAGCAGGTCCGGGCCCGGGCCCGGCTTTCGGGGCTGGCCCGGCCCCAGCTGCCGGCGCCAGGGAGGGGACCCCCGGAGGCTGAGGAGCGGGAGGCGTCGGCCTCCCCGCGGCACGCCTCCCGGAGCTCCTCCTGGCGGTGCCGGAACGCGACGACACGCGATCCCGGACAGGGCCCCGGGGGGGGCCGCCCTGCGGCCCTGTGGTGCCCGAAGTGTGTTCGCCGGGCCTTTTCCGGCCAATTCTCACGAGCGTTCTGCCCAAATCGGGATCGATTTGGGCAGAACGCTCGTGAGAATTGGCCGGCGTTGGGCAGCCCTGGTCAGCGCCCAGTTCCGCGTGGAGCAGGGCCCTTTCTCGCTCGGGGCATGTCGCGGCCACCCGGAAAACGAGCCGCGACGATGGGGCGCGGCCGGCAGCCGCGGCGCCGGGGAGTTTTCCCCGAGCAGAGTGGATGGAGGCGCCGTGGCCGGGCGTCCGCCTCCGCCGTGGCGGGCGGCCGGGGCGCCCATGGAGGGGGCTGGCCTCTGTGGGGAAACGGACTGGTCTCTCACTCCGCGGCTAGGACGAAGCCGCGAAAGGTGCCGTTGTCGCCGGGACGGTCGGGGGACTCGTGGCGCGGGACTCAGGGTTCCCCATGGGGAGGCCTCCAGGCTCAGGACCCTGGCAACGGACGGCTGAGCAAGCAGGCCCGGGCCCGGGCCCGGCTTTCGGGGCTGGCCCGGCCCCAGCTGCCGGCGCCAGGGAGGGGACCCCCGGAGGCTGAGGAGCGGGAGGCGTCGGCCTCCCCGCGGCACGCCTCCCGGAGCTCCTCCTGGCGGTGCCGGAACGCGACGACACGCGATCCCGGACAGGGCCCCGGGGGTGCCGCCCTGCGGCCCTGTGGTGCCCGAAGTGTGTTCGCCGGGCGTTTTCCGGCCAATTCTCACGAGCGTTCTGCCCAAATCGGGATCGATTTGGGCAGAACGCTCGTGAGAATTGGCCGGCGTTGGGCAGCCCTGGTCAGCGCCCAGTTCCGCGTGGAACAGGGCCCTTTCTCGCTCGGGGCATGTCGCGGCCACCCGGAAAACGAGCCGCGACGATGGGGCGCGGCCGGCAGCCGTGGCGCCGGGGAGTTTTCCCCGAGCAGAGTGGATGGAGGCGCCGTGGCCGGGCGTCCGCCTCCGCCGTGGCGGGCGGCCGGGGCGCACCTGGAGGGGGCTGGCCTCTGTGGGGAAACGGACTGGTCTCTCGCTCCACGGCTAGGACGAAGCCGCGAAAGGTGCCGTTGTCGCCGGGACGGTCGGGGGACTCGTGGCGCGGGACTCAGGGTTCCCCATGGGGAGGCCCCCAGGCTCAGGCCCCTGGCAACGGAAGGCTGAGCAAGCAGGCCCGGGCCCGGGCCCGGGTTTCGGGGCTGGCCCGGCCCCAGCTCCCGGCGCCAGGGAGGGGACCCCCGGAGGCTGAGGAGCGGGAGGCTTCGGCCTCCCCGCGGCACGCCTCCCGGAGCTCCTCCTGGCGGTGCCGGAACGCGACGACACGCGATCCCGGACAGGGCCCCGGGGGGGGCCGCCCTGCGGCCCAGTGGCGCCCGAAGTGTGTTCGCCGGGCGTTTTCCGGCCAATTCTCACGAGCGTTCTGCCCAAATCGGGACCGATTTGGGCAGAACGCTCGTGAGAATTGGCCGGCGTTGGGCAGCCCTGGTCAGCGCCCAGTTCCGCGTGGAGCACGGCCGTTTCTCGCTCGGGGCATGGCGCGGCCACCCGGAAAACGAGCCGCGACGATGGGGCGCGGCGGGCAGCCGCGGCGCCGGGGAGTTTTCCCCGAGCAGAGTGGATGGAGGCGCAGTGGCCGGGCGTCCGCCTCTACCGTGGCGGGCGGCCGGGGCGCCCCTGGAGGGGGCTGGCCTCTGTGGGGGAACGGAGTGATCTCTCACTCCACGGCTGGGACGAAGCCGCGAAAGGTGCCGTTGTCGCCGGGACGGTTGGGGGACTCGTGGCGCGGGACTCAGGGTTCCCCATGGGGAGGCCCCCAGGCTCAGGCCCCTGGCAACGGAAGGCTGAGCAAGCAGGCCCGGGCCCGGGCCCGGCTTTCGGGGCTGGCCCGGCCCCAGCTGCCGGCGCCAGGGAGGGGACCCCGGGAGGCTGAGGAGCGGGAGGCGTCGGCCTCCCCGGGGCCCGCCTCCCGGAGCTCCTCCTGGCGGTGCCGGAACGCGACGACACGCGATCCCGGACAGGGCCCCGGGGGGGCGGCCCTACGGCCCTGTGGTGCCCGAAGTGTGTTCGCCGGGCGTTTTCCGGCCAATTCTCACGAGCGTTCTGCCCAAATCGGGATCGATTTGGGCAGAACGCTCGTGAGAATTGGCCGGCGTTGGGCAGCCCTGGACAGCGCCCAGTTCCGCGTGGAGCAGGGCCCTTTCTCGCTCGGGGCATGTCGCGGCCACCCGGAAAACGAGCCGCGACGATGGGGCGCGGCCGGCAGCCGCGGCGCCGGGGAGTTTTCCCCGAGCAGAGTGGATGGAGGCGCCGTGGCCGGGCGTCCGCCTCCGCCGTGGCGGGCGGCCGGGGCGCCCATGGAGGGGGCTGGCCTCTGTGGTGAAACGGACTGGTCTCTCACTCCGCGGCTAGGACGAAACCGCGAAAGGTGCCGTTGTCGCCGGGACGGTCGGGGGACTCGTGGCACGGGACTCAGGGTTCCCCATGGGGAGGCCTCCAGGCTCAGGACCCTGGCAACGGAAGGCTGAGCAAGCAGGCCCGGGCCCGGGCCCGGCTCTCGGGGCTGGCCCGGCCCCAGCTGCCGGCGCCAGGGAGGGGACCCACGGAGGCTGAGGAGCGGGAGGCGTCGGCCTCCCCGCGGCACGCCTCCCGGAGCTCCTCCTGGCGGTGCCGGAACGCGACGACACGCGATCCCGGACAGGGCCCCGGGGGTGCCGCCCTGCGGCCCTGTGGTGCCCGAACTGTGTTCGCCGGGCGTTTTCCGGCCAATTCTCACGAGCGTTCTGCCCAAATCGGGATCGATTTGGGCAGAACGCTCGTGAGAATTGGCCGGCGTTGGGCAGCCCTGGTCAGCGCCCAGTTCCGCGTGGAGCAGGGCCCTTTCTCGCTCGGGGCATGTCGCGGCCACCCGGAAAACGAGCCGCGACGATGGGGCGCGGCCGGCAGCCGTGGCGCCGGGGAGTTTTCCCCGAGCAGAGTGGATGGAGGCGCCGTGGCCGGGCGTCCGCCTCTGCCGTGGCGGGCGGCCGGGGCGCCCCTGGAGGGGGCTGGCCTCTGTGGGGAAACGGACTGGTCTCTCGCTCCACGGCTAGGACGAAGCCGCGAAAGGTGCCGTTGTCGCCGGGACGGTCGGGGGACTCGTGGCGCGGGACTCAGGGTTCCCCATGGGGAGGCCCCCAGGCTCAGGCCCCTGGCAACGGAAGGATGAGCAAGCAGGCCCGGGCCCGGGCCCGGCTCTCGGGGCTGGCCCGGCCCCAGCTCCCGGCGCCAGGGAGGGGACCCCCGGAGGCTGAGGAGCGGGAGGCTTCGGCCTCCCCGCGGCAAGCCTCCCGGAGCTCCTCCTGGCGGTGCCGGAATGCGACGACACGCGATCCCGGACAGGGCCCCGGGGGGGGCCGCCCTGCGGCCCTGTGGTGCCCGAAGTGTGTTCGCCGGGCGTTTTCCGGCCAATTCTCACGAGCGTTCTGCCCAAATCGGGATCGATTTGGGCAGAACGCTCGTGAGAATTGGCCGGCGTTGGGCAGCCCTGGTCAGCGCCCAGATCCGCGTGGAGCAGGGCCCTTTCTCGCTCGGGGCATGTCGCGGCCACCCGGAAAACGAGCCGCGACGATGGGGCGCGGCCGGCAGCCGCGGCGCCGGGGAGTTTTCCCCGAGCAGAGTGGATGGAGGCGCCGTGGCCGGGCGTCCGCCTCCGCCGTGGCGGGCGGCCGGGGCGCCCCTGGAGGGGGCTGGCCTCTGTGGGGAAACGGACTGGTCTCTCACTCCGCGGCTAGGACGTAGCCGCGAAAGGTGCCGTTGTCGCCGGGACGGTCGGGGGACTCGTGGCGCGGGACTCAGGGTTCCCCATGGGGAGGCCCCCAGGCTCAGGCCCCTGGCAACGGAAGGCTGAGCAAGCAGGCCCGGGCCCGGGCCCGGCTTTCGGGGCTGGCCCGGCCCCAGCTCCCGGCGCCAGGGAGGGGACCCCCGGAGGCTGAGGAGCGGGAGGCGTCGGCCTCCCCGCGGCACGCCTCCCAGAGCTCCTCCTGGCGGTGCCGGAACGCGACGACACGCGATCCCCGACAGGGCCCCGGGGGGGGCCGCCCTGCGGCCCTGTGGTGCCCGAAGTGTGTTCGCCGGGCGTTTTCCGGCCAATTCTCACGAGCGTTCTGCCCAAATCGGGATCGATTTGGGCAGAACGCTCGTGAGAATTGGCCGGCGTTGGGCAGCCCTGGTCAGCGCCCAGTTCCGCGTGGAGCAGGGCCCTTTCTCGCTCGGGGCATGTCGCGGCCACCCGGAAAACGTGCCGCGACGATGGGGCGCGGCCGGCAGCCGCGGCGCCGGGGAGTTTTCCCCGAGCAGAGTGGATGGAGGCGCCGTGGCCGGGCGTCCGCCTCTGCCGTGGCGGGCGGCCGGGGCGCCCCTGGAGGGGGCTGGCCACTGTGGGGAAACGGACTGGTCTCTCGGTACGCGGCTAGGACGAAGCCGCGAAAGGTGCCGTTGTCGCCGGGACGGTCGGGGGACTCGTGGCGCGGGACTCATGGTTCCCCATGGGGAGGCCCCCAGGCTCAGGCCCCTGGCAACGGAAGGCTGAGCAAGCAGGCCCGGGCCCGGGCCCGGCTTTCGGGGCTGGCCCGGCCCCAACTGCCAGCGCCAGGGAGGGGACCCCCGGAGGCTGAGGAGCGGGAGGTGTCGGCCTCCCCGCGGCACGCCTCCCGGAGCTCCTCCTGGCGGTGCCGGAACGCGACGACACGCGATCCCGGACAGGGCCCCGGGGGGGGCCGCCCTGCGGCCCTGTGGTGCCCGAAGTGTGTTCGCCGGGCCTTTTCCGGCCAATTCTCACGAGCGTTCTGCCCAAATCGGGATCGATTTGGGCAGAACGCTCGTGAGAATTGGCCGGCGTTGGGCAGCCCTGGTCAGCGCCCAGTTCCGCGTGGAGCAGGGCCCTTTCTCGCTCGGGGCATGTCGCGGCCACCCGGAAAACGAGCCGCGACGATGGGGCGCGGCCGGCAGCCGCGGCGCCGGGGAGTTTTCCCCGAGCAGAGTGGATGGAGGCGCCGTGGCCGGGCGTCCGCCTCCGCCGTGGCGGGCGGCCGGGGCGCCCCTGGAGGGGGCTGGCCTCTGTGGGGAAACGGACTGGTCTCTCACTCCGCGGCTAGGACGAAGCCGCGAAAGGTGCCGTTGTCGCCGGGACGGTCGGGGGACTCGTGGCGCGGGACTCAGGGTTCCCCATGGGGAGGCCCCCAGGCTCAGGCCCCTGGCAACGGAAGGCTGAGCAAGCAGGCCCGGGCCCGGGCCCGGCTTTCGGGGCTGGCCTGGCCCCAGCTCCCGGCGCAAGGGAGGGGACCCCCGGAGGCTGAGGAGCGGGAGGCGTCGGCCTCCCCGCGGCACGCCTCCCGGAGCTCCTCCTGGCGGTGCCGGAACGCGACGACACGCGATCCCGGACAGGGCCCCGGGGGGGGCCGCCCTGCGGCCCTGTGGTGCCCGAAGTGTGTTCGCCGGGCGTTTTCCGGCCAATTCTCACGAGCGTTCTGCCCAAATCGGGATCGATTTGGGCAGAACGCTCGTGAGAATTGGCCGGCGTTGGGCAGCCCTGGTCAGCGCCCAGTTCCGCGTGGAGCAGGGCCCTTTCTCGCTCGGGGCATGTCGCGGCCACCCGGAAAACGAGCCGCGACGATGGGGCGCGGCTGGCAGCCGCGGCGCCGGGGAGTTTTCCCCCGAGCAGAGTGGATGGAGGCGCCGTGGCCAGGCGTCCGCCTCTGCCGTGGCGGGCGGCCGGGGCGCCCCTGGAGGGGGCTGGCCACTGTGGGGAAACGGACTGGTCTCTCGCTACGCGGCTAGGACGAAGCCGCGAAAGGTGCCGTTGTCGCCGGGACGGTCGGGGGACTCGTGGCGCGGGACTCATGGTTCCCCATGGGGAGGCCCCCAGGCTCAGGCCCCTGGCAACGGAAGGCTGAGCAAGCAGGCCCGGGCCCGGGCCCGGCTTTCGGGGCTGGCCCGGCCCCAGCTGCCAGCGCCAGGGAGGGGACCCCCGGAGGCTGAGGAGCGGGAGGGGTCGGCCTCCCCGCGGCACGCCTCCCGGAGCTCCTCCTGGCGGTGCCGGAACGCGACGACACGCGATCCCGGACAGGGCCCCGGGGGGGCCGCCCTGCGGCCCTGTGGTGCCCGAAGTGTGTTCGCCGGGCCTTTTCCGGCCAATTCTCACGAGCGTTCTGCCCAAATCGGGATCGATTTGGGCAGAACGCTCGTGAGAATTGGCCGGCGTTGGGCAGCCCTGGTCAGCGCCCAGTTCCGCGTGGAGCAGGGCCCTTTCTCGCTCGGGGCATGTCGCGGCCACCCGGAAAACGAGCCGCGACGATGGGGCGCGGCCGGCAGCCGCGGCGCCGGGGAGTTTTCCCCGAGCAGAGTGTATGGAGGCGCCGTGGCCGGGCGTCCGCCTCTGCCGTGGCGGGCGGCCGGGGCGCCCCTGGAGGGGGCTGGCCTCTGTGGGGAAACGGACTGGTCTCTCGCTCCGCGGCTAGGACGAAGCCGCGAAAGGTGCCGTTGTCGCCGGGACGGTCGGGGGACTCGTGGCGCGGGACTCAGGGTTCCCCATGCGGAGGACCCCAGGCTCAGGCCCCTGGCAACGGACGGCTGAGCAAGCAGGCCCGGGCCCGGGCCCGGCTTTCGGGGCTGGCCCGGCCCCAGCTGCCGGCGCCAGGGAGGGGACCCCCGGAGGCTGAGGAGCGGGAGGCGTCGGCCTCCCCGCGGCACGCCTCCCGGAGCTCCTCCTGGCGGTGCCGGAACGCGACGACACGCGATCCCGGACAGGGCCCCGGGGGTGCCGCCCTGCGGCCCTGTGGTGCCCGAAGTGTGTTCGCCGGGCGTTTTCCGGCCAATTCTCACGAGCGTTCTGCCCAAATCGGGATCGATTTGGGCAGAACGCTCGTGAGAATTGGCCGGCGTTGGGCAGCCCTGGTCAGCGCCCAGTTCCGCGTGGAGCAGGGCCCTTTCTCGCTCGGGGCATGTCGCGGCCACCCGGAGAACGAGCCGCGACGATGGGGCGCGGCCGGCAGCCGCGGCGCCGGGGAGTTTTCCCCGAGCAGAGTGGATGGAGGCGCCGTGGCCGGGCGTCCGCCGCCGCCGTGGCGGGCGGCCGGGGCGCCCCTGGAGGGGGCTGGCCTCTGTGGGGAAACGGACTGGTCTCTCACTCCGCGGCTAGGACGAAGCCGCGAAAGGTGCCGTTGTCGCCGGGACGGTCGGGGGACTCGTGGCGCGGGACTCAGGGTTCCCCATGGGGAGGCCCCCAGGCTCAGGCCCCTGGCAACGGAAGGCTGAGCAAGCAGGCCCGGGCCCGGGCCCGGCTTTCGGGGCTGGCCCGACCCAGCTCCCGGCGCCAGGGAGGGGACCCCCGGAGGCTGAGGAGCGGGAGGCGTCGGCCTCCCCGCGGCACGCCTCCCGGAGCTCCTCCTGGCGGTGCCGGAACGCGACGACACGCGATCCCGGACAGGGCCCCGGGGGGGGCCGCCCTGCGGCCCTGTGGTGCCCGAAGTGTGTTCGCCGGGCGTTTTCCGGCCAATTCTCACGAGCGTTCTGCCCAAATCGGGATCGATTTGGGCAGAACGCTCGTGAGAATTGGCCGGCGTTGGGCAGCCCTGGTCAGCGCCCAGTTCCGCGTGGAGCAGGGCCCTTTCTCGCTCGGGGCATGTCGCTGCCACCCGGAAAACGAGCCGCGACGATGGGGCGCGGCCGGTAGCCGCGGCGCCGGGGAGTTTTCCCCGAGCAGATTTGATGGAGGCGCCGTGGCCGGGCGTCCGCCTCCGCCGTGGCGGGCGGCCGGGGCGCCCCTGGAGGGGGCTGGCCTCTGTGGGGAAACGGACTGGTCTCTCACTCCGCGGCTAGGACGAAGCCGCGAGAGGTGCCGTTGTGGCCGGGACGGTCGGGGGACTCGTGGCGCGGGACTCAGTTTTCCCCATTGGGAGTCCCCCAGGCTCAGGCACCTGGCAACGGAAGGCTGAGCAAGCAGGACCGGGCCCGGGCCCGGCTTTCGGGGCTGGCACGGCCCCAGCTGCCGGCGCCAGGGAGGGGACCCCCGGAGGCTGAGGAGCGGGAGGCGTCGGCCTCCCCGCAGCACGCCTCCCGGAGCTCCTCCTGGCGGTGCCGGAACGCGACGACACGCGGTCCCGGACAGGGCCCCGGGGGGGGGCGGCCCTGCGGCCCTGTGGTGCCCGAAGTGTGTTCGCCGGGCGTTTTCCGGCCAATTCTCACGAGCGTTCTGCCCAAATCGAGATCGATTTGGGCAGAACGCTCGTGAGAATTGGCCGGCGTTGGGCAGCCCTGGTCAGCGCCCAGTTCCGCGTGGAGCAGGGCCCTTTCTCGCTCGGGGCATGTCGCGGCCACCCGGAAAACGAGCCGCGACGATGGAACCAGATGGCCTTCATATTTATACTGACCTATATACTTACTGGAGTCCATTATGGAAAGATTTCCATCTGGGTGTGAGGCTGAGTCCTGTGGTATTGCTCAGGCATCCCCAAATCCTAGGGCTTTGGAGCCCACCCTTAGGGGACGGAGACATGAGAACCCAAGCTAGGGATAGAGTTAGGGCCGAAGGACATTGCAGGCCCAAACAGCTGACAGTGTGTGTGGTTCCTAGAGGCTGGAATTAAGGATGAGTGTTCTGTTTCTGGTCAGGCACAGGGTTTGTGACCTAGAGGCCACTGAAATTGGGGGTTTGCTGGTATAGGCTCAGATGGGCAGGCATTTTAATCCTGCTTTGAATACTTTCTAGAGGTCTACATGGCACGCTTTCCTCCTGTCTGTTAGGATGAGTCCTGTGGTATGGCTAAGGTGACCCCAGTCCGTGGGGTAGGGAGCCAGACCCCTAGGAATTGAATGCTCAGAACACAAACTAAGCTTCAGTTAGGGGTTAGGAGCATGGCAGGCCCAATCTGATGGTGGTGTGGCAAGCTATCCAGAGGGCTGAGTACAGAGGGATGGATAGAGTAAGTGTCAGGTTCAGGTTTGTGTCCAGCTGCTGACTCTGGGTGAACTCAGTGGTGCGTGGCAGATTTCTCCTGCTCAGAATCCTTTGCAGAGTCCCAAATGGTATGGTTTCCTTCTGGGTGGCAGGCAGAGATCTCAAATATTGCTCAGGGGTCCCCATCCGTGGGACTTGGGTGCCAGTCCTCTGGGGACAGAGCATGAAACCCCAACCTAGGGTTGGGGCTAGGTCCCAGCAACATGACAGGCCTGATTTGCTGGTGCTGTGCAGAGCTCTCACGGGGACTGAGTAGAGAACATGGGTCAGTCTGAGTCAGGCTCCGGGTTGGTGGCCATGGGGGGAAAGGCAGATTTCTCCTGCTCTCAGTCCTTGGCAGAGTTCCAATTCTACTGTTTCCTTCTGGGTTGAAGACAGAGTCCTCTGGCATTTCTCAGGGGTCCCACATATGTGGGGCTTTGGTACCTGTATTCTTGGGACACAAGACAGAAAATGTACCTAAGTTTTGGTTAGGGCTGAGGGTCATGTCAGTCTCAATAGGCCACCCTGAGAGGAGTGACCTGGGGAGCAGAGTTGAGGACGTGGGTCAGTGTGAGTGTTAAGATCCAGGTGTGAACGGGGGGTGCTGAAAGTGGGATAGCCTCAGGGGGCCAAGAAATATTCTGGTATAGTTCAGGTGTAACCCATCAGCGGAGCTTTGGTGTCAATCATCAGAGGACAGAAGACTGAAAACACAACCTAGGGCTTGGAAAAGAGCACAGGGGCATGGCTGGCCTGATCTGCTGGTGCCGAGGCTAGATGTCTGGGGTACTGAGTTGAGGGCCATGGTCAGGTGGTGCATTACGATCTGGGTTTGTGCCTGGGGGGTGGCCGAAGGTGGAGGTGGCTTCAGGGAGCATGAAGATTTCTCCCGTTCCGATGGTTCTGTGCAGCTCCAAACAGAACGGTTTCCTCCCGGGTGGCAGACAGAGCACTGGGTTGTGGCTCAGGGGTCCAAATATGGAGGAATTGGGGGACCAGCCTCTGGGGATGAAGACTGAAAATGCAACCTAGGCTTAAGGTTAGGGTCAGGGGCATGGCAGGCCCAATTTGCTGGCACTGAGAAGGGATCCCAGGGGGATGAATTGAGGGCAGAGTTCCGGTGGCATGAGAGGGTCCAGGTTTGTGGTCAGGGGACCGCTGAAGGAGGGGGTTGTGCTCAGGGAGGCATGCAGTTTCTCCCACTCTGAGTGTTCTACTCAGTTTCAAATGGCACGGTTTCCTCCTGGGTGGTAGGCAGGCTGAGTGCCAGCCTCCACATTTGTGGCCCAATAGTGCGCAGAGGGTGGGGGATAGCCTCGGGTGAACCGTGCAGGTTTCTCCCGCTCTGAGGATTCGACACAGCTCCAAACAGCATGGTTTCCTCCTGCATGGTGGACAGAGTCCTGAGGTGTCACTCAGGATTCTTTAATCTTGGGGTCTTGGGGTCAGGACTCTTGGGGATGATACCTGAAAACCAAAATTAGGGATAGGGTTAAGGCCTAGGGCCATGGTAGACCTGATATGCCAGTGCAGAGGCAGGTGCCCTGGTGCGCTGAGTTGAGCTCGGGTGTCAGACGGGGCCTTAGCCTCTAGGTGTGTGTCCAGACGTTCGCATAACCTGGGGGTGACTTCAGGGGTGCATGGAAGTTTCTCCAGCTCTGAGGGTTCAGCGCAGCTCCAAACAGCACAGCGGTGCCCTGCGTGGCAGGCAGATTCCCAGCATGAGTATCAGGCATCCTCAATCCTTGTGACGCAGTATGTGGTCTATTCTGGAGAAGGTTCCATGTGCACTTGAGAAGAATGAGTATTCTGTTGTTTTAGGGTGGAATGTTCTGTATATGTCTATGAGGTCCATCTGGTCCAATGTTTCATTCAATGCTCTTATTTCTTTTTTAATTTTCTGCTTCGATGATCTGTCTATTTCTGAGAGAGGCGTATGAAGATCTCCTACTATTATTGTATTCATATCAATATGACTCTTTATCTTGATTAATAGTTTTCTTATGGAATTGGGTGCTCCCATATTGGGGGCATAGATATTCACAATGGTTAGATCATCTTGGCGGATAGTCCCTTTAAGAATTATGGAGTGTCCTTCTGTATCTCTGACTACAGTCTTTAGTTTAAAATCTAATTTATCTGATATGAGAATCGCTACCCCGGCCTTCTTTTGAGGCCCATTGGCATGAAAGATGCTTCTCCATCCGTTCACGTTCAGTCTGGGTGTATCCTTAGGTTCAAAATGGGTCTCTTGTAGACAACATATGGATGGGTCCTGTCGTTTTATCCAATCTGCAACCCTGTGTCGTTTTATGGGCGCATTTAGGCCATTCACATTGAGAGTGGTTATTGAGAGATAGGTTTTGATTCATGTCATGTTGCCTTTGAAGTCTTTCTGTCTGTAGATTGTTTCTATATTTCTGTTCAATGATATTCTTGGGATTTTTTCTCTTTTATAGGACCCCCCCCTTAATATTTCCTGCAGTGTCGGCTTGCTGGTTGCATAGTCTTTTAAGCCTTGCTGGTCTTGGAAACTCTTTATCTCTCCATCCATTTTAAATGTCAGTCTTGCCGGATAGAGTATTCTTGGTTGCATGTTCTTCTCATTTAGTACTCTGAATATATTTTGCCAGCCCTTCCTGGCTTGCCAGGTCTCTGTGAAAAGGTCTGACGTTATTCTAATGGGCTTGGATGCCCACTCTCACCACTCTTGTTCAACATAGTATTAGAAGTCCTAGCAACGGCAATCAGACAACAAAGAGAAATAAAAGGTATCCAAATTGGCAAGGAAGAAGTCAAACTCTCTCTCTTCGCAGATGACATGATTTTTTATATGGAAAACCCCAAAGACTCCACCCCCAAACTACTAGACTCATACAGCAATTCAGTAACGTGGCAGGATACAAAGTCAATGTACAGAAATCAGTGGCTTTCTTATACACTAACAGTGAAAATACAGAAAGGGAAATTAGAGAATCGATTCCATTTACTAGAGCACCAAGAACCATAAGATACCTGGGAATAAACCTAACCAAAGAGGTAAAGGATCTGTACTCGAGGAACTACAGAACACTCATGAAAGAAATTGAAGAAGACCCAAAAAGATGGAAGACAATTCCATGCTCTTGGATTGGAAGAATAAACATTGTTAAAATGTTTATACTGCCTAGAGCAATCTATGCTTTTAATGCCATTCCGATCAAAATTCCACCGGTAGTTTTCAAAGAGCTGGAGCCAATAATCCTAAAATTTGTATGGAATCAGAAGAGACCCCGAATTGCTAAGGCAATGTTGAAAAACAAAAACAAAACTGGCGGCATCACGTTACCCGATTTTAAGCTTTACTACAAAGCTGCGATCACCAAGACAGCGTGGCCCTGGCATAAAAACAGACACATAGACCAGTGGAACAGAGTGGAGAGCCCAGATATGGACCCTCAACTCCACGGTGAAATAATGTTCGACAAAACAGGAAAAAATATTCAATGGAAAAAAAGACAGTCTCTTCAATCAATGGTGCTGGGAAAACTGGACAGCTATATGTAGAATAATGAAACTCAACCATTCTCTTACACTCGAAATGGATAAAAGACCTCATCATGAGACAGGAATCCATCAGAATCCTAGAGGAGAACATAGGCAGTAACCTCTTCGATATCAGCCACAGCAACTTCTTTCAAGATATGTCTCCAAAGGCCAAGGAAACAAAAGCGAAAATAAACTTTTGGCACTTCATCAAGATCAAAAGCTTCTGCACAGCAAAGGAAACAGTCCACCAAACAAAAAGGCAACCCACGGAATGGGAGAAGATATTTGCAAATGACAGTACAGACAAAAGGTTGATATCCAGGATCTATAAAGAACTTCTCAAACTCAACACACACAAAACAGAGAATCATATCCAAAAATGGGCAGAAGATATGAACAGACACTTCTCCAACGAAGACATACAAATGGCTATCAGACACATGAAAAAATGTTCATCATCACTAGCCATCAGGGAGATTCAAATGAAAACCACATTGAGATACCACCTGACACCAGTTAGAATGGCCAAAATGAGCAAGACAGGAAACAACGTGTGTTGGAGAGGATGTGGAGAAAGGGGAACCCTCTTACACTGTTGGTGGGAATGCAAGTTGGTGCAGCCACTTTGGAGAACAGTGTGGAGATTCCTCCAGAAATTAAGAATAGAGCTTCCCTATGACCCTGCAATTGCACTGCTGGGTATTTACCCCAAAGATACAGATGTAGTGAAAAGAAGAGCCATCTGTACCCCAATGCTTATTGTAGCAATGGCTATGCTCACCAAACTGTGGAAAGAACCAAGATGCCCTTCAACGGATGAATGGATAAGGAAGATGTGGTCCATATACGCAATGGAGTATTATGCCTCCATCAGAAAGGATGAATACCCAACTTTTGTAGCAACATGGACGGGACTGGAAGAAATTATGCTGAGCGAAATAAGTCAAGCAGAGAGAGAGTCATGTATCATATGGTCTCCCTTATTTGTGGAGCATAGCAAATAACACGGAGGACATAGGGAGATGGAGAGGAGAGGGAGTTGAGAGAAACTGGAAGGGGAGATGAACCATGAGAGACTATGGACTCTGAAAAACAACCAGAGGGTTTTGGAGGGGCAGGGTGGGGTGGGAGTTTGAGGAATCAGGTGGTGGTTAATAGGGAGGGCACGTACTGCATGGAGCACTGGGTGTGATGCCAAAACAATGAACACTGTTATGCTGTAAATAAACAAATAAAAAAAAAAATGAGTCTATGGAAGGCCCGGCAGTGCCAGTTCACTCCACTGGAGGGAGTGGTGAGCCGTGGTGTGAGATACCCTGGAAGGCATGGCGATGCTGCTTGCCACCACTGGAGGCAGCGGCGAGCTGCCATGGGAAACACACCTGAAGAGGAGTCAGTGCAGCTTGCTGGCTCTGAAGGCAGGGCGGAGGTGCCCGGTGAGAGACCCTGAAACGTGAGGCACTACAGCTTATTTTTACAGGATGGAGTGGTGAGCTGTATAGTCTCTGTTTCTCCAGGCTCAAGGGTGGTGGTAAGAATTGATGGAGCCTGTCCCCCACTCAGCATTGTGCCCTCTTTCCCCAGGTTTGCTGGTAATGTGCTGTCAGGATGGTTCAGGAGGGTCCTCCCAGTTGGGCTCTGGAGCCAGGGGAACCAAACCCGACTCATGGTGCATTTGGAACCGAGGAGCTGAGTGTTTGTTTGGAAAAGTATGTTTGTTTCTCCAAAAAGGACAAGGGCATTGACCAGCTTGAGAGGGAAGTGAATGACCAGTTAAGAAACAAGCCTGTGTCTCTCCTTCTCCCAGGAATCAGAGCAGATGTGCAGGCTTTAGGTGGGAGACGCCTGCTTATCTGCACCTGACAACCCTTCTTCACTCTGGCTCCATGAGACCTGAAGTTTGGAAGTCAGCGTCTGAGTCAGTCATGCAGCTTGTCCCAGGACGTCAGTGTTCAGAGAAAACAGCAGGCCTGTGGGTGGCAATGTCACATCCATGCCAGGATGGCAGGTAAAAATTCCCTTTCACCCCAAATTTCCTGGGCTTTTCTCTTGTCTCCAGTGGAGCTCACAAATGGCACCCTGAACCAGCTGTAAGCAATCTCGTGTGGGTGCCAGAGCTCCTGAGTTTCTCTGCAGGGAGCACCTGGCAGGGATCTCATTTTCTGTTTATTTCTGGCTTACAAAGGTATTTGGAACATCTCTTTCCTAGGAAATCCCTTGGATTCGAAAGGGAAGGTGAGATTGACTTGGTGTGCCTTTTGAACATAGAAAGTATTCCTTCACCGAACAGTGTTTACTCCACTGGGCCTAGACTCTGGTGGAACGGCTGGCATCTAGAGTGAGGTGGCTGTTTGTGGTCAGATAGAGACTTGGATGATGGCTTCTTCTTTGTCCAAGGTGATGTATCCTAATGGATTCGTCTTTGAATCCAAAGAGTTCCAATGAGGGCAGAGGGAAAATTCAAAATGATTCCAAGGAGTCTTGGACAATTTAAAAGGGATGCTTGTCTTCCTAGGTTCACTCAAACGGCTATATATGGTTGGACATGCTGTATTTTCTCTGCAGTTTCATGGGTAGTGAAGTCAGAAGGAGAGTCTTTGGGAATTTCCCTGGATAAAGGCACTCTGTTGGCTTCAAGGGACTTGGTGTCAGGAACCCTGGGCTGAATTTCTGTGGCTGCTTTCCTGATGCTCAGTGAGTCAGGGTTTCCCACAGGTTTTATATTTCCTCCTTAGGAAATTGCTGGCAGGGAATGTTCTGTTTAAAGTGGAACCCTCGGGGGCACCTGTGTGGCTCAGTGGGTTAAGCCACTGCCTTCGGCTCAGGTCATGGTCTCAGGGTCCTGAGATCGAGCCCCGCATTGGGCTCTCTGCTCAGCGGGGAGTCTGCTTCGTCCTCTCTCTCTGCCTGCCTCTCTGCCTACTTGTGACCTCTGTCAAATAAATAAATAAAATCTAAAAAAAAAAAAAAAACAAAACCCAAAACCGGGACCCTCCTACATTGTTGGTGGGCCTGCGTGTTGTTGCAGCCACTCTTGGAAAGAATACAGTCTGTCCTCCAAAAGCTAAGAACTGAACAACAGTAGGATCCAGCAATTGTCCTCCTAGTTATTTCCCTAAAGGGCACAAAAATGCACATTCAGTGGGGTATAAGCACCGTGATATTTACAGCAGCATTTTCAACCATTGTAAAACAATGGAGGGAGACCAAATGTCCATTCACTGATGAGTGATATATATATATATATATATATATATATATATATATATATATATCACTCGTATATATCATATGTGTGTGTGTGTGTGTGTATGTGTATTCATTCTCCCACATCTTCTTAATGGAATAGGATCCAGGTTCAAAAAGGATGAAATCTTACCATCTGCAAGGATGTGGATGGATCTACAGTGGATTTAGCTAAGTAAAATCAGTAAGAAAAGACCAATAGCCTATATCTTGACCTCTATGGAATTTCAGAAAGAAAACAGATGAACATAGTGAGGGGAGAAAGGCCAATGAGGAAACAGACTCTAACCTAGAGCAAAATCGAGGGTTGCTAGGGGGCAGGGGTGTGGGGCGAAGGGTTAAGTGGGTGACAGCTATTAGGGAGAGTACTTGTTGTGATGAGCTCTGGGTGTTGTATGCAGGTGAGGAATCACAAAATCCTACCCCTGAAGGAGAGGAATGAACATTGCATGGAAACGAATTGGAATTGAAGTCAATGAAGAAAAGAAGACCATGTTCTACTTCATGAAGACTGAGGTAAAACTGGAATGACTTTTGCTCTCCTGTTCTGTAGCTGTTCATTATGAAACACTCTCTGGCAGGATACACTAGTTTCCTATTGCATAAGGAGCCCTCAGAAAGTTGCCATGAAAGATTTAGATCTCAGAGCATGTACATGTTCCATTGATATGTTACTTTCAGTTTGCCCAGGTGCAAAGGTAAGTGGAGAGAAATAGGGCTGAAGAGGAAAGGAGGTATTAAGCATTCAAGAGGTAGCCTTCCCCTTTCTCATGAATGCCTGGGCCAGTGTAAATTGGGAAGAAGGAGGGGGGATCCCAGAGCTTTGCCGCAGACAGGGGAGTTCTAGGTCTGCCTAGAGCTGGTGGTGTCCATGAGCAGAGCTGAGCTAGTGGCGTGGCAGGCCCGAACTTCTGGTGTTGAGGTGAGTTCCCCAAGGAGCTGAGTTGAGAATGGGGGTCAGGTGGTGAATCAGGCTCTGGGTTTGTGGCCAGGGGGCTGCAGAATGTGGGGGAGTCCTAATGGGGTCATGCAGGTTTCTCTGGCTCTGAGGGTTCTGCACAGCTCCAAAGGGACAAGTTTCCTGCTGGGTGGCAGGGGGACTCCTACAGTGTGGCTCCAAGTTTACCAATCTAGAGGGCTTGGTGGATAGGCCCCTGGGGAAGGAAGCCTGAAAATGCAACATAGGGTTAAGGGTAATGGGCTGGGCAGGACAGGCCTGATCAGCCTACACAGAGGTGAGATACCCTCAGAATTGAGTTGAGGAAATGCATCCTGCAATGCAGAAGAGTCAGGGTTTCTGGCCAGAGGGACGGCTGATCGTGGGGGTGGCTTTAGAGGGGCATGCTGGTTTCTCCCTCTCTGAGGAAACTTTGGAGCTCCAAATGTCATGGCTTCCCCCTGCATGGCATTCAGGTTTCTGCCTTGTTACAGGGGGGTCCTGAATCTGGGGAGTTTGGGGGCCAGGCCTCTTGGGATGGAAGCCCGAAATCAGAAACTAGAGCTACGGTAAGGGCGTAGGGGCATGGCATGCTCAATCTGCTACTGCTGAGGTGGGCTCCCTGGTGGGCTGACTTCAGGGTGGGTATCAGGTGGCATGTCAGACTCAGAGTTTGTGTCCAGGGATGCCACAGAAGCTGGGTGTGACCTCAGGGTTGCATGCAGGTTTCTCCTACCCTGAGGGTTCTGCAGAGCTCCAAATGGCATGGTTTCCTCCTGTGTGGCAGACGCAGTCCTGGGGTGTCACTGAGGAATCCTTAATCTCTACTGGCATGAATCTCGGAGGTGCCCAATCTGGCGGGCTTGGGGGACAGGCCTCTGTTCATGAAAGCCTGTACACCCCACCTCGGTTTATGGTTAGGGCCGAAGGGCATGGCAGGTCCGATGTGCCGGTGCTGATGCGGGCTCCCCTAAGGGTCGAGTTGAGGGCATAGATCTGGCATCGCAGGAGAATCTGGTTTTATGGCCATGGGGGTGACTCATGGTGGGGTGGCATTACGGGGGTTTGCATGTTTCTCCCCGTCTGAGTGTTCAGTGCAGCTCTAAACCACAAGTTTTCCTCATGAGTGCCAGGTGGAGTCCCGTGGTGGCGCTCAGTAGACCTTAATCTGGGGGGACATGGGAGGCAGGCCCCTGGGATGGAAGCCTGAAAACCTAAAGAGGGGTTCTGGTAAGGGCTTAGGGGCATGGTGGCCTGATCTGCTTATGTTGAGGTGGGGCGCCCTAGGGTCTGAATTTATGGCATGCGTCCGGCAGCTCAGCAGAATCTGGTTTATGGCCGGGGGGACGGGTGCAGATGATGGGAGTGCCTTTAGAGGGGCAAGTTTCTCCCCCTCTGAGGGTTCAGCACAACTCCAAGGCACAGGTTCCTACTGTGTGGCAAGCGGAGTCCTGAGGTGTATGTCAAGATTCCTTAATCCAGGGGATTTTGTTGCCTGGACCCTCAGCATGGAAGACTGAACACCCAAACTTGTGTTAGGGTTAGGGCCTAGGGGCAATGGCAGGCCCGATCTGCCAGTGCTGAGGCGGGATCCCCTATGGGCTCAGTTGAGGGTATGCATTTGGTGGCGGGATGGAATCCAGCTCTATGGCCAGAGTGGCTGTTGATTATTGGGGTGGCTTTAGGGTGGCATGAAAGTTTCTCCCCATCTGAGGGTTCATTGCAGCTCCAAACCACAAGGTTTCCACTTGTGTGACAGGCTGTGTCCTGTGGTGTTGCTCAGAAGTCCTTAATCTGGGGGGCGTGGGGGCCAGGCCTCTTGGGATGGAAGCCTGAAAATCCAAACTAGGGTTAGGGTTAAGGCTTAGGGACATGGCAGACCCGATCTGCTGCAATTGAGGGGGTCTCCTGGATAGGCCGAATGGAGGGTCTGAATCAGGCAGGACTTGAGGTCTGTGTTTGTGTTTGTGGGGGCAAAGAAGCTAGTGGTGTCCGCGGGGGGCATGCAGCTTTCTCCTGCTCTGAGGTTCCTGCACAGTTCCAAATGGCACCATTTTGCCCTAGGAGGCTGGAGGAGTGCTGGCGGGAGTCTCAGTCATCCCCAGTCTGATGGGCTTGGGGTACAGGCCTCTGGGCATGGAAGGCTGTATACCCCACCTAGGGTTAGGGTTAGGGTCTAGGGTCATGGCAGGCCCAATCTGCCGGCGCTGAGATGGGCTCCCCTCAGGGCTGAGTTGAGGGCATGTGTCCGGTAGCTTCATAGAAAACAGCTTTCTGGCCTGCGGTGCCGCAAATTGTGCGGATAGCTTTACGGGGGCTTGAAGGTTTCTCACCCTCTGAGTATTCAGCAGCTCCAAACTGCAAGGTTTCATCCTGCGTGGCTGTTGGAGTCCTGCAATGTCACTCAGGGGTCCTTAATCCAGGGGGCCTGGAGGCTAGGCATCTTGGGATGGAAGCCTGGAAACTCAAACTAAGGGTGAGGTCTTGGGGCGCGACAGGCCCAATCTGCCAGTGCTGAGGCGGACTCCCCGGTGGCCTGAGTTGAGGGTAGGTGATAGGTGGCTAGTGTGAATCTGGGTTTGTGTTCAGGAGGGGCTCAGATGCTGGGGCTTGCCTTGGGGGGCATGAAGTTATCTTTTGCTCTGAGGTCTAAGTAGCTCCAAATGGCACTGTAACAGCATAGGCAGCCTCCAGACTGCCAGAGTGAGTCTCATGCATCCACAATCTGGCGGGTTTGGGGGCTAGGCCTCTGGGTACGGAAGACTGTACACCCAACCTAGGGTTAGGGTTAAGGCCTAGGGGCATGGCAGTTCTGATATGCTGCTGATATGCTGTGTTGAGGTGGGCTCCCTCAGGGCTGAGTGGATGACATGCCTCTGGCG
Source organism: Meles meles (assembly GCF_922984935.1). NCBI lineage: Eukaryota > Metazoa > Chordata > Mammalia > Carnivora > Mustelidae > Meles > Meles meles. Next base: position 45,443 of record NW_025721183.1, read on the forward strand.
TTGTGGCAGAATCTGGCATTATGTCTGGGGCATTTCCAATGGCGGGTGTGTTTAGGTGCTCATGCACCTTTCTTTCTGGAGGGCAGGCAGAGTCCTGTGTTGTGACTTTGGAATCCCCAGTCTGGAGGGTTAGGGTTAGGGATAGAGGTTCGGAGAGTGTTAGGGTTAGTTGTTAGGGGTTAGGGTTAGGGTTAGGGTTAGGAGTTAGGGGATAGGGTTAGAGGTAAGGTTTAGGGTTAGGCTTAGGGTTAGGCGTATGTCTTAGGGACAAGGCATGTCAGATCTGCCAACACAGATATGGACTCACCCAAGGGCTGTGTTGAGGGCGGGACTCAGGAGTCTCCTCAGGCCCTGGATTTTTGGACTGGAGGGGTAAAGAAGGTGGGAATCGCCTCTGGGGAGCATGATGGTTTCTACTGCTCCGAGGTTGTTATGTTAGGTTTAGAGGTTAGGGTTAGGTTTTGTGGTTAGGGTTAGTGTTAAGATTAGTGTTAAGGTGGGGCGCCTGGGTGGCTCAGTTGGTTAAAGCCTCTGCCTTCCGCTCAGGTCATCATCTCAGGGTCCTGGGATGGAGCCCCACATCAGGCTCTCTGCTCAGCGGGGAGCGTGCTTCGTCCTCTCTGTGCCTTCTTCTGATCTGTCTCTGTCAAAGAAATGAATAAAATCTTAAAAAAAATAAAAAGATTAGGGTTAGGGTTATGTCTTAGGGACAAGGCATGTTGGATCTGGTAACACTTATATGGGCTCACCCAAGGGCTGAGTTGAAGGCGGGACTCAGGAGGCTCCTTAGGCCCTGGGTTTTTTTCCTAGAAGGTAAAGATGGTGGGAATGGGCTCAGGGGAGCATGCTGGTTTCTAGGTCTCTGAGAGTGTTAGATAGCACTAAATGAAATGGTTTATTTCATTTATTCTCCTGGCTGAGAGGCTGAGTCCTGCCATCAGTCTGATGTTCCTATCCACTGGGATGGAATTGGGTATCAGGCCTCTGGGGTCCAGAGCCTGACCACCTGAGCTAGGGTATTAGGGTTTGGTCCTGGGAGCATGGCAGGCCTGAGGTGCCAGTGCGGACTCAGGCTCTCCGGAGGGCTGAGTTGAGGGTATTGCTCTGGTGGCCCATCAGGCACTGGGCGGTGGTGTGTGGGTCCTCGGAAGGTGTGGGTGTCTTTAGGGGGCATGGAGGTTTCTCCGGCCAGGAGCGTACTGCACAGGGCCATGTGGGCCATTTTCCTTGTGGGTGGCAGCCGGAGTCCAGCATTGCAAATACAGGGTCCCCAGTCTGGATGGCTAGGGAGCCAGGCCTCTGTGGATCGAAGCATAAACACCCATCCTAGCATTATGGTTAAGTCTTTGGGGCATGGTAACCCCGATCTGCCAGTGCTGTGGTGACCCATCCTGATGCCTGAGTTGAGGCTATGTCTGCAGGACATTGAGACTCTGGTTCCCGGTCCTTGGGAGGGTCCAGAAGTGCTTTGGCCTCAGGGAGACTTGCAGGCTTCTCCTGCTCTGTGGCTTCAGCCCATTTCTAAACGGCACGGTTCATGCTGGGATCATGTGCAATTATGGGGTGCAACTCAGGGGTCCCCTATCTGGGGTTTTGAGGACCAGTTGTGGGAGGAGGATGCCTGAGCACGAACCTGGGCTAGGGTTAGTATTAGGATTAGGGTTAAGGTTATGTCTTAGGGACAAGGCATGTCGGATATGCAAGCACAGATATCAGCTCGCCCAAGGGCTGAGTTGAGGGTGGGACTCAGGAGGGTCCTCGGGCACTGGGGTTTTGGGCTGTACGGGCAAAGATGTTGGAAATCGCCTCAGGGGAGCATGCCAGTTTCTACAATTCTCAGGGCATTAGATAGCACGAAATGAAAGGTCACCTTCTGGCTGAGAGGGTGAGTCCTGCTGTGAGGGTTAGGTTGTAGGGGCATTGCAGCCCCAATCTGCTGGCGCTGTGGTGGCCCATCCCAATGCTTGAGTTCAGAGCGTGTGTCTGCAGGACCATGAGACTCCTGGTTCTTGGTCCTTGGGGGCGCTGGAAGTGGGGTGGCCTCAGGGAGACATTCAAATTTATCCCGCTCTGTGGGTTCAGCACAATTCTAAACAGCATGGTTTCCTCCTGGTGTCAGGTTCAATGATGGGGTATCGCTCACGGGTCCCCCATCTGGGGCCTTGGGGACCAGGAGTCAGAGTATGGACGCCTGAACACACAACCTGGGCTAGGTATAGTATTATGGTTAGTGTTAGGCTTAGGGACAGGGCATGTCGGATCTGCTAGCACAGATACGGGCTCACCCAAGGGCTGAGTTGAGGGCAGGACTCAGGAGGCTCCTCAGGCCCTGGGTTCTTGGCCTGGAGGAGCAAAGCTGGTGGGAATGGCCTCAAGGGAGAATGGCTGGTTGCTACTGCTCTGAGGGTGTGAGAGAACACCAAATGAAAAGGTCTCCTCCTGGCTGAGAACTGAGTCCTGCCGACAGTCTGATGCTCAACCCATGGGAGGAATTGGGTGTCAGGCCTCTGGGTCCAATGCCTGAACACCCAAGCTAGTGTTAGGGTTTCGTCCTGGGAGAATGGCAGGCCTGCCAGTGCGGCTCAGGTTCTCCGGAGGGCTGAGTTGAGGGCATTGCTCTGGTGGCCTGTCAGGCTCTGGGTTTGTGGTGTGGCATTTCTTGGAAGGCGTGGGTGGCTTTAGGGGGCATGGAGGATTCTGTGGCCAGGAGCATACTGCACAGGATCATATGGTCCAGTTTCATCGTGGGTGGCAGCCAGAGTCCTGCATTGGGAATCCCAGTCTGGAGGGCTAGGGGTCCAGTCCTCAGGGGACAGAAGCCTGACACCCAACCTAGGGTTAGGGTAGGGTTGTAAGGGCATGGCAGCCCCGATCTGATGGCGCTGTGGTGATGCTTCCCAATGCCTGAGTTGAGGGCGCGAGTCTGTAGCACTGTGAGAGTCCTGGTTCCTGGTCCTTGGGTGTGCCAGAAGTGGCAGTGGGCTCTGGGAGGCATGCAGGTTTCTCCCGCTCTGCGGGTTCAACACATTTCTAAAGGGCAGGGTTTCCTCCTGGGATCAGGCGCAATTATGGGGTGCAGCTCAGGGGTCCCCCATCTGGCCGTTTGGGGGACCAGGCTATGGAGGAGGGATGCCTGAACACACAACCTGGGCTAGAGTTAGTATTAGGGTTAGGCTTAGCGTTAAGGTTATGTCTTAGGGAGAAGGCATGTGGGATCTGCCAGCACAGATATTGGCTCACTCAAGGGCTGAGTTGAGGGCAGGGCTCCGGAGGCTTCTCAGGCCCTGGGTTTTTGGCCTGGAGGTGCAAAGATGGCGGGAATGGCCTCAGGGCAGCTTGGCCGGTTCCTAGGGCTCTGAGGGTGTTGGAGAGCACCAAATGGAATCTCCTGCTGGTTGAGAAGCTGAGTCATGCCATCAGTTTGATGCTCCCACCCATGGGTGGAATTGGGTGTCAGGGTTCTAGAACCTGAACACCCAACCTAGGCTTAGGGTTTGGTCCTGGGAGAATGGCAGGCCTGATGTGCCAGCACGGACTCAGGCTCTCTGGAGGGCTGGGCTGAGGGCATTGTTCTGGCGGCCTGTAAGGCTAAGGAATTGTGGTGTGGGGGTGCTCAGAAGATGTGGTTGGCTTTAGGGGTCATGGAGGTTTCTCCGGCAAGGAGCGTTCTGCAAAGGTCCATGTGGTCAAGTTTCATCATGGGTGGCAGCCAGAGTCCTACGTTGGGAATATGGGGTCCCCAGTCTGGAGGGCTAGGGAGCCAGTCCTCTGGGGACTGAAGCCTGAACGCCCAACCGAGGGTTAGGTTTAGGTCACAGGGGCATGGCGGCCCGCATCTGCCGGCACAGTGATGACCTATCCCGATGCCTGAGTTGAGGACGTGAGTCTGCAGGACCGTGAGACTCCTCATTCCTGCTCCTCAGGGGCGCCGGTATTGGGGGTGGCATCAGGGAGGCATTCTGATTTCTTCTGCTCTGTAGGTTCAGCACATTCCTTTTTTTTTTTCACTTTCAATATCTATCTATCTATCTATATTATTTCTTTTCAGCGTAACAGTATTCCTTATTTTTGCACCACACCCAGTGCTCCATGCAACACGTGCCCTCCCTAATACCCACCACCTTGTTCTCCCAACCTCCCACTCCCCACCCATTCAAGACCCTCAGGTTCTTTTTCAGAGTCCGTAGTCTCTCATGGTTCACCTCCCCTTCCCATTTCCCACAACTTCCTTCTCCTCTCCATCTCCCCATGTCCTCCTTGTTCTTTGTTATGCTCCACAAATAAGTGAAACCATATGATAATTGACTCTCTCTGCTTGACTTATTTCACTCAGCATAATCTCTTCCAGTCCCATCCATATTGCTACAAAAGTTGGGTATTCATCCTTTCTGATGGAGGCATAATACTCCATCTTGTATATGGACCACATCTTCCTTATCCATTCGTCCATTGAAGGGCATCTTGGTTCTTTCCACAGTTTGGCGACCGAGGCCTTTGCTGCTATAAACATTGGGGTACAGATGGCCCTTCTTTTCACTACATCTGTATCTTTGGGGTAAATACCCAGCAGTGCAATTGCAGGGTCATAGGGAAGCTCTATTCTTAATTTCTGGAGGAATCTCCACACTGTTCTCCAAAGTGGCTGCACCAACTTGCATTCCCACCAACAGTGTAAGAGGGTTCCCCTTTCTCCACATCCTCTCCAACAATCGTTGTTTCCTGTCTTGCTAATTGTGGCCTTTCTAACTGGTGTCAGGTGGTATCTCAATGTCATTTTCATTTGAATCTCCCTGATGGCTAGTGATGATGAACATTTTGTCATGTGTCTGATAGCCATTTGTATGTCTTCGTTGGAGGAGCGTCTGTTCATATCTTCTGCCCATTTTTGGATATGATTATCTGTTTTGTGTGTGTTGAGTTTGAGAAGTTCTTTCTAGATCCTGGATATCAACCTTTTGTCTGAACTGTCATTTACAAATATCTTCTCCCATTCCGTGGGTTGCCTTTTGATTGGTGGACTGTTCCCTTTGCTGTGCAGAAGCTTTTGATCTTGATGAAGTGCCAAAAGTTCATTTTCGCTTTTGTTTCCTTGGCCTTTGGAGACATATCTTGAAAGAAGTTGCTGTGGCTGATATCGAAGAGGTTACTGCCTATGTACTCCTCTAGGATTCTGAGAGAATCCTGTCTCACGTTGAGCTCCTTTATCGAGTTCGAGTTTATCATTGTGTATGGTGTAAGAGAATGGTCGAGTTTCATTCTTCTACATATCGCTGTCCAGTTTCCCCAGCACCATTGATTGAGGAGAATGTCTTTTGTTACATTGAATATTTTTTCCTGATTTCTCGACGATTATATCACAATAGAGTTGAGGGTCCATATCTAATCGGGATCGATTTGGGCAGAGCGCTCATGAAAATTAGCTGGCGTTGGACAACCATGGGGACCGCCTTGTTCCGCGTGGCCCAGGACCCTTTCTCACTCCGGGTATGTCCCAGCCACCCAAAAACGCGCCGAGACGACGGGGCCCGGCCGGGGGCCTCAGAGCCGGAGAGCTTGCTCCGAGCAGAGTTGATGGAGGGTCTGTGGTCGGGCATCCGGCTCCGCCTTGGAGGGAGGCCGGGGCGCCCGGGAAGGGATTGGCCTCTCTGGGGGAACAAAAAGATCTGTCGCTCCACAGCTGTGTCGCAGCCACGAAAGGGGCCGATGGCGCCGGGACGGTCGGAGGACTCGTGGCGCGGGACTCAGGGTTCCCCATGGGGAGGCCCGCAGGCTCAGGCCGCTGACAACGGAAGGCTGAGCAAGCAGGCCTCGACCGGGCCCGGCTTTCGGGGCTGGCCCGGCCCCAGCTGCCAGCGAAGGGAGGGGACCACCAGAGTCTGAGGAGCGCGAGGCGTCGACTTGCCCACGCCAGCCTCACGGAGCTCCTCCTGGCTGTGCCGGATCGCGACGACACGCGATCCCGGACAGGGCCCCGGGGGGGGCGGCCCTGCGGCCCTGTGGTGCCCGAAGTGTGTTCGCCGGGCGTCTTCCGCCCAATTCTCACGAGCGTTTTGCCCAAATCGGGCAGAACGCTCGTGAGAATTGGCCGGCGTTGGGCAGCTCTGGTCAGCGCCCAGTTCCGCGTGGAGCAGGGCCCTTTCTCGCTCGGGGCATGTCGCGGCCGCCCGGAAAACGAGCCGTGACGATGGGGAGCGGCCGACAGCCGCGGCGCCGGGGAGTTTTCCACGAGCAGAGTGGATGGAGGCGCCGTGGCCGGGCGTCCGCCTCCGCCGTGGTGGGCGGCCGGGGCGCCCCTGGAGGGGGCTGGCCTCTGTGGTTAAACGGACAGGTCTCTCACTCCGCGGCTAGGACGAAGCCGCGAAAGGTGCCGTTGTGGCCGGGACGGTCGGGGGACTCGTGGCGCGGGACTCAGGGTTCCCCATGGGGAGGCCCCCAGGCTCAGGCCCCTGGCAATGGAAGGCTGAGCAAGCAGGCCCGGGCCCGGGCCCGGCTTTCGGGGCTGGCCCGGCCCCAGCTGCCGGCGCCAGGGAGGGGACCCCCTGAGGCTGAGGAGCGGGAGGCGTCGGCCTCCCCGCGGCACGCCTCCCGGAGTTCCTCCTGGCGGTGCCAGAACGCGACGACACGCGGTCCCGGACAGGGCCCCGGGGGGGGCCGCCCTGCGGCCCTGTGGTGCCCGAAGTGTGTTCGCCGGGCGTTTTCCGGCCAATTCTCACGAGCGTTCTGCCCAAATTGGGATCGATTTGGGCAGAACGCTCGTGAGAATTGGCCGGCGTTGGGCAGCCCTGGTCAGCGCCCAGTTCCGCGTGGAGCAGGGCCCTTTCTCGCTCGGGGCATATCGCAGCCACCCGGAAAACGAGCCGCGACGATGGGGCGCGGCCGGCAGCCGCGGCGCCGGGGAGTTTTCCCCGAGCAGAGTGGATGGAGGCGCCGTGGCCGGGCGTCCGCCTCCGCCGTGGTGGGCGGCCGGGGCGCCCCTGGAGGGGGCTGGCCTCTGTGGGGAAACGGACTGGTCTCTCACTCCGCGGCTAGGACGAAGCCGCGAAAGGTGCCGTTGTGGCCGGGAAGGTCGGGGGACTCGTGGCGCGGGACTCAGGGTTCCCCATGGGGAGGCCCCCAGGCTCAGGCCCCTGGCAACGGAAGGCTGAGCAAGCAGGCCCGGGCCCGGGCCCGGCTTTCGGGGCTGGCCCGGCCCCAGCTGCCGGCGCCAGGGAGGGGACCCCCGGAGGCTGAGGAGCGGGAGGCGTCGGCCTCCCCGCGGCACGCCTCCCAGAGCTCCTCCTGGCGGTGCCGGAACGCGACGACACGCGGTCCCGGACAGGGCCCCGGGGGGGGCCGCCCTGCGGCCCTGTGGTGCCCGAAGTGTGTTCACCGGGCGTTTTCCGGCCAATTCTCACGAGCGTTCTGCCCAAATCGGGATCGATTTGGGCAGAACGCTCGTGAGAATTGGCCGGCGTTGGGCAGCCCTGGTCAGCGCCCAGTTCCGCGTGGAGCAGGGCCCTTTCTCGCTCGGGGCATGTCGCAGCCACCCGGAAAACGAGCCGCGACGATGGGGCGCAGCCGGCAGCCGCGGCGCCGGGGAGTTTTCCCCGAGCAGAGTGGATGGAGGCGCCGTGGCCGGGCGTCCGCCTCCGCCGTGGCGGGCGGCCGGGGCGCCCCTGGAGGGGGCTGGCCTCTTAGGGAAACGGACTGGTCTCTCACTCCGCGGCTAGGACGAAGCCGCGAAAGGTGCCGTTGTGGCCGGGACGGTCGGGGGACTCGTGGCGCGGGACTCAGGGTTCCCCATGGGGAGGCCCCCAGGCTCAGGCCCCTGGCAACGGAAGGCTGAGCAAGCAGGCCCGGGCCCGGGCCCGGCTTTCGGGGCTGGCCTGGCTCCAGCTGCCGGCGCCAGGGAGGGGACCCCCGGAGGCTGAGGAGAGGGAGGCGTCGGCCTCCCCGCGGCACGCCTCCCGGAGCTCCTCCTGGCGGTGCCGGAACGAGACGACACACGATCCCGGACAGCGCCCCGGGGGGGGCGGCCCTTCGGCCCTGTGGTGCCCGAAGTGTGTTCGCCGGGCGTCTTCCGCCCAATTCTCACGAGCGTTCTGCCCAAATCGGGATCGATTTGGGCAGAACGCTAGTGAGAATTGGCCGGCGTTGGGCAGCCCTGGTCAGCGCCCAGTTCCGCGTGAGCAGGGCCCTTTCTCGCTCGGGGCATGTCGCGGCCACCCGGAAAACGAGCCGCGACGATGGGGCGCGGCCGGCAGCCGCGGCGCCGGGGAGTTTTCCCCGAGCAGAGTGGATGGGGGCGCCGTGGCCGGCCGTCCGCCTCCGCCGTGGCGGGCGGCCGGGGCGCCCCTGGAGGGGGCTGGCCTCTGTGGGGAAACGGACTGGTCTCTCACTCCGCGGCTAGGACGAAGCCGCGAAAGGTGCCGTTGTCGCCGGGACGGTCGGGGGACTCGTGGCGCGGGACTCAGGGTTCCCCATGGGGAGGCCCCCAGGCTGAGGCCCCTGGCAACGGAAGGCTGAGCAAGCAGGCCCGGGCCCGGGCCCGGCCTTCGGGGCTGGCCCGGCCCCAGCTGCCGGCGCCAGGGAGGGGACCCCCGGAGGCTGAGGAGCGGGAGGCGTCGGCCTCCCCGGGGCACGCCTCCCGGAGCTCCACCCGGCGGTGCCGGAACGCGACGACACGCGATCCCGGACAGTGCCCCGGGGGGGCCGCCCTGCGGCCCTGTGGTGCCCGAAGTGTGTTCGACGGGCGTTTTCCGGCCAATTCTCACGAGCGTTCTGCCCAAATCGGGATCGATTTGGGCAGAACGCTCGTGAGAATTGGCCGGCGTTGGGCAGCCCTGGTCAGCGCCCAGTTCCGCGTGGAGCAGGGCCCTTTCTCGCTCGGGGCATGTCGCGGCCACCCGGAAAACGATCCGCGACGATGGGGCGCGGCCGGCAGCCGCGGCGCCGGGGAGTTTTCCCCGAGCAGAGTGGATGGAGGCGCCGTAGCCGGGCGTCCGCCTCCGCCGTGGCGGGCGACCGGGGCGCCCCTGGAGGGGGCTGGCCTCTGTGGGGAAACGGACTGGTCTCTCACTCCGCGGCTAGGACGAAGCCGCGAAAGGTGCCGTTGTCGCCGGGACGGTCGGGGGACTCGTGGCGCGGGACTCAGGGTTCCCCATGGGGAGGCCCCCAGGCTCAGGCCCCTGGCAACGGAAGGCTGAGCAAGCAGGCCCGGGCCCGGGCCCGGCTTCCGGGGCTGGCCCGGCCCCAGCTGCCGGCGCCAGGGAGGGGACCCCGGAGGCTGAGGAGCGGGAGGCGTCGGCCTCCCCGGGGCACGCCTCCCGGAGCTCCACCCGGCGGTGCCGGAACGCGACGACACGCGATCCCGGACAGGGCCCCGGGGGGGCCGCCCTGCGGCCCTGTGGTGCCCGAAGTGTGTTCGCCGGGCGTTTTCCGGCCAATTCTCACGAGCGTTCTGCCCAAATCGGGATCGATTTGGGCAGAACGCTCGTGAGAATTGGCCGGCGTTGGGCAGCCCTGGTCAGCGCCCAGTTCCGCGTGGAGCAGGGCCCTTTCTCGCTCGGGGCATGTCGCGGCCACCCGGAAAACGAGCCGCAACGATGGGGCGCGGCCGGCAGCCGCGGCGCCGGGGAGTTTTCCGCGAGCAGAGTGGATGGAGGCGCCGTGGCCGGGCGTCAGCCTCCGCCGTGGCGGGCGGCCGGGGCGCCCCTGGATGGGGCTGGCCTCTGTGGTGAAACGGACTGGTCTCTCACTCCGCGGCTAGGACGAAGCCGCGAAACGTGCCGTTGTCGCCGGGACTGTCAGGGGACTCGTGGCGGGGGACTCAGGGTTCCCCATGGGGAGGCCTCCAGGCTCAGGCCCCTGGCAACGGAAGGCTGAGCAAGCAGGCCCGGGCCCGGGCCCGGCTTTCGGGGCTGGCCCGGCCCCAGCTGCCGGCGCCAGGGAGGGGACCCCCGGAGGCTGAGGAGCGGGAGGCGTCGGCCTCCCCGCGGCACGCCTCCCGGAGCTCCTCCCGGCGGTGCCGGAACGCGACGACCCGCGATCCCGGACAGGGCCCCGGGTGGGGCCGCCCTGCGGCCCTGTGGTGCCCGAAGTGTGTTCGCCGGGCGTTTTCCGGCCAATTCTCACGAGCGTTCTGCCCAAATCGGGATCGATTTGGGCAGAACGCTCGTGAGAATTGGCCGGCGTTGGGCAGCCCTGGTCAGCGCCCAGTTCCGCGTGGAGCAGGGCCCTTTCTCGCTCGGGGCATGTCGCGGCCACCCGGAAAACGAGCCGCGACGATGGGGCGCGGCCGTCAGCCGCGGCGCCGGGGAGTTTTCCCCGAGCAGAGTGGATGGAGGCGCCGTGGCCGGGCGTCCGCCTCCGCCGTGGCGGGCGGCCGGGGCGCCCCTGGAGGGGGCTGGCCTCTGTGGGGAAACGGACTGGTCTCTCACTCCGCGGCTAGGACGAAGCCGCGAAAGGTGCCGTTGTCGCCGGGACGGTCGGGGGACTCGTGGCGCGGGACTCAGGGTTCCCCATGGGGAGGCCCCCAGGCTGAGGCCCCTGGCAACGGAAGGCTGAGCAAGCAGGCCCGGGCCCGGGCCCGGCTTTCGGGGCTGGCCCGGCCCCAGCTGCCGGCGCCAGGGAGGGGACCCCCGGAGGCTGAGGAGCGGGAGGCGTCGGCCTCCCCGCGGCACGCCTCCAGGAGCTCCACCCGGCGGTGCCGGAACGCGACGACACGCGATCCCGGACAGGGCCCCTGGGGGGCCGCCCTGCGGCCCTGTGGTGCGCGAAGTGTGTTCGCCGGGCGTTTTCCCGGCCAATTCTCACGAGCGTTCTGCCCAAATCGGGATCGATTTGGGCAGAACGCTCGTGAGAATTGGCCGGCGTTGGGCAGCCCTGGTCAGCGCCCAGTTCCGCGTGGAGCAGGGCCCTTTCTCGCTCGGGGCATGTCGCGGCCACCCGGAAAACGAGCCGCGACGATGGGGCGCGGCCGGCAGCCGCGGCGCCGGGGAGTTTTCCGCGAGCAGAGTGGATGGAGGCGTCGTGGCCGGGCGTCCGCCTCCGCCGTGGCGGTCGGCCGGGGCGCCCCTGGAGGGGGCTGGCCTCTGGGGGGAAACGGACTGGTCTCTCACTCCGCGGATAGGACGAAGCCGCGAAAGGTGCCGTTGTCGCCGGGACGGTCGGGGGACTCGTGGCGCGGGACTCAGGGTTCCCCATGGGGAGGCCCCCAGGCTCAGGCCCCTGGCAACGGAAGGCTGAGCAAGCAGGCCCTGGCCCGGGCCCGGCTTTCGGGGCCGGCCCGGCCCCAGCGACCGGCGCCAGGGAGGGGACCCCCGGAGGCTGAGGAGCGGGAGGCGTTGGCCTCCCCGGCGCCCGCCTCCCGGAGCTCCTCCTGGCGGTGCCGGAACGCGACGACACGCGATCCCGGACAGGGCCCCGGGGGGGCGGCCCTGCGGCCCTGTGGTGCCCGAAGTGTGTTCGCCGGGCGTTTTCCGGCCAATTCTCACGAGCGTTCTGCCCAAATCGGGATCGATTTGGGCAGAACGCTCGTGAGAATTGGCCGGCGTTGGGCAGCCCTGGTCAGCGCCCAGGGCCGCGTGGAGCAGGGCCCTTTCTCGCTCGGGGCATGGCGCGGCCACCCGGAAAACGAGCCGCGACAATGGGGCGCGGCCGGCGGCCCCGGCGCCGGGGAGTTTTCCCCGAGGAGAGTGGATGGAGGCGCCGTGGCCGGGCGTCCGCCTCCGCCGTGGCGGGCGGCCGGGGCGCCCGTGGAGGGGGCTGGCCTCTGTGGGGGAACGGAGTGATCTCTCACTCCACGGCTGGGACGAAGCCGCGAAAGGTGCCGTGGTCGCCGGGACGGTCGGGGGGACTCGTGGCGCGGGACTCAGGTTTCCCCATGCGGAGGCCCCCAGGCTCAGGCCCCTGGCAACGGAAGGCTGAGCAAGCAGGCCCGGGCCCGGGCCCGGCTTTCGGGGCTGGCCCGGCCCCAGCGGCCGGCGCCAGGGAGGGGACCCCCGGAGGCTGAGGAGCGGGTGGCGTCGGCCTCCCCGGGGCCCGCCTCCCGGAGCTCCTCCTGGCGGTGCCGGAACGCGCCGACACGCGATCCCGGACAGGGCCCCGGGGGGGCGGCCCTGCGGCCCTGTGGTGCCCGAAGTGTGTTCGCCGGGCGTTTTCCGGCCAATTCTCACGAGCGTTCTGCCCAAATCGGGATCGATTTGGGCAGAACGCTCGTGAGAATTGGCCGGCGTTGGGCAGCCCTGGTCAGCGCCCAGGGCCGCGTGGAGCAGGGCCCTTTCTCGCTCGGGGCATGGCGCGGCCACCCGGAAAACGAGCCGCGACGATGGGGCGCGGCCGGCGGCCCCGGCGCCGGGGAGTTTTCCCCGAGCAGAGTGGATGGAGGCGCCGTGGCCGGGCGTCCGCCTCCGCCGTGGCGGGCGGCCGGGGCGCCCGTGGAGGGGGCTGGCCTCTGTGGGGGAACGGAGTGATCTCTCACTCCACGGCTGGGACGAAGCCGCGAAAGGTGCCGTGGTCGCCGGGACGGTCGGGGGGACTCGTGGCGCGGGACTCAGGGTTCCCCATGCGGAGGCCCCCAGGCTCAGGCCCCTGGCAACGGAAGGCTGAGCAAGCAGGCCCGGGCCCGGGCCCGGCTTTCGGGGCTGGCCCGGCCCCAGCGGCCGGCGCCAGGGAGGGGACCCCCGGAGGCTGAGGAGCGGGTGGCGTCGGCCTCCCCGGGGCCCGCCTCCTGGAGCTCCTCCTGGCGGTGCCGGAACGCGCCGACACGTGATCCCGGACAGGGCCCCGGGGGGGCGGCCCTGCGGCCCTCTGGTGCCCGAAGTGTGTTCGCCGGGCGTTTTCCGGCCAATTCTCACGAGCGTTCTGCCCAAATCGGGATCGATTTGGGCAGAACGCTCGTGAGAATTGGCCGGCGTTGGGCAGCCCTGGTCAGCGCCCAGGGCCGCGTGGAGCAGGGCCCTTTCTCGCTCGGGGCATGGCGCGGCCACCCGGAAAACGAGCCGCGACGATGGGGCGCGGCCGGCGGCCCCGGCGCCGGGGAGTTTTCCCCGAGCAGAGTGGATGGAGGCGCCGTGGCCGGGCGTCCGCCTCCGCCGTGGCGGGCGGCCGGGGCGCCCGTGGAGGGGGCTGGCCTCTGTGGGGGAACGGAGTGATCTCTCACTCCACGGCTGGGACGAAGCCGCGAAAGGTGCCGTGGTCGCCGGGACGGTCGGGGGGACTCGTGGCGCGGGACTCAGGGTTCCCCATGCGGAGGCCCCCAGGCTCAGGCCCCTGGCAACGGAAGGCTGAGCAAGCAGGCCCGGGCCCGGGCCCGGCTTTCGGGGGTGGCCCGGCCCCAGCGGCCGGCGCCAGGGAGGGGACCCCCGGAGGCTGAGGAGCGGGTGGCGTCGGCCTCCCCGGGGCCCGCCTCCCGGAGCTCCTCCTGGCGGTGCCGGAACGCGCCGACACGCGATCCTGGACAGGGCCCCGGGGGGGCGGCCCTGCGGCCCTGTGGTGCCCGAAGTGTGTTCGCCGGGCGTTTTCCGGCCAATTCTCACGAGCGTTCTGCCCAAATCGGGATCGATTTGGGCAGAACACTCGTGAGAATTGGCCGGCGTTGGGCAGCCCTGGTCAGCGCCCAGGGCCGCGTGGAGCAGGGCCCCTTCTCGCTCGGGGCATGGCGCGGCCACCCGGAAAACGAGCCGCGACGATGGGGCGCGGCCGGCGGCCCCGGCGCCGGGGAGTTTTCCCCGAGCAGAGTGGATGGAGGCGCCGTGGCCGGGCTCCGCCTCCGCCGTGGCGGGCGGCCGGGGCGCACGTGGAGGGGGCTGGCCTCTGTGGGGGAACGGAGTGATCTCTCACTCCACGGCTGGGACGAAGCCGCGAAAGGTGCCGTGGTCGCCGGGACGGTCGGGGGGACTCGTGGCGCGGGACTCAGGGTTCCCCATGCGGAGGCCCCCAGGCTCAGGCCCCTGGCAACGGAAGGCTGAGCAAGCAGGCCCGGGCCCGGGCCCGGCTTTCGCGGCTGGCCCGGCCCCAGCTGCCGGCGCCAGGGAGGGGACCCCCGGAGGCTGAGGAGCGGGAGGGGTCGGCCTCCCCGGGGCCCGCCTCCTGGAGCTCCTCCTGGCGGTGCCGGAACGCGTCGACACGCAATCCCGGACAGGGCCCCGGGGGGGCGGCCCTGCGGCCCTGTGGTGCCCGAAGTGTGTTCGCCGGGCGTTTTCCCGGCCAATTCTCACGAGCGTTCTGCCCAAATCGGGATCGATTTGGGCAGAACGCTCGTGAGAATAGGCCGGCGTTGGGCAGCCCTGGTCAGCGCCCACTGCCGCGTGGAGCAGGGCCCCTTCTCGCTCGGGGCATGTCGTTGCCACCCGGAAAAGGCGCAGTGACGATGGGGCGCGTCCGGCGGCACAAGGGCCGGGGAGTGTTCCCCGAACAGAGTTGATGGCGCGGCTGTGGCCGGGCATCCGCCTCCGCCGTGGCGGGAGGCCGGGGCGCCCGTGGAGGGGGCTGGCCTCTGTGGGGAAACGGATGGATCTCTCAATCCATGGCTGGGACGAAGCCGCGAAAGGTGCCGTTGTAGCCGGGACGGTCAGGGGATTCGTGGCGCGGGACTCAGGGTTCCCCATGGGGAGGCCCCCAGGCTCAGGCCCCTGGAAACGGAAGGCTGAGCAAGCAGGCACGGGGCCGGGCCTGGCTTTCGGGGCTGGCCCGGGTTCACCTGCCGGCGCCAGGGAGAGGACCCCTGGAGGCTGAGGAGCGGGAGGCCTCGGCCTCCCCTGGGCACGCCTCCCGGAGCTCCTCCTGGCGGTGCCAGAACGCGACGACACGCGATCCCGGACAGTGCCCCGGGGGGGCGCCCCTGCGGCCCTGTGGTGCCCGAAGTGTGTTCGCCGGGCGTTTTCCGGCCAATTCTCACGAGCGATCTGCCCAAATCGGGATCGATTTGGGCTGAACGCTCGTGAGAATTGGCCGGCGTTGGGCAGCCCTTGTCAGCGGCCAGTTCCGCGTGGAGCAGAGCCCTTTCTCGCTCGGGGCATGTCGCGGCCACCCGGAAAACGAGCCGCGACGATGGGGCGCGGCCGGCGGCTCCGGCGCCGGGAAGTTTTCCCCGAGCAGAGTGGATGGAGGCGCCGTGGCCGGGCGTCCGCCTCCGGCGTGGCGGGCGGCCAGGGCGCCCGTGGAGGGGGCTGGCCTCTGTGGGGGAACGGAGTGATCTCTCACTCCACGGCTAGGACGAAGCCGCGAAAGGTGCCATTGTCGCCGGGACGGTCGGGGGGACTCGTCGCGCGGGACTCAGTGTTCCCCATGCGGAGGCCCCCAGGCTCAGGCCCCTGGCAACGGAAGGCTGAGCAAGCAGGCCCGGGCCCGGGCCCGGCTTTCGGGGATGGCTCGGCCCCAGCGGCCGGCGCCAGGGAGGGGATCCCCGGAGGCTGAGGAGCGGGAGGCGTCGGCCTCCCCGCGGCCCGCCTCCCGGAGCTCCTCCTGGCGGTGCCGGAACGCGACGACACGCGATCCCGGACAGGGCGCCGGGGGGGGCGGCCCTGCGGCCCTCTGGTGCCCGAAGTGTGTTCGCCGGGCGTTTTCCGGCCAATTCTCACGAGCGTTCTGCCCAAATCGGGATCGATTTGGGCGGAACGCTCGTGAGAATTGGCCGGCGTTGGGCAGCCCTGGTCAGCACCCAATGCCGCGTGGAGCAGGGCCCTTTCTCGCTCGGGGCATGTCGCGGCCACCCGGAAAAGGAGCCGCGACGATGGGGCGCGGCCGGCGGCCCCGGCGCCGGGGAGTTTTCCCCGAGCAGAGTGGATGGAGCGCCGTGGCCGGGCGTCCGCCTCCGCCGTGGCGGGCGGCCGGGGCGCCCGTGGAGGGGGCTGGCCTCTGTGGGGGAACGGAGTGATCTCTCACTCCACGGCTGGGACGAAGCCGCGAAAGGTGCCGTTGTCGCCGGGACGGTCGGGGGGACTCGTGGCTCGGGACTCAGGGTTCCCCATGCGGAGGCCCCCAGGCTCAGGCCCCTGGCAACGGAAGGCTGAGCAAGCAGGGCCGGGCCTGGGCCCGGCTTTCGGGGCTGGCCCGGCCCCAGCGGCCGGCGCCAGGGAGGGGACCCCCGGAGGCTGAGGAGCGGGAGGCGTCGGCCTCCCCGAGCCCGCCTCCCGGAGCTCCTCCTGGCGGTGCCGGAACGCGACGACACGCGATCCAGGACAGGGCCCCGGGGGGGCGGCCCTGCGGCCCTGTGGTGCCCGAAGCGTGTTCGCCGGTCGTTTGGGCAGAACGCTCGTGAGAATTGGCCGGCGTTGGGCAGCCCTGGTCAGCGGCCAGTTCCGCGTGGAGCAGTGCCCTTTCTCGCTCGGGGCATGTCGCGGCCACCCGGAAAACGAGCAGTGACGATGGGGCGCGGCCGGCAGCCCCGTCGCCGGGGTGGTTTCCCCGAGCAGTGTTGATGGAGGCGCCGTGGCCGGGCGTCCGCCTCCGCCGTGGCGGGCGTCCGGGGCGCCCATGGATGGGGCTGGCCTCCGTGGGGGAACGGATGGATCTCTCACTCCACGGCTGGGACGAAGCCGCGAAAGGTGCCGTTGTCGCCGGGACGGTCGGGGGACTCGTGGCGCGGTACGCAGGTTTCCCCGTGGGGAGGCCCCCAGGCTCAGGCCCCTGGCAACGGAAGGCTGAGCAAGCAGGCCTGGGCCCGGGCCCGGCTTTCGTGGCTGGCCCAGCCCCGGTTGCCGGCGCCGGATAGGGGACCCCCGGAGGCTGAGGAGCGGGAGGCATCGGCCTCCCCGGGGCCCACCTCCCGGAGATCCTCCTGGCGGTGCCGGAACGCGACGACACGCGATCCCGGACAGGGCCCCGGGGGGGCGGCCCGGCGGCCCTGTGGTGCCCGAAGCGTGTTCGCCGGGCGTTCCGGCCAATTCTCACGAGCGTTCTGCCCAAATCGGGATCGATTTGGGCAGAACGCTCGTGAGAATTGGCCGGCGTTGGGCAGTCCTGGTCAGCGGCCAGTTCCGCGTGTAGCAGGGCCCTTTCTCGCTCGGGGCATGTCGCGGGCACCCGGGAAAACGAGCCGTGACGATGGGGCGCGGCCGGCGGCCCCGGCGCCGGGGTGGTTTCCCCGAGCAGAGTTGATGGAGGCGCCATGGCCGGGCGTCCGCCTCCGCCGTCCGGGCGTTACGGGCGCCCATGGAGGGGGCTGGCCTCCGTGGGGGAACGGATGGATCTCTCACTCCACGGCTGGGACGATGCCGCGAAAGGTGCCGTTGTCGCCGGGACGGTCGGGGGACTCGTGGCGCGGGACGCAGGGTTCCCCGTGGGGAGGCCCCCAGGCTCAGGACCCTGGCAACGGAAGGCTGAGCAAGCAGGCCTGGGCCCGGGCCAGGCTTTCGGGGCTGGTCGGGCCCCGGCTGCCGGCGCCGGGGAGGGGACCCCCGGATGCAGAGGAGCGGGAGGCGTTGGCCTTCCCGGGGCCCGCTTCCCGGAGCTCCTCCTGGCGGTGCAGGAACGCGACGACACGCGATCCCGGACAGGGCCCCGGGGGGCGGCCCGGCAGCCCTATGGTGCCCGAAGCGTTTTCGCCGGGCGTTTTCCGTCCAATTCTCACGAGCGTTCTGCCCAAATCGGGATCGATTTGGGCAGAACGCTCGTGAGAATTGGTCGGCGTTGGGCAGCCCTGGTCAACGGCCAGTTCCGCGTGGAGCAGGGCCCTTTCTTGCTCGGGGCATGTCGCGGGCACCCGGAAAACGAGCCGTGACGATGGGGCGCGGCCGGCGGCCCCGGCGCCGGGGTGGTTTCCCCGAGCAGAGTTGATGGAGGCGCCGTGGCCGGGTGTCCGCCTCCGCCGTCCGGGCGTCCGGGGCGCCCATGGAGGGGGCTGGCCTCCGTGGGGGAACGGATGGATCTCTCACTCCACGGCTGGGACGAAGTAGCGAAAGGTGCCATTGTCGCCGGGACGGCCGGGGGACTCGTGGCGCGAGACGCAGGGTTCCCCGTGGAGAGGCCCCCAGGCTCAGGCCACTGGCAACGGAAAGCTGAGCAAGCAGGCACGGGCCCGGGCCCGGCTTTCGGGGCTGGCCCGGCCCCGGCTGCCGGCGCCAGGGAGGGGACCCCCGGAGGCTGAGGAGCGGGAGGCGTCGGCCTCCCCGGGGCCTGCCTCCCGGAGCTCCTCCTGGCGGTGCCGGAACGCGACGACACGCGATACCGGATAGGGCCCCGGGGGGGCGGCCTGGCGGCCCTATGGTGCCCGAAGCGTGTTCGCCGGGCGTTTTCCGGCCAATTCTCACGAGCGTTCTGCCCAAATCGTGATCGATTTGGGCAGAACGCTCCTGAGAATTGGCCGGCGTTGGGCAGCCCTGGTGAGCGGCCAGTTCCGCGTGGAGCAGGGCCCTTTCTCGCTCGGGGAATGTCGCGGGCACCCGGAAAACGAGCCAGACGATGGGGCGCGGCCGGCGGCCCCGGCGCCGGGGTGGTTTCCGTGAGCAGAGTTGATGGAGGCGCCGTGGCCGGGCGTCCGCCTCCGCCGTCCGGGCGTCCGGGGCGCCCATGAGGGGGCTGGCCTCCGTGGGGGAACGGATGGATCTCTCATTCCACGGCTGGGACGAAGCCCCGAAAGGTGCAGTTGTCGCCGGGACGGTCGGGGGACTCGTGGAGCGGAACGCAGTGATCCCGGGGGGAGGCCCCCAGGCTCAGGCCCCTGGCAACGGAAGGCTGAGCAAGCAGGCCCGGGCCCGAGCCCGGCTTTTGGGGCTGGCCCGGCCCCAGCTGCCGGCGCCAGGGAGGGGACCCCAGGAGGCTGAGGAGCGGGAGGCGTCGGCCTCCCCGGGGCACGACTCCCGGAGCTCCTCCTGGCGGTGCCGGAACGCGACGACACGCGATCCCTGACAGGGCCCCGTGGGGGCGGACCTTCGGCCCTGTGGCGCCCGAAGTGTGTTCGCCGGGCGTTTTCCGGCCAATTCTCACGAGCGTTCTGTCCAAATCGGGATCGATTTGGGCAGAACGCTCGTGAGAATTGGCCGGCGTTGGGCAGCCCTGGTCAGCGCCCAGTTCCGCGTGGAGCAGGGCCCTTTCTCGCTCGGGGCATGTCGCGGCCACCCGGAAAACGAGCCGCGACGATGGGGCGCGGCCGGCAGCCGCGGCGCCGGGGAGTTTTCCCCGAGCAGAGTGGATGGAGGCGCCGTGGCCGGGCGTCCGCCTCCGCCGTGGCGGGCGGCCGGGGCGCCCCTGGAGGGGGCTGGCCTCTGTGGGGAAACGGACTGGTCTCTCACTCCGCGGCTAGAACGAAGCCGCGAAAGGTGCCGTTGTCGCCGGGACGGTCGGGGGACTCGTGGCGCGGGACTCAGGGTTCCCCATGCGGAGGCCCCCAGGCTCAGGCCCCTGGCAACGGAAGGCTGAGCAAGCAGGCCCGGGCCCGGGCCCGGGTTTCGGGGCTGGCTCGGCCCCAGCTGCCGGCGCCAGGGAGGGGACCTCCGGAGGCTGTGGAGCGGGAGGCGTCGGCCTCCCCGCGGCACACCTCCCGGAGCTCCTCCTGGCGCTGCCGGAACGCGACGACACGCGATCCCGGACAGGGCCCCGGGGAGGGGCGGCCCTGCGGCCCTGTGGTGCCCGAAGTGTGTTCGCCGGGCGTTTTCCGGCCAATTCTCACGAGCGTTCTGCCCAAATCAGGATCGATTTGGGCAGAACACGCGTGAGAATTGGCCGGCGTTGGGCAGCCCTGGTCAGCGCCCAGTTCCGCGTGGAGCAGGGCCCTTTCTCGCTCGGGGCATGTCGCGGCCACCCGGAAAACGAGCCGCGACGATGGGGCGCGGCCGGCAGCCGCGGCGCCGGGGAGTTTTCCCCGAGCAGAGTGGATGGAGGCGCTGTGGCCGGGCGTCCGCCTCCGCCGTGGCGGGCGGCCGGGGCGCCCCTGGAGGGGGCTGGCCTCTGTGGGGAAACGGACTGGTCTCTCACTCCGCGGCTAGAACGAAGCCGCGAAAGGTGCCGTTGTGGCCGGGACGGTCGGGGGACTCGTGGCGCGGGACTCAGGGTTCCCCATTGGGAGGCCCCCAGTCTCAGGCCCCTGGCAACGGAAGGCTGAGCAAGCAGGACCGGGCCCGGGCCCGGCTTTCGGGGCTGGCCCGGCCCCAGCTGCCGGCGCCAGGGAGGGGACCCCCGGAGGCTGAGGAGCGGGAGGCGTCGGCCTCCCCGCGGCACGACTCCCGGAGCTCCTCCTGGCGGTGCCGGAACGCGACGACACTCGGTCCCGGACAGGGCCCCGGGTGGGGCGGCCCTGCGGCCCTGTGGTGCCCGAAGTGTGTTCGCCGGGCGTTTTCCGGCCAATTCTCACGAGCGTTCTGCCCAAATCGGGATCGATTTGGGCACAACGCTCGTGAGAATTGGCCGGCGTTTGGCAGCCCTGGTCAGCGCCCAGTTCCGCGTGGAGCAGGGCCCTTTCTCGCTCGGGGCACGTCGCGGCCACCCGGAAAAGGAGCCGCGAAGATGGGGCGCGGCCGGCAGCCGCGGCGCCGGGGAGTGTTCCCCGAGCAGAGTGGATGGAGGCGCCGTGGCCGGGCGTCCGCCTCCGCCGTGGCGGGCGTCCGGGGCGCCCCTGGAGGGGGCTGGCCTCTGTGGGGAAACGGACTGGTCTCTCACTCCGCGGTAGGACGAACCCGCGAAAGGTGCCGTTGTCGCCGGGACGGTCGGGGGACTCGTGGCGCGGGACTAAGGTTTCCCCATGGGGAGGCCCCCAGGCTCAGGTCCCTGGCAACGGAGGCTGAGCAAGCAGGCCGGGGCCCGGGCCCGGCTTTAGGGGCTGGCCCTGCCCCAGCTGCCGGCGCCAGGGAGGGGACCCCCGGAGGCTGAGGAGCGGGAGGCGTCGGCCTCCCCGCGGCACGCCTCCCGGAGCTCCTCCTGGCGGTGCCGGAACGCGACGACAAGCGATCCCGGACAGGGCCCCGGGGGGGGCCGCCCTGCGGCCCTGTGGTGCCCGAAGTGTGTTCGCCGGGCGTTTTCCGGCCAATTCATACGAGCGTTCTGCCCAAATCGGGATCGAATTGGGCAGAACGCTCGTGAGAATTGGCCGGCGTTGGGCAGCCCTGGTCAGCGCACAGTTCCGCGTGGAGCAGGGCCCTTTCTCGCTCGGGGCATGTCGCGGCCACCCGGAAAACGAGACGCGACGATGGGGCACGGCCGGCAGCCGCGGCGCCGGGGAGTTTTCCCCGAGCAGAGTGGATGGAGGCGCCGTGGCCGGGCGTCCGCCTCCGCCGTGGCGGGCGGCCGGGGCGCCCCTGGAGGGGGCTGGCCTCTGTGGGGAAACGGACTGGTCTCTTACTCCGCGGCTAGAACGAAGCCGCGAAAGGTGCCGTTGTCGCCGGGACGGTCGGGGGACTCGTGGCGCGGGACTCAGGGTTCCCCATGGGGAGGCCCCCAGTCTCAGGCCCCTGGCAACGGAAGGCTGAGCAAGCAGGCCTGGGCCCGGGCCCGGCTTTCGGGGCTGGCCCGGCCCCAGCTGCCGGCGCCAGGGAGGGGACCCCCGGAGGCTGAGGAGCGGGAGGCGTCGTCCTCCCCGCGGCACGCCTCCCGGAGTTCCTCCTGGCGGTGCCGGAACGCGACGACACGCGATCCCGGACAGGGCCCCGGGGGGGGCGGCCCTGCGGCCCTGTGGTGCCCGAAGTGTGTTCGCCGGGCCTTTTCCGGCCAATTCTCACGAGCGTTCTTCCCAAATCGGGATCGATTTGGGCAGAAAGCTCGTGAGAATTGGCCGGCGTTGGGCAGCCCTGGTCAGCGCCCAGTTCCGCGTGGAGCAGGGCCCTTTCTCGCTCGGGGCATGTCGCGGCCACCCGGAAAACGAGCCGCGACTTTGGGGCGCGGCCGGCAGCCGCGGCGCCGGGGAGTTTTCCCCGAGCAGAGTGGATGGAGGCGCCGTGGCCGGGTGTCCGCCTCCGCCGTGGCGGGCGCCCGGGGCGCCCCTGGAGGGGCTGGCCTCTGTGGGGAAACGGACTGGTCTCTCACTCCGCGGCTAGAACGAAGCCGCGAAAGGTGCCGTTGTCGCCGGGACGGTCGGGGGACTCGTGGCGCGGGATTCAGGGTTCCCCATGGGGAGGCCCCCAGGCTCAGGCCCCTGGCAACGGAAGGCTGAGCAAGCAGGCCCGGGCCCGGGCCCGGCTTTCGGGGCTGGCCCGGCCCAAGCTGCCGGCGCCAGGGAGGGGACCCCCGGAGGCTGAGGAGCGGGAGGCGTCTGCCTCCCCGCGGCACGCCTCCCGGAGCTCCTCCTGGCGGTGCCGGAACGCGACGACACGCGATCCCGGACAGGGCCCCGGGGGGGGCGGCCCTGCGGCCCTGTGGTGCCCGAAGTGTGTTCGCCGGGCTTTTTACGGCCAATTCTCACGAGCGTTCTGCCCAAATCGGGATCGATTTGGGCAGAACGCTCGTGAGAATTGGCTGACGTTGGGCAGCCCTGGTCAGCGCCCAGTGCCGCGTGGAACAGGGCCCTTTCTCGCTCAGGGCATGTCGCGGCCACCCGGAAAACGAGCCGCGACGATGGGGCGCGGCCGGCAGCCGCGGCGCCGGGGAGTTTTCCCCGAGCAGAGTGGATGGATGCGCCGTGGCCGGGCGTCCGCCTCCGCCGTGGCGGGCGGCCGGGGCGCCCCTGGAGGGGGCTGGCCTCTGTGGGGAAACGGACTGGACTCTCACTCCGCGGCTAGGACGAAGCCGCGAAAGGTGCCGTTGTCGCCGGGACGGTCGGGGGACTCGTGGCGCGGGACTCAGGGTTCCCCATGGGGAGGCCCCCAGGTTCAGGCCCCTGGCAACGGAAGGCTGAGCAAGCAGGCCCGGGCCCGGGCCCGGGTTTCGGAGCTGGCCCGGCCCCAGCTGCCGGCGCTTGGGAGGGGACCCCCGGAGGCTGAGGAGCGGGAGGCGTCGGCCTCCCCGCGGCACGCCTCCCGGTGTTCCTCCTGGCGGTGCCGGAACGCGACGACACGCGATCCCGGACAGGGCCCCGGGGGGGCCCGCCCTGCGGCCCTGTGGTGCCCGAAGTGTGTTCACCGGGCGTTTTCCCGGCCAATTCTCACGAGCGTTCTGCCCAAATCGGGATCGATTTGGGCAGAACGCTCGTGAGAATTGGCCGGCGTTGGGCAGCCCTGGTCAGCGCCCAGTTCCGCGTGGAGCAGGGCCCTTTCTCGCTCGGGGCATGTCGCGGCCACGCAGAAAACGAGCCGTGACGATGGGGCGCGGCCGGCAGCCGCGGCGCCGGGGAGTTTTCCCCGAGCAGAGTGAATGGAGGCGCCGTGGCCGGGCGTCCGCCTCCGCCGTGGCGGGCGGCCGGGGCGCCCCTGGAGGGGGCTGGCCTCTGTGGGGAAACGGACTGGTCTCACACTCCGCGGCTAGGACGAAGCCGCGAAAGGTGCCGTTGTCGCCGGGACGGTCGGGGGACTCGTGGCGCGGGACTCAGGGTTCCCCATGGGGAGGCCCCCAGGCACAGGCCCCTGGCAACGGAAGGCTGAGCAAGCAGTCCCGGGCCCGGGCCCGGCTTTCGGGGCAGGCCCGGCCCCAGCGGCCGGCCCCAGGGAGGGGACCCCCGGAGGCTGAGGAGCGGGAGGCGTCGGCCTCCCCGCGGCACGCCTCCCGGAGCTCCTCCTGGCGGTGCCAGAACGCGACGACACGCTGTCCCGGACAGGGCCCCGTGGCGGGCGGCCCTGCGGCCCTGTGGTGCCCGAAGTGTGTTCGCCGGGCGTTTTCCGGCCAATTCTCACGAGCGTTCTGCCCAAATCGGGATCGATTTGGGCAGAACGCTCGTGAGAATTGGCCGGCGTTGGGCAGCCCTGGTCAGCGCCCAGTTCCGCGTGGAGCAGGGCCCTTTCTCGCTCGGGGCATGTCGCGGCCACGCGGAAAACGAGCCGCGACGATGGGGCGCGGCCGGCAGCCGCGGCGCCGGGGAGTTTTCCCCGAGCAGAGTGGATGGAGGCGCCGTGGCCTGGCGTCCTCCTTCGCCGTGGCGGGCGGCCTGGGCGCCCCTGGAGGGGGCTGGTCTCTGTGGGGAAACGGACTGGTCTCTCACTCCGTGGCTAGGACGAAGCCGCGAAAGGTGCCGTTGTCGCCGGGACGGTCGGGGGACTCGTGGCGCGGGACTCAGGGTTCCCCATGGGGAGGCCCCCAGGCACAGGCCCCTGGCAACGGAAGGCTGAGCAAGCAGTCCCGGGCCCGGGCCCGGCTTTCGGGGCTGGCCCGGCCCCAGCGGCCGGCGCCAGGGAGGGGACCCCCGGAGGCTGAGGAGCGGGAGGCGTCGGCCTCCCCGCGGCACGCCTCCCGGAGCTCCTCCTGGCGGTGCCAGAACGCGACGACACGCTGTCCCGGACAGGGCCCCGTGGCGGGCGGCCCTGCGGCCCTGTGGTGCCCGAAGTGTGTTCGCCGGGCGTTTTCCGGCCAATTCTCACGAGCGTTCTGCCCAAATCGGGATCGATTTGGGCAGAACGCTCGTGAGAATTGGCCGGCGTTGGGCAGCCCTGGTCAGCGCCCAGTTCCGCGTGGAGCAGGGCCCTTTCTCGCTCGGGGCATGTCGCGGCCACGCGGAAAACGAGCCGCGACGATGGGGCGCGGCCGGCAGCCGCGGCGCCGGGGAGTTTTCCCCGAGCAGAGTGGATGGAGGCGCCGTGGCCGGGCGTCCTCCTTCGCCGTGGCGGGCGGCCGGGGCGCCCCTGGAGGGGGCTGGCCTCTGTGGGGAAACGGACTGGTTTCTCACTCCGCGGCTAGGACGAAGCCGCGAAAGGTGCCGTTGTCGCCGGGACGGTCGGGGGACTCGTGGCGCGGGACTCAGGGTTCCCCATGGGGAGGACCCCAGGCTCAGGCCCCTGGCAACGGAAGGCTGAGCAAGCAGGCACGGGCCCGGGCCCGGCTTTCGGGGCTGGCCCGGCCCCAGCGGCCGGCGCCAGGGAGGGGACCCCCGGAGGCTGAGTAGCGGGAGGCGTCGGCCTCCCCGCGGCACGCTTCCCGGAGCTCCTCCTGGCGGTGCCGGAACGCGACGACACGCGATCCCGGACAGGGCCCCTGGGGGGCCGCCCTGCGGCCCTGTGGTGCGCGAAGTGTGTTCGCCGGGCGTTTTCCGGCCAATTCTCACGAGCGTTCTGCCCAAATCGGGATCGATTTGGGCAGAACGCTCGTGAGAATTGGCCGGCGTTGGGCAGCCCTGGTCAGCGCCCAGTTCCGCGTGGAGCAGGGCCCTTTCTCGCTCGGGGCATGTCGCGGCCACCCGGAAAACGAGCCGCGACGATGGGGCGCGGCCGGCAGCCGCGGCGCCGGGGAGTTTTCCGCGAGCAGAGTGGATGGAGGCGTCGTGGCCGGGCGTCCGCCTCCGCCGTGGCGGTCGGCCGGGGCGCCCCTGGAGGGGGCTGGCCTCTGGGGGGAAACGGACTGGTCTCTCACTCCGCGGATAGGACGAAGCCGCGAAAGGTGCCGTTGTCGCCGGGACGGTCGGGGGACTCGTGGCGCGGGACTCAGGGTTCCCCATGGGGAGGCCCCCAGGCTCAGGCCCCTGGCAACGGAAGGCTGAGCAAGCAGGCCCTGGCCCGGGCCCGGCTTTCGGGGCCGGCCCGGCCCCAGCGACCGGCGCCAGGGAGGGGACCCCCGGAGGCTGAGGAGCGGGAGGCGTTGGCCTCCCCGGCGCCCGCCTCCCGGAGCTCCTCCTGGCGGTGCCGGAACGCGACGACACGCGATCCCGGACAGGGCCCCGGGGGGGCGGCCCTGCGGCCCTGTGGTGCCCGAAGTGTGTTCGCCGGGCGTTTTCCGGCCAATTCTCACGAGCGTTCTGCCCAAATCGGGATCGATTTGGGCAGAACGCTCGTGAGAATTGGCCGGCGTTGGGCAGCCCTGGTCAGCGCCCAGGGCCGCGTGGAGCAGGGCCCTTTCTCGCTCGGGGCATGGCGCGGCCACCCGGAAAACGAGCCGCGACAATGGGGCGCGGCCGGCGGCCCCGGCGCCGGGGAGTTTTCCCCGAGGAGAGTGGATGGAGGCGCCGTGGCCGGGCGTCCGCCTCCGCCGTGGCGGGCGGCCGGGGCGCCCGTGGAGGGGGCTGGCCTCTGTGGGGGAACGGAGTGATCTCTCACTCCACGGCTGGGACGAAGCCGCGAAAGGTGCCGTGGTCGCCGGGACGGTCGGGGGGACTCGTGGCGCGGGACTCAGGTTTCCCCATGCGGAGGCCCCCAGGCTCAGGCCCCTGGCAACGGAAGGCTGAGCAAGCAGGCCCGGGCCCGGGCCCGGCTTTCGGGGCTGGCCCGGCCCCAGCGGCCGGCGCCAGGGAGGGGACCCCCGGAGGCTGAGGAGCGGGTGGCGTCGGCCTCCCCGGGGCCCGCCTCCCGGAGCTCCTCCTGGCGGTGCCGGAACGCGCCGACACGCGATCCCGGACAGGGCCCCGGGGGGGCGGCCCTGCGGCCCTGTGGTGCCCGAAGTGTGTTCGCCGGGCGTTTTCCGGCCAATTCTCACGAGCGTTCTGCCCAAATCGGGATCGATTTGGGCAGAACGCTCGTGAGAATTGGCCGGCGTTGGGCAGCCCTGGTCAGCGCCCAGGGCCGCGTGGAGCAGGGCCCTTTCTCGCTCGGGGCATGGCGCGGCCACCCGGAAAACGAGCCGCGACGATGGGGCGCGGCCGGCGGCCCCGGCGCCGGGGAGTTTTCCCCGAGCAGAGTGGATGGAGGCGCCGTGGCCGGGCGTCCGCCTCCGCCGTGGCGGGCGGCCGGGGCGCCCGTGGAGGGGGCTGGCCTCTGTGGGGGAACGGAGTGATCTCTCACTCCACGGCTGGGACGAAGCCGCGAAAGGTGCCGTGGTCGCCGGGACGGTCGGGGGGACTCGTGGCGCGGGACTCAGGGTTCCCCATGCGGAGGCCCCCAGGCTCAGGCCCCTGGCAACGGAAGGCTGAGCAAGCAGGCCCGGGCCCGGGCCCGGCTTTCGGGGCTGGCCCGGCCCCAGCGGCCGGCGCCAGGGAGGGGACCCCCGGAGGCTGAGGAGCGGGTGGCGTCGGCCTCCCCGGGGCCCGCCTCCTGGAGCTCCTCCTGGCGGTGCCGGAACGCGCCGACACGTGATCCCGGACAGGGCCCCGGGGGGGCGGCCCTGCGGCCCTGTGGTGCCCGAAGTGTGTTCGCCGGGCGTTTTCCGGCCAATTCTCACGAGCGTTCTGCCCAAATCGGGATCGATTTGGGCAGAACGCTCGTGAGAATTGGCCGGCGTTGGGCAGCCCTGGTCAGCGCCCAGGGCCGCGTGGAGCAGGGCCCTTTCTCGCTCGGGGCATGGCGCGGCCACCCGGAAAACGAGCCGCGACGATGGGGCGCGGCCGGCGGCCCCGGCGCCGGGGAGTTTTCCCCGAGCAGAGTGGATGGAGGCGCCGTGGCCGGGCGTCCGCCTCCGCCGTGGCGGGCGGCCGGGGCGCCCGTGGAGGGGGCTGGCCTCTGTGGGGGAACGGAGTGATCTCTCACTCCACGGCTGGGACGAAGCCGCGAAAGGTGCCGTGGTCGCCGGGACGGTCGGGGGGACTCGTGGCGCGGGACTCAGGGTTCCCCATGCGGAGGCCCCCAGGCTCAGGCCCCTGGCAACGGAAGGCTGAGCAAGCAGGCCCGGGCCCGGGCCCGGCTTTCGGGGGTGGCCCGGCCCCAGCGGCCGGCGCCAGGGAGGGGACCCCCGGAGGCTGAGGAGCGGGTGGCGTCGGCCTCCCCGGGGCCCGCCTCCCGGAGCTCCTCCTGGCGGTGCCGGAACGCGCCGACACGCGATCCTGGACAGGGCCCCGGGGGGGCGGCCCTGCGGCCCTGTGGTGCCCGAAGTGTGTTCGCCGGGCGTTTTCCGGCCAATTCTCACGAGCGTTCTGCCCAAATCGGGATCGATTTGGGCAGAACGCTCGTGAGAATTGGCCGGCGTTGGGCAGCCCTGGTCAGCGCCCAGGGCCGCGTGGAGCAGGGCCCCTTCTCGCTCGGGGCATGGCGCGGCCACCCGGAAAACGAGCCGCGACGATGGGGCGCGGCCGGCGGCCCCGGCGCCGGGGAGTTTTCCCCGAGCAGAGTGGATGGAGGCGCCGTGGCCGGGCTCCGCCTCCGCCGTGGCGGGCGGCCGGGGCGCACGTGGAGGGGGCTGGCCTCTGTGGGGGAACGGAGTGATCTCTCACTCCACGGCTGGGACGAAGCCGCGAAAGGTGCCGTGGTCGCCGGGACGGTCGGGGGGACTCGTGGCGCGGGACTCAGGGTTCCCCATGCGGAGGCCCCCAGGCTCAGGCCCCTGGCAACGGAAGGCTGAGCAAGCAGGCCCGGGCCCGGGCCCGGCTTTCGCGGCTGGCCCGGCCCCAGCTGCCGGCGCCAGGGAGGGGACCCCCGGAGGCTGAGGAGCGGGAGGCGTCGGCCTCCCCGGGGCCCGCCTCCTGGAGCTCCTCCTGGCGGTGCCGGAACGCGTCGACACGCAATCCCGGACAGGGCCCCGGGGGGGCGGCCCTGCGGCCCTGTGGTGCCCGAAGTGTGTTCGCCGGGCGTTTTCCGGCCAATTCTCACGAGCGTTCTGCCCAAATCGGGATCGATTTGGGCAGAACGCTCGTGAGAATAGGCCGGCGTTGGGCAGCCCTGGTCAGCGCCCACTGCCGCGTGGAGCAGGGCCCCTTCTCGCTCGGGGCATGTCGTTGCCACCCGGAAAAGGCGCAGTGACGATGGGGCGCGTCCGGCGGCACAAGGGCCGGGGAGTGTTCCCCGAACAGAGTTGATGGCGCGGCTGTGGCCGGGCATCCGCCTCCGCCGTGGCGGGAGGCCGGGGCGCCCGTGGAGGGGGCTGGCCTCTGTGGGGAAACGGATGGATCTCTCAATCCATGGCTGGGACGAAGCCGCGAAAGGTGCCGTTGTAGCCGGGACGGTCAGGGGATTCGTGGCACGGGACTCAGGGTTCCCCATGGGGAGGCCCCCAGGCTCAGGCCCCTGGAAACGGAAGGCTGAGCAAGCAGGCACGGGGCCGGGCCTGGCTTTCGGGGCTGGCCCGGGTTCACCTGCCGGCGCCAGGGAGAGGACCCCTGGAGGCTGAGGAGCGGGAGGCCTCGGCCTCCCCTGGGCACGCCTCCCGGAGCTCCTCCTGGCGGTGCCAGAACGCGACGACACGCGATCCCGGACAGTGCCCCGGGGGGGCGCCCCTGCGGCCCTGTGGTGCCCGAAGTGTGTTCGCCGGGCGTTTTCCGGCCAATTCTCACGAGCGATCTGCCCAAATCGGGATCGATTTGGGCTGAACGCTCGTGAGAATTGGCCGGCGTTGGGCAGCCCTTGTCAGCGGCCAGTTCCGCGTGGAGCAGAGCCCTTTCTCGCTCGGGGCATGTCGCGGCCACCCGGAAAACGAGCCGCGACGATGGGGCGCGGCCGGCGGCTCCGGCGCCGGGAAGTTTTCCCCGAGCAGAGTGGATGGAGGCGCCGTGGCCGGGCGTCCGCCTCCGGCGTGGCGGGCGGCCAGGGCGCCCGTGGAGGGGGCTGGCCTCTGTGGGGGAACGGAGTGATCTCTCACTCCACGGCTAGGACGAAGCCGCGAAAGGTGCCATTGTCGCCGGGACGGTCGGGGGGACTCGTGGCGCGGGACTCAGTGTTCCCCATGCGGAGGCCCCCAGGCTCAGGCCCCTGGCAACGGAAGGCTGAGCAAGCAGGCCCGGGCCCGGGCCCGGCTTTCGGGGATGGCTCGGCCCCAGCGGCCGGCGCCAGGGAGGGGATCCCCGGAGGCTGAGGAGCGGGAGGCGTCGGCCTCCCCGCGGCCCGCCTCCCGGAGCTCCTCCTGGCGGTGCCGGAACGCGACGACACGCGATCCCGGACAGGGCGCCGGGGGGGCGGCCCTGCGGCCCTCTGGTGCCCGAAGTGTGTTCGCCGGGCGTTTTCCGGCCAATTCTCACGAGCGTTCTGCCCAAATCGGGATCGATTTGGGCGGAACGCTCGTGAGAATTGGCCGGCGTTGGGCAGCCCTGGTCAGCACCCAATGCCGCGTGGAGCAGGGCCCTTTCTCGCTCGGGGCATGTCGCGGCCACCCGGAAAAGGAGCCGCGACGATGGGGCGCGGCCGGCGGCCCCGGCGCCGGGGAGTTTTCCCCGAGCAGAGTGGATGGAGCGCCGTGGCCGGGCGTCCGCCTCCGCCGTGGCGGGCGGCCGGGGCGCCCGTGGAGGGGGCTGGCCTCTGTGGGGGAACGGAGTGATCTCTCACTCCACGGCTGGGACGAAGCCGCGAAAGGTGCCGTTGTCGCCGGGACGGTCGGGGGGACTCGTGGCTCGGGACTCAGGGTTCCCCATGCGGAGGCCCCCAGGCTCAGGCCCCTGGCAACGGAAGGCTGAGCAAGCAGGGCCGGGCCTGGGCCCGGCTTTCGGGGCTGGCCCGGCCCCAGCGGCCGGCGCCAGGGAGGGGACCCCCGGAGGCTGAGGAGCGGGAGGCGTCGGCCTCCCCGAGGCCCGCCTCCCGGAGCTCCTCCTGGCGGTGCCGGAACGCGACGACACGCGATCCAGGACAGGGCCCCGGGGGGGCGGCCCTGCGGCCCTGTGGTGCCCGAAGCGTGTTCGCCGGTCGTTTGGGCAGAACGCTCGTGAGAATTGGCCGGCGTTGGGCAGCCCTGGTCAGCGGCCAGTTCCGCGTGGAGCAGTGCCCTTTCTCGCTCGGGGCATGTCGCAGCCACCCGGAAAACGAGCAGTGACGATGGGGCGCGGCCGGCAGCCCCGTCGCCGGGGTGGTTTCCCCGAGCAGTGTTGATGGAGGCGCCGTGGCCGGGCGTCCGCCTCCGCCGTGGCGGGCGTCCGGGGCGCCCATGGATGGGGCTGGCCTCCGTGGGGGAACGGATGGATCTCTCACTCCACGGCTGGGACGAAGCCGCGAAAGGTGCCGTTGTCGCCGGGACGGTCGGGGGACTCGTGGCGCGGTACGCAGGTTTCCCCGTGGGGAGGCCCCCAGGCTCAGGCCCCTGGCAACGGAAGGCTGAGCAAGCAGGCCTGGGCCCGGGCCCGGCTTTCGTGGCTGGCCCAGCCCCGGTTGCCGGCGCCGGATAGGGGACCCCCGGAGGCTGAGGAGCGGGAGGCATCGGCCTCCCCGGGGCCCACCTCCCGGAGATCCTCCTGGCGGTGCCGGAACGCGACGACACGCGATCCCGGACAGGGCCCCGGGGGGGCGGCCCGGCGGCCCTGTGGTGCCCGAAGCGTGTTCGCCGGGCGTTCCGGCCAATTCTCACGAGCGTTCTGCCCAAATCGGGATCGATTTGGGCAGAACGCTCGTGAGAATTGGCCGGCGTTGGGCAGTCCTGGTCAGCGGCCAGTTCCGCGTGTAGCAGGGCCCTTTCTCGCTCGGGGCATGTCGCGGGCACCCGGAAAACGAGCCGTGACGATGGGGCGCGGCCGGCGGCCCCGGCGCCGGGGTGGTTTCCCCGAGCAGAGTTGATGGAGGCGCCATGGCCGGGCGTCCGCCTCCGCCGTCCGGGCGTTACGGGCGCCCATGGAGGGGGCTGGCCTCCGTGGGGGAACGGATGGATCTCTCACTCCACGGCTGGGACGATGCCGCGAAAGGTGCCGTTGTCGCCGGGACGGTCGGGGGACTCGTGGCGCGGGACGCAGGGTTCCCCGTGGGGAGGCCCCCAGGCTCAGGACCCTGGCAACGGAAGGCTGAGCAAGCAGGCCTGGGCCCGGGCCAGGCTTTCGGGGCTGGTCGGGCCCCGGCTGCCGGCGCCGGGGAGGGGACCCCCGGATGCAGAGGAGCGGGAGGCGTTGGCCTTCCCGGGGCCCGCTTCCCGGAGCTCCTCCTGGCGGTGCAGGAACGCGACGACACGCGATCCCGGACAGGGCCCCGGGGGGCGGCCCGGCAGCCCTATGGTGCCCGAAGCGTGTTCGCCGGGCGTTTTCCGTCCAATTCTCACGAGCGTTCTGCCCAAATCGGGATCGATTTGGGCAGAACGCTCGTGAGAATTGGTCGGCGTTGGGCAGCCCTGGTCAACGGCCAGTTCCGCGTGGAGCAGGGCCCTTTCTTGCTCGGGGCATGTCGCGGGCACCCGGAAAACGAGCCGTGACGATGGGGCGCGGCCGGCGGCCCCGGCGCCGGGGTGGTTTCCCCGAGCAGAGTTGATGGAGGCGCCGTGGCCGGGTGTCCGCCTCCGCCGTCCGGGCGTCCGGGGCGCCCATGGAGGGGGCTGGCCTCCGTGGGGGAACGGATGGATCTCTCACTCCACGGCTGGGACGAAGTAGCGAAAGGTGCCATTGTCGCCGGGACGGCCGGGGGACTCGTGGCGCGAGACGCAGGGTTCCCCGTGGAGAGGCCCCCAGGCTCAGGCCCCTGGCAACGGAAAGCTGAGCAAGCAGGCACGGGCCCGGGCCCGGCTTTCGGGGCTGGCCCGGCCCCGGCTGCCGGCGCCAGGGAGGGGACCCCCGGAGGCTGAGGAGCGGGAGGCGTCGGCCTCCCCGGGGCCTGCCTCCCGGAGCTCCTCCTGGCGGTGCCGGAACGCGACGACACGCGATACCGGATAGGGCCCCGGGGGGGCGGCCTGGCGGCCCTATGGTGCCCGAAGCGTGTTCGCCGGGCGTTTTCCGGCCAATTCTCACGAGCGTTCTGCCCAAATCGTGATCGATTTGGGCAGAACGCTCCTGAGAATTGGCCGGCGTTGGGCAGCCCTGGTGAGCGGCCAGTTCCGCGTGGAGCAGGGCCCTTTCTCGCTCGGGGAATGTCGCGGGCACCCGGAAAACGAGCCAGACGATGGGGCGCAGCCGGCGGCCCCGGCGCCGGGGTGGTTTCCGTGAGCAGAGTTGATGGAGGCGCCGTGGCCGGGCGTCCGCCTCCGCCGTCCGGGCGTCCGGGGCGCCCATGAGGGGGCTGGCCTCCGTGGGGGAACGGATGGATCTCTCATTCCACGGCTGGGACGAAGCCCCGAAAGGTGCAGTTGTCGCCGGGACGGTCGGGGGACTCGTGGAGCGGAACGCAGTGATCCCGGGGGGAGGCCCCCAGGCTCAGGCCCCTGGCAACGGAAGGCTGAGCAAGCAGGCCCGGGCCCGAGCCCGGCTTTTGGGGCTGGCCCGGCCCCAGCTGCCGGCGCCAGGGAGGGGACCCCAGGAGGCTGAGGAGCGGGAGGCGTCGGCCTCCCCGGGGCACGACTCCCGGAGCTCCTCCTGGCGGTGCCGGAACGCGACGACACGCGATCCCTGACAGGGCCCCGTGGGGGCGGACCTTCGGCCCTGTGGCGCCCGAAGTGTGTTCGCCGGGCGTTTTCCGGCCAATTCTCACGAGCGTTCTGTCCAAATCGGGATCGATTTGGGCAGAACGCTCGTGAGAATTGGCCGGCGTTGGGCAGCCCTGGTCAGCGCCCAGTTCCGCGTGGAGCAGGGCCCTTTCTCGCTCGGGGCATGTCGCGGCCACCCGGAAAACGAGCCGCGACGATGGGGCGCGGCCGGCAGCCGCGGCGCCGGGGAGTTTTCCCCGAGCAGAGTGGATGGAGGCGCCGTGGCCGGGCGTCCGCCTCCGCCGTGGCGGGCGGCCGGGGCGCCCCTGGAGGGGGCTGGCCTCTGTGGGGAAACGGACTGGTCTCTCACTCCGCGGCTAGAACGAAGCCGCGAAAGGTGCCGTTGTCGCCGGGACGGTCGGGGGACTCGTGGCGCGGGACTCAGGGTTCCCCATGCGGAGGCCCCCAGGCTCAGGCCCCTGGCAACGGAAGGCTGAGCAAGCAGGCCCGGGCCCGGGCCCGGGTTTCGGGGCTGGCTCGGCCCCAGCTGCCGGCGCCAGGGAGGGGACCTCCGGAGGCTGTGGAGCGGGAGGCGTCGGCCTCCCCGCGGCACACCTCCCGGAGCTCCTCCTGGCGCTGCTGGAACGCGACGACACGCGATCCCGGACAGGGCCCCGGGGAGGGGCGGCCCTGCGGCCCTGTGGTGCCCAGTGTGTTCGCCGGGCGTTTTCCGGCCAATTCTCACGAGCGTTCTGCCCAAATCAGGATCGATTTGGGCAGAACACGCGTGAGAATTGGCCGGCGTTGGGCAGCCCTGGTCAGCGCCCAGTTCCGCGTGGAGCAGGGCCCTTTCTCGCTCGGGGCATGTCGCGGCCACCCGGAAAACGAGCCGCGACGATGGGGCGCGGCCGGCAGCCGCGGCGCCGGGGAGTTTTCCCCGAGCAGAGTGGATGGAGGCGCTGTGGCCGGGCGTCCGCCTCCGCCGTGGCGGGCGGCCGGGGCGCCCCTGGAGGGGGCTGGCCTCTGTGGGGAAACGGACTGGTCTCTCACTCCGCGGCTAGAACGAAGCCGCGAAAGGTGCCGTTGTGGCCGGGACGGTCGGGGGACTCGTGGCGCGGGACTCAGGGTTCCCCATTGGGAGGCCCCCAGTCTCAGGCCCCTGGCAACGGAAGGCTGAGCAAGCAGGACCGGGCCCGGGCCCGGCTTTCGGGGCTGGCCCGGCCCCAGCTGCCGGCGCCAGGGAGGGGACCCCCGGAGGCTGAGGAGCGGGAGGCGTCGGCCTCCCCGCGGCACGACTCCCGGAGCTCCTCCTGGCGGTGCCGGAACGCGACGACACTCGGTCCCGGACAGGGCCCCGGGTGGGGCGGCCCTGCGGCCCTGTGGTGCCCGAAGTGTGTTCGCCGGGCGTTTTCCGGCCAATTCTCACGAGCGTTCTGCCCAAATCGGGATCGATTTGGGCACAACGCTCGTGAGAATTGGCCGGCGTTTGGCAGCCCTGGTCAGCGCCCAGTTCCGCGTGGAGCAGGGCCCTTTCTCGCTCGGGGCACGTCGCGGCCACCCGGAAAAGGAGCCGCGAAGATGGGGCGCGGCCGGCAGCCGCGGCGCCGGGGAGTGTTCCCCGAGCAGAGTGGATGGAGGCGCCGTGGCCGGGCGTCCGCCTCCGCCGTGGCGGGCGTCCGGGGCGCCCCTGGAGGGGGCTGGCCTCTGTGGGGAAACGGACTGGTCTCTCACTCCGCGGTAGGACGAACCCGCGAAAGGTGCCGTTGTCGCCGGGACGGTCGGGGGACTCGTGGCGCGGGACTAAGGTTTCCCCATGGGGAGGCCCCCAGGCTCAGGTCCCTGGCAACGGAGGCTGAGCAAGCAGGCCGGGGCCCGGGCCCGGCTTTAGGGGCTGGCCCTGCCCCAGCTGCCGGCGCCAGGGAGGGGACCCCCGGAGGCTGAGGAGCGGGAGGCGTCGGCCTCCCCGCGGCACGCCTCCCGGAGCTCCTCCTGGCGGTGCCGGAACGCGACGACAAGCGATCCCGGACAGGGCCCCGGGGGGGGCCGCCCTGCGGCCCTGTGGTGCCCGAAGTGTGTTCGCCGGGCGTTTTCCGGCCAATTCATACGAGCGTTCTGCCCAAATCGGGATCGAATTGGGCAGAACGCTCGTGAGAATTGGCCGGCGTTGGGCAGCCCTGGTCAGCGCACAGTTCCGCGTGGAGCAGGGCCCTTTCTCGCTCGGGGCATGTCGCGGCCACCCGGAAAACGAGACGCGACGATGGGGCACGGCCGGCAGCCGCGGCGCCGGGGAGTTTTCCCCGAGCAGAGTGGATGGAGGCGCCGTGGCCGGGCGTCCGCCTCCGCCGTGGCGGGCGGCCGGGGCGCCCCTGGAGGGGGCTGGCCTCTGTGGGGAAACGGACTGGTCTCTTACTCCGCGGCTAGAACGAAGCCGCGAAAGGTGCCGTTGTCGCCGGGACGGTCGGGGGACTCGTGGCGCGGGACTCAGGGTTCCCCATGGGGAGGCCCCCAGTCTCAGGCCCCTGGCAACGGAAGGCTGAGCAAGCAGGCCTGGGCCCGGGCCCGGCTTTCGGGGCTGGCCCGGCCCCAGCTGCCGGCGCCAGGGAGGGGACCCCCGGAGGCTGAGGAGCGGGAGGCGTCGTCCTCCCCGCGGCACGCCTCCCGGAGTTCCTCCTGGCGGTGCCGGAACGCGACGACACGCGATCCCGGACAGGGCCCCGGGGGGGGCGGCCCTGCGGCCCTGTGGTGCCCGAAGTGTGTTCGCCGGGCCTTTTCCGGCCAATTCTCACGAGCGTTCTTCCCAAATCGGGATCGATTTGGGCAGAAAGCTCGTGAGAATTGGCCGGCGTTGGGCAGCCCTGGTCAGCGCCCAGTTCCGCGTGGAGCAGGGCCCTTTCTCGCTCGGGGCATGTCGCGGCCACCCGGAAAATGAGCCGCGACTTTGGGGCGCGGCCGGCAGCCGCGGCGCCGGGGAGTTTTCCCCGAGCAGAGTGGATGGAGGCGCCGTGGCCGGGTGTCCGCCTCCGCCGTGGCGGGCGCCCGGGGCGCCCCTGGAGGGGCTGGCCTCTGTGGGGAAACGGACTGGTATCTCACTCCGCGGCTAGAACGAAGCCGCGAAAGGTGCCGTTGTCGCCGGGACGGTCGGGGGACTCGTGGCGCGGGATTCAGGGTTCCCCATGGGGAGGCCCCCAGGCTCAGGCCCCTGGCAACGGAAGGCTGAGCAAGCAGGCCCGGGCCCGGGCCCGGCTTTCGGGGCTGGCCCGGCCCAAGCTGCCGGCGCCAGGGAGGGGACCCCCGGAGGCTGAGGAGCGGGAGGCGTCTGCCTCCCCGCGGCACGCCTCCCGGAGCTCCTCCTGGCGGTGCCGGAACGCGACGACACGCGATCCCGGACAGGGCCCCGGGGGGGGCGGCCCTGCGGCCCTGTGGTGCCCGAAGTGTGTTCGCCGGGCTTTTTACGGCCAATTCTCACGAGCGTTCTGCCCAAATCGGGATCGATTTGGGCAGAACGCTCGTGAGAATTGGCTGACGTTGGGCAGCCCTGGTCAGCGCCCAGTGCCGCGTGGAACAGGGCCCTTTCTCGCTCAGGGCATGTCGCGGCCACCCGGAATACGAGCCGCGACGATGGGGCGCGGCCGGCAGCCGCGGCGCCGGGGAGTTTTCCCCGAGCAGAGTGGATGGATGCGCCGTGGCCGGGCGTCCGCCTCCGCCGTGGCGGGCGGCCGGGGCGCCCCTGGAGGGGGCTGGCCTCTGTGGGGAAACGGACTGGACTCTCACTCCGCGGCTAGGACGAAGCCGCGAAAGGTGCCGTTGTCGCCGGGACGGTCGGGGGACTCGTGGCGCGGGACTCAGGGTTCCCCATGGGGAGGCCCCCAGGTTCAGGCCCCTGGCAACGGAAGGCTGAGCAAGCAGGCCCGGGCCCGGGCCCGGGTTTCGGAGCTGGCCCGGCCCCAGCTGCCGGCGCCAGGGAGGGGACCCCCGGAGGCTGAGGAGCGGGAGGCGTCGGCCTCCCCGGGGCACGCCTCCCGGTGTTCCTCCTGGCGGTGCCGGAACGCGACGACACGCGATCCCGGACAGGGCCCCGGGGGGGCCCGCCCTGCGGCCCTGTGGTGCCCGAAGTGTGTTCACCGGGCGTTTTCCGGCCAATTCTCACGAGCGTTCTGCCCAAATCGGGATCGATTTGGGCAGAACGCTCGTGAGAATTGGCCGGCGTTGGGCAGCCCTGGTCAGCGCCCAGTTCCGCGTGGAGCAGGGCCCTTTCTCGCTCGGGGCATGTCGCGGCCACGCAGAAAACGAGCCGTGACGATGGGGCGCGGCCGGCAGCCGCGGCGCCGGGGAGTTTTCCCCGAGCAGAGTGAATGGAGGCGCCGTGGCCGGGCGTCCGCCTCCGCCGTGGCGGGCGGCCGGGGCGCCCCTGGAGGGGGCTGGCCTCTGTGGGGAAACGGACTGGTCTCACACTCCGCGGCTAGGACGAAGCCGCGAAAGGTGCCGTTGTCGCCGGGACGTTCGGGGGACTCGTGGCGCGGGACTCAGGGTTCCCCATGGGGAGGCCCCCAGGCACAGGCCCCTGGCAACGGAAGGCTGAGCAAGCAGTCCCGGGCCCGGGCCCGGCTTTCGGGGCAGGCCCGGCCCCAGCGGCCGGCCCCAGGGAGGGGACCCCCGGAGGCTGAGGAGCGGGAGGCGTCGGCCTCCCCGCGGCACGCCTCCCAGAGCTCCTCCTGGCGGTGCCAGAACGCGACGACACGCTGTCCCGGACAGGGCCCCGTGGCGTGCGGCCCTGCGGCCCTGTGGTGCCCGAAGTGTGTTCGCCGGGCGTTTTCCGGCCAATTCTCACGAGCGTTCTGCCCAAATCGGGATCGATTTGGGCAGAACGCTCGTGAGAATTGGCCGGCGTTGGGCAGCCCTGGTCAGCGCCCAGTTCCGCGTGGAGCAGGGCCCTTTCTCGCTCGGGGCATGTCGCGGCCACGCGGAAAACGAGCCGCGACGATGGGGCGCGGCCGGCAGCCGCGGCGCCGGGGAGTTTTCCCCGAGCAGAGTGGATGGAGGCGCCGTGGCCGGGCGTCCTCCTTCGCCGTGGCGGGCGGCCTGGGCGCCCCTGGAGGGGGCTGGTCTCTGTGGGGAAACGGACTGGTCTCTCACTCCGTGGCTAGGACGAAGCCGCGAAAGGTGCCGTTGTCGCCGGGACGGTCGGGGGACTCGTGGCGCGGGACTCAGGGTTCCCCATGGGGAGGCCCCCAGGCACAGGCCCCTGGCAACGGAAGGCTGAGCAAGCAGTCCCGGGCCCGGGCCCGGCTTTCGGGGCTGGCCCGGCCCCAGCGGCCGGCGCCAGGGAGGGGACCCCCGGAGGCTGAGGAGCGGGAGGCGTCGGCCTCCCCGCGGCACGCCTCCCGGAGCTCCTCCTGGCGGTGCCAGAACGCGACGACACGCTGTCCCGGACAGGGCCCCGTGGCGGGCGGCCCTGCGGCCCTGTGGTGCCCGAAGTGTGTTCGCCGGGCGTTTTCCGGCCAATTCTCACGAGCGTTCTGCCCAAATCGGGATCGATTTGGGCAGAACGCTCGTGAGAATTGGCCGGCGTTGGGCAGCCCTGGTCAGCGCCCAGTTCCGCGTGGAGCAGGGCCCTTTCTCGCTCGGGGCATGTCGCGGCCACGCGGAAAACGAGCCGCGACGATGGGGCGCGGCCGGCAGCCGCGGCGCCGGGGAGTTTTCCCCGAGCAGAGTGGATGGAGGCGCCGTGGCCGGGCGTCCTCCTTCGCCGTGGCGGGCGGCCGGGGCGCCCCTGGAGGGGGCTGGCCTCTGTGGGGAAACGGACTGGTTTCTCACTCCGCGGCTAGGACGAAGCCGCGAAAGGTGCCGTTGTCGCCGGGACGGTCGGGGGACTCGTGGCGCGGGACTCAGGGTTCCCCATGGGGAGGACCCCAGGCTCAGGCCCCTGGCAACGGAAGGCTGAGCAAGCAGGCCCGGGCCCGGGCCCGGCTTTCGGGGCTGGCCCGGCCCCAGCTGCCGGCGCCAGGGAGGGGACCCCCGGAGGCTGAGGAGCGGGAGGCGTCGGCCTCCCCGCGGCACGCCTCCCGGAGCTCCTCCTGGCGGTGCCGGAACGCGACGACAAGCGATCCCGGACAGGGCCCCGGGGGGGGCCGCCCTGCGGCCCTGTGGTGCCCGAAGTGTGTTCGCCGGGCGTTTTCCGGCCAATTCATACGAGCGTTCTGCCCAAATCGGGATCGAATTGGGCAGAACGCTCGTGAGAATTGGCCGGCGTTGGGCAGCCCTGGTCAGCGCACAGATCCGCGTGGAGCAGGGCCCTTTCTCGCTCGGGGCATGTCGCGGCCACCCGGAAAACGAGACGCGACGATGGGGCACGGCCGGCAGCCGCGGCGCCGGGGAATTTTCCCCGAGCAGAGTGGATGGAGGCGCCGTGGCCGGGCGTCCGCCTCCGCCGTGGCGGGCGGCCGGGGCGCCCCTGGAGGGGGCTGGCCTCTGTGGGGAAACGGACTGGTCTCTTACTCCGCGGCTAGAACGAAGCCGCGAAAGGTGCCGTTGTCGCCGGGACGGTCGGGGGACTCGTGGCGCGGGACTCAGGGTTCCCCATGGGGAGGCCCCCAGGCTCAGGCCCCTGGCAACGGAAGGCTGAGCAAGCAGTCCCGGGCCCGGGCCCGGCTTTCAGGGCTGGCCCGGCCCCAGGTGCCGGCGCCAGGGAGGGGACCCCCGGAGGTTGAGGAGCGGGAGGCGTCGGCCTCCCCGCGGCACGCTTCCCGGAGCTCCTCCTGGCGGTGCCAGAACGCGACGACACGCGATCCCGGACAGGGCCCCGGGGGGGGCCGCCTCGCGGCCCTGTGGTGCCGGAAGTGTGTTTGCCGGGCCTTTTCCGGCCAATTCTCACGAGCGTTCTGCCCAAATCGGGATCGATTTGGGCAGAACGCTCGTGAGAATTGGCCGGCGTTGGGCAGCCCTGGTCAGCGCCCAGTTCCGCGTGGAGCAGGGCCCTTTCTCGCTCGGGGCATGTCGCGGCCACCCGGAAAACGAGACGCGACGATGGGGCACGGCCGGCAGCCGCGGCGCTGGGGAGTTTTCCCCGAGCAGAGTGGATGGAGGCGCCGTGGCCGGGCGTCCGCCTCCGCCATGGCGGGCGGCCGGGGCGCCCCTGGAGGGGGCTGGCCTCTGTGGGGAAACGGACTGGTCTCTTACTCCGCGGCTAGAACGAAGCCGCGAAAGGTGCCGTTGTCGCCGGAACGGTCGGGGGACTCGTGGCGCGGGACTCAGGGTTCCCCATTGGTAGGCCCCCAGGCTCAGGCCCCTGGCAACGGAAGGCTGAGCAAGCAGGCCTGGGCCCGGGCCCGGCTTTCGGGGCTGGCCCGGCCCCAGCTGCCGGCGCCAGGGAGGGGACCCCCGGAGGCTGAGGAGCGGGAGGCGTCGGCAGCCCCGCGGCACGCCTCCCGGAGCTCCTCCTGGCGGTGCCGGAACGCGACGAGACGCGATCCCGGACAGGGCCCCGGGGGGGGCGACCCTGCGGCCCTCTGGTGCCCGAAGTGTGTTCGCCGGGCGTTTTCCGGCCAATTCTCACGAGCGTTCTGCCCAAATCGGGATCGATTTGGGCAGAACGCTCGTGAGAATTGGCCGTCGTTGGGCAGCCCTGGTCAGCGCCCAGTTCCGCGTGGATCAGGCCCCTTTCTCGCTCGGGGCATGTCACGGCCACGCGGAAAACGAGCCGCGACGATGGGGCGCGGCCGGCAGCCGCGGCGCCGGGGAGTTTTCCCCGAGCAGAGTGGATGGAGGCGCCGTGGCCGGGCGTCCTCCTCCGCCGTGGCGGGCGGCCGGGGCGCCCCTGGAGGGGGCTGGCCTCTGTGGGGAAACGGACTGGTCTCTCACTCCGCGGGTAGGACGAAGCCGCGAAAGGTGCCGTTGTCGCCGGGACGGTCGGGGGACTCGTGGCGCGGGACTCAGTGTTCCCCATGGGGAGGCCCCTAGGCTCAGGCCCCTGGCAACAGAAGGCTGAGCAAGCAGGCCCGGGCCCGGTCCCGGCTTTCGGGGCTGGCCCGGCCCCAGCTGCCGGCGCCAGGGAGGCGACCCCCAGAGGCTGAGGAGCGGGAGGCGTCGGCCTCCCCGCGGCACGTCTCCCGGAGCTCCGCCTGGCGCTGCCGGAACGCGAGGACACGCGATCCCGGACAGGGCCCCGGGGGGGGCGGCCCTGCGGCCCTGTGGTGCCCGAAGTGTGTTCGCCGGGCGTTTTCCGGCCAATTCTCACGAGCGTTCTGCCCAAATCGGGATCGATTTGGGCAGAACGCTCGTGAGAATTGGCCGGCGTTGGGCAGCCCTGGTCAGCGCCCAGTTCCGCGTGGAGCAGGGCCCTTTCTCACTCGGGGCATGTCGCGGCCACCCGGAAAACGAGCCGCGACAATGGGGCGCGGCCGGCAGCCGCGGAGCCGGGGAGTTTTCCCCGAGCAGAGTGGATGGAGGCGCCGTGGCCGGGCGTCCGCCTCCGCCGTGGCGGGCGGCCGGGGCGCCCCTGGAGGGGGCTGGCCTCTGTGGGGAAACGGACTGGACTCTCACTCCGCGGCTAGGACGAAGCCGCGAAAGGTGCCGTTGTCGCCGGGACGGTCGGGGGACTCGTGGCGCGGGACTCAGGGTTCCCCATGGGGAGGCCCCCAGGTTCAGGCCCCTGGCAACGGAAGGCTGAGCAAGCAGGCCCGGGCCCGGGCCCGGGTTTCGGGGCTGGCCCGGCCCCAGCTGCCGGCGCCAGGGAGGGGACCCCCGGAGGCTGAGGAGCGGGAGGCGTCGGCCTCCCCGGGGCACGCCTCCCGGAGTTCCTCCTGGCGGTGCCGGAACGCGACGACACGCGATCCCGGACAGGGCCCCGGGGGGGCCCGCCCTGCGGCCCTGTGGTGCCCGAAGTGTGTTCACCGGGCGTTTTCCGGCCAATTCTCACGAGCGTTCTGCCCAAATCGGGATCGATTTGGGCAGAACGCTCGTGAGAATTGGCCGGCGTTGGGCAGCCCTGGTCAGCGCCCAGTTCCGCGTGGAGCAGGGCCTTTTCTCGCTCGGGGCATGTCGCGGCCACGCAGAAAACGAGCCGTGACGATGGGGCGCGGCCGGCAGCCGCGGCGCCGGGGAGTTTTCCCCGAGCAGAGTGAATGGAGGCGCCGTGGCCGGGCGTCCGCCTCCGCCGTGGCGGGCGGCCGGGGCGCCCCTGGAGGGGGCTGGCCTCTGTGGGGAAACGGACTGGTCTCACACACCGCGGCTAGGACGAAACCGCGAAAGGTGCCGTTGTCGCCGGGACGGTCGGGGGACTCGTGGCGCGGGACTCAGGGTTCCCCATGGGGAGGCCCCCAGGCACAGGCCCCTGGCAACGGAAGGCTGAGCAAGCAGTCCCGGGCCCGGGCCCGGCTTTCGGGGCTGGCCCGGCCCCAGCGGCCGGCGCCAGGGAGGGGACCCCCGGAGGCTGAGGAGCGGGAGGCGTCGGCCTCCCCGCGGCACGCCTCCCGGAGCTCCTCCTGGCGGTGCCAGAACGCGACGACACGCGATCCCGGACAGGGCCCCGGGGGGGGCCCCCCTGCGGCCCTGTGGTGCCCGAAGTGTGTTCGCCAGGCGTTTTCCGGCCAATTCTCACGAGCGTTCTGCCCAAATCGGGATCGATTTGGGCAGAACGCACGTGAGAATTGGCCGGCGTTGGGCAGCCCTGGTCAGCGCCCAGTTCCGCGTGGAGCAGGGCCCTTTCTCGCTCGGGGCATGTCGCGGCCACCCGGAAAACGAGCCGCGACGATGGGGCGCGGCCGGCAGCCGCGGCGCCGGGGAGTTTTCCCCGAGCAGAGTGGATGGAGGCGCCGTGGCCGGGCGTCCGCCTCCGCCGTGGCGGGCGGCCGGGGCGCCCCTGGAGGGGGCTGGCCTCTGTGGGGAAACGGACAGGTCTCTCACTCCGCGGCTAGGACGAAGCCCCGAAAGGTGCCGTTGTCGCCGGGACGGTCGGGGGACTCGTGGCGCGGGACTCAGGGTTCCCCATGGGGAGGCCCCCAGGCTCAGGCCCCTGCCTACGGAAGGCTGAGCAAGGAGGCCCGGCCCGGGCCCGGATTTCGGGGCTGGCCCGGCCCCAGCTGCCAGCGCAAGGGAGTGGACCCCCGGAGGCTGAGGAGCGGGAGGCTTCGGCCTCCCCGCGGCATGCCTCCCGGAGCTCCTCCTGTCGGTGCCGGAACGCGACGAAACGCGATCCCGGACAGGGCCCAGGGAGGGGCCGCCCTGCGGCCCTGTG
The DNA here is from genome assembly GCF_922984935.1 of Meles meles. Lineage (NCBI taxonomy): Eukaryota > Metazoa > Chordata > Mammalia > Carnivora > Mustelidae > Meles > Meles meles. The sequence goes on from NW_025721183.1 coordinate 88,752, forward strand.
GTGCCCGAAGTGTGTTCGCCGGGCGTTTTCCGGCCAATTCTCACGAGCGTTCTGCCCAAATCGGGATCGATTTGGGCAGAACGCTCGTGAGAATTGGCCGGCGTTGGGCAGCCCTGGTCAGCGCCCAGTTCCGCGTGGAGCAGGGCCCTTTCTCGCTCGGGGCATGTCACGGCCACCCGGAAAACGAGCCGCGACGATGGGGCGCGGCCGGCAGCCGCGGCGGCGTGGAGTTTTCCCCCGAGCAGAGTGGATGGAGGCGCCGTGGCCGGGCGTCCGCCTCCGCCGTGGCGGGCGGCCGGGGCGCCCCTGGAGGGGGCTGGCCTCTGTGGGGAAACGGACTGGTCTCTCACTCCGCGGCTTGGACGAAGCCGCGAAAGGTGCCGTTGTCGCCGGGACGGTCGGGGGATTCGTGGCGCGGGACTCAGGGTTCCCCATGGGGAGGCCCCCAGGCTCAGGCCCCTGGCTACGGAAGGCAGAGCAAGGAGGCCCGGGCCCGGGCCCGGCTTTCGGGGCTGGCCCGGCCCCAGCTGCCAGCGCAAGGGAGTGGACCCCCGGAGGCTGAGGAGCGGGAGGCGTCGGCCTCCCCGCGGCATGCCTCCCGGAGCTCCTCCTGGCGGTGCCGGAACGCGACGAAACGCAATCCCGGACAGGGCCCGGGGGGGGGCCGCCCTGCGGCCCTGTGGTGCCCGAAGTGTGTTCGCCGGGCGTTTTCCGGCCAATTCTCACGAGCGTTCTGCCCAAATCGGGATCGATTTGGGCAGAACGCTCATGAGAATTGGCCGGCGTTGGGCAGCCCTGGTCAGCGCCCAGTTCCGCGTGGAGCAGGGCCCTTTCTCGCTCGGGGCATGTCGCGGCCACCCGGAAAACGAGCCGCGACTATGGGGCGCGGCCGGCAGCCGCGGCGCCGGGGAGTTTTCCCCGAGCAGAGTGGATGGAGGCGCCGTGGCCGGGCGTCCGTCTCCGCCGTGGCGGGCGGCCGGGGCGCCCGTGGAGGGGGCTGGCCTCTGTGGGGAAACGGACTGGTCTCTCACTCCGCGGCTAGGACGAAGCCGCGAAAGGTGCTGTTGTCGCTGGGACGGTCGGGGGACTCGTGGCGCGGGACTCAGGGTTCCCCATGTGGAGACCCCCAGGCTCAGGCCCCTGGCAACGGAAGGCTGAGCAAGCAGGACCGGGCCCGGGCCCGGCTTTCGGGGCTGGCCCGACCCCAGCTGCCGGCGCTTGGGAGGGGACCCCCGGAGGCTGAGGAGCGGGAGGCGTCGGCCTCCCCGCGGCATGCCTCCCGGAGCTCCTCCTGGCGGTGCCGGAACGCGACGAAACGCGATCCCGGACAGGGCCCGGGGGGGGCCGCCCTGCGGCCCTGTGGTGCCCGAAGTGTGTTCGCCGGGCGTTTTCCGGCCAATTCTCACGAGCGTTCTGCCCAAATCGGGATCGATTTGGGCAGAACGCTCATGAGAATTGGCCGGCGTTGGGCAGCCCTGGTCAGCGCCCAGTTCCGCGTGGAGCAGGGCCCTTTCTCGCTCGGGGCATGTCGCGGCCACCCGGAAAACGAGCCGCGACTATGGGGCGCGGCCGGCAGCCGCGGCGCCGGGGAGTTTTCCCCGAGCAGAGTGGATGGAGGCGCCGTGGCCGGGCGTCCGTCTCCGCCGTGGCGGGCGGCCGGGGCGCCCGTGGAGGGGGCTGGCCTCTGTGGGGAAACGGACTGGTCTCTCACTCCGCGGCTAGGACGAAGCCGCGAAAGGTGCTGTTGTCGCTGGGACGGTCGGGGGACTCGTGGCGCGGGACTCAGGGTTCCCCATGTGGAGACCCCCAGGCTCAGGCCCCTGGCAACGGAAGGCTGAGCAAGCAGGACCGGGCCCGGGCCCGGCTTTCGGGGCTGGCCCGGCCCCAGCTGCCGGCGCTTGGGAGGGGACCCCCGGAGGCTGAGGAGCGGGAGGCGTCGGCCTCCACGCGGCCTGCCTCCCGGAGCTCCTCCTGGCGGTGCCGGAACGCGACGACACGCGATCCCGGACAGGGCCCCGGGGGGGGCCGCCCTGCGGCCCTGTGGTGCCCGAAGTGTGTTCGCCGGGCGTTTTCCGGCCAATTCTCACGAGCGCTCTGCCCAAATCGGGATCGATTTGGGCAGAACGCTCGTGAGATTTGGCCGGCGTTGGGCAGCCCTGGTCAGCGTCCAGTTCCGCGTGGAGCAGGGCCCTATCTCGCTCGGGGCATGTCGCGGCCACCCGGAAAACGAGCCGCGACGATGGGGCGCGGCCGGCAGCCGCGGCACCGGGGAGTTTTCCCCGAGCAGAGTGCATGGAGGCGCCGTGGCCGGGCGTCCGCCTCCGCCGTGGCGGGCGGCCGGGGCGCCCCTAGAGGGGGCTGGCCTCTGTGGGGAAACGGACTGGTCTCTCACTCCGCGGCCAGGACGAAGCCGCGAAAGGTGCCGTTGTCGCCGGGACGGTCGGGGGACTCGTGGCGCGGGACTCAGGGTTCCCCATGGGGAGGCCCCCAGGCTCAGGCCCCTGGCAACGGAAGGCTGAGCAAGCAGGCCTGCACCCGGGCCCGGGTTTCGGGGCTGGCCCGGCCCCAGCTGCCGGCGCCGGGGAGGGGACCCCCGGAGGCTGAGGAGCGGGAGGCGTCGGCCTCCCCGCGGCCCGCCTCCCGGAGCTCCTCCTGGCGGTGCCGGAACGCGACGACACGCGATCCCGGACAGGGCCCCGGGGGTGGCGGCCCTGCGGCCCTATGGTGCCCGAAGTGTGTTCGCCGGGCGTTTTCCGGCCAATTCTCACGAGCGTTCTGCCCAAATCGGGATCGATTTGGGCAGAACGCTCGTGAGAATTGGCCGGCGTTGGGCAGCCCTGGTCAGCGCCCAGTTCCGCGTGGAGCAGGGCCCTTTCTCGCTCGGGGCATGTCGCGGCCACCCGGAAAAAGAGCCTCGACGATGGGGCGCGGCCGGCGGTCCTGGCGCCGGGGAGTTTTCCCCGAGGAGAGTTGATGGAGGCGCCGTAGCCGGGCGTCCGCCTCCGCCGTGTCGGGCCGCCGGGGCGCCCCTGGCGGGGGCTAGCCTCTGTAGGGGATCGGATTGATTTCTCACTCCACGGCAAGGACGAAGCCGCGAAAGGTGCCATTGTCGCAGGGACGGTCGGGGGACTCGTGGCGCGGGACTCAGGGTTCCCCATGGGGAGGCCCCCAGGCTCAGGCCCCTGGCAACGGAAGGCTGAGCAAGCAGGCCCAGGCCCGGGCCCGGGTTTCGGGGCTGGCTCGGCCCCAGCGGCCGGCGCCAGGGAGGGGACCCCCGGAGGCTGAGGAGCAGTAGGCGTCGGCCTCCCCGCGGCCCGCCTCCCGGAGCTCCTCCTGGCGGTGGCCGAACGCGACGACACGCGATCCCGGACAGGGCCCCGGGGGGGCGGCCCTGTAGCCCTGTGGTGCCCGAAGTGTGTTCGCCGGGCGTTTTCCGGCCAATTCTCACGAGCGTTCTGCCCAAATCGATCCCGATTTGGGCAGAACGCTCGTGAGAATTGGCCGGCTTTCGGCAGCCATGGTGACCGCCCAGTTCCGTCTGGACCAGGGCACTTTCTCTCTTGGGGCATGTCGCGGCCACCCGGAAAACGAGCCGTGGCGTTGGAGCGCGGTCGGCGGTCCCTGCGCCGGGGAGATTTCCCCGAGCAGAGTTAATGGAGGGGCTGTGGCCGGGCGTCCGCCTTCGCCGTATTAGGCCCCCGGTGCGCCCTTGTAGGGGTCTGGCCTCTGTGGGGGAACGAATTGATCTCTCACTCCTCGGCTGGGATGCAGCCGCGAAAGGCACCATTGTCTCTGGGACTGTGGCGGACTTGTGGCCCGGGACTCAGGATTCCCGGGGTGAGGCCCTAGGTACAGGCCCCTGGCAATGGAAGTCTGAACAAGCAGGCCTGTGTCCGGGCCCGGATTTCATGGCAGGCCCGGCCCCAGCTACCACCGCCAAGGTGAGACCCCCAGAATCTGTGGAGAGGGAGGCGTCTGCCTCGCCATCAGGGAGATTCTAATTAAAACTACATTGAGATACCACCTGACACCAGTTAGAATGTCCAAAATTAGGAAGACAGGAAATAACGTTTTTTGGAGAGGATGTCGAGAAAGTGGAACCCTGTTACACTGTTGGTGAGACTGCCATTTAGTGCAGCCACTTTGGAGAACAGTGTGCAGATGACTCAAGAAATTAAAAATAGAGCTTCCCTATGACCCTGCAATTACACTGATGGGTTTTTACCCCAAAGATACAGATGGAGTGAAAAGAAGAGCCATCTGTACCCCAATGTTTATTGCAGCAATGGCCACGGTCGCCAAACTGTGGAAAGAACCAAGATGCCCTTCAACGGATGAATGGATAAGGAAGATGTGGTCCATATACACAATGGAGTATTATGCCTCCATCAGAAAGGATGAATACCCAACTTTTGTAGCAACATGGATGGGAGTGGAAGAGATTATGCTGAGTGAAATAAGTCAAGCAGAGAGAGTCAAATATCATATGGTCTCCCTTATTTGTGGTGCATAACAAAGAACACGGAGGACATGGGGAGATGGAGAGGAGAGGGATTTGAGGGAACCTGGAAGTGGAGATGAACCATGAGAGACTATGGACTCTGAAAAACAACCTGAGTGTTTTGGAAGGGCGGGGGTTGGGAGGTTGGGGAACCAGGTGGTGGGTAATAGGGAGGGCACGTACTGCATGGAGCACTGGGTGTGGTGCAAAAACAGTGAACACTGTTATGCTGAAAATAAACAAATAAAAAAAAAAGAATATTTTACTCTTAGTCCCCGTCATCTATATCACTCATCCCTCCATCCACTTCCACTCTGGTAACCACAGAGTCGGTTTTTGTTTTGTATCTTCTTTCTCCTTTATTTATGTATGTTTGTTTCCTAAATTCCATGGAAGAGTGACATCCAAAGGCCTTTGTCTTTCTCTGACTGACTGATTTCACTTAGGATAGTATTCTCTAGCTCCATCCATGTGTCTGCAAATGGCAAGATTTCATTTTTTATGGCTGAGTAATTTCCCACTGTGTGTGTGTGTGTGTGTGTGTACATTTATCATCTCATTTATCATGTTTTCAAGAAATACTTGGATTGTTTCCATATTGTAATATTTTAATTAATGTTGCATGAAACATAGGGGCTCATGTATCCTTTTGAGTTACTGTTCTCATATTCGTCGGGTAATCACCCGGTAGTGTGATTGCTGGATTATAAGGTAGTTCTAATATTTAACGTTTTGAGGAACAGTGATACTGTTTTCCACAGGGACTGCAGCAGCTAGCATTCCCACCACAGTGCAAGAGGGTTCCCTTTTACCCACATCCTCCCAACATTTGTTTTCTTGTGCTGGTGCTGTTAGCCATTCTGATAGTATGAGGTAATATCTCACGGACCTTTACATTTGGATTTTCCTGTTGATGGCTGATGTGAACATCTTCTCACCTGACTGTTGGCCATCTGTATGTCTTCTTTGGAGCAATGTCTGTTCATGTCTTCTGTCTATTTTTTAATTGGATTTTTTGTTTTTTGGTTGTTGCGTTGTATCAGTTCTACATATTTTGGACACTACCCCTTTATTGCACATGATATTTGCAAACATCTTCTCCTATTAAGTACGTTGTATTCTATTTATTACATTTTCATTGTTGTTCTGCTGTGCGGTAAGTTTTTATATTGATGGAACTCTAGTAGTTTATTTTTGCTTTTGTTTCCTTTGCCTTAGGAGGCGTGTCTATTAAATGTATGGTTCATGTCAGAGAAGTTACTGTCTGTGCCCTCTTGTAGGATTTTTATGATTTAAGGTCTCACATTGAGGTCTTGAAACTGTTTTGAGTTTATTTGTCCATATGGTGTAAGAAAGCAGTCTAATTTCATTGTTTTGTGCATAGCTGTTCAGTTTTCCCAACACCCTTTGTTGTAGAGACTGTCCTCTTCCCTTTTAATAGTTTTGCCTGTTTTGCAGAAGATTAATTGGGCACGTGATTGTGGGTTGATGTCTGAGCTTCTATTCCATTTCCTTGGTCACTGTGTGTATTTTTTTTTTTTTTTTTGCCAGTCCCATACTGTGAGGATGAATGCAGCTTTGTAGTATAATATGAAATATGGAATTGTGATGCCTCCAGCTTTCTTTTTCTTCATAACATTGTGCTGGTTGTTCAGTATCTTTTGTGATTCCATACAAATTGTTAGGGTAGTTTATTTGAGTTCTCTCATTTTTTATTTGAATTCAATGAGCCAACTTATCATACATCATTATTTTCAGATGTAGTGTTAAATAATATATCAGATGTGTATTGCATCACGTGCCCTCCTTAATGCCCATCACCCCAGTTACCCCCCCCCACCCCCCATCCAGCAACCCTCAGTTGGTTGCTATAGTTAAGAGTCTATCATGGTTTTTTCCCCATCTCTGATGACTTCCCATTCTGTTTCCCCTTCCTTTGCCTATGGTTCTCTGCCCTGTTTCTGATATTTCACATATGAGTGAAACCCTATCATAATTGTGTTTCTTTCATTGACATATTTTACTCAGCATAATATCTTCCAGACCCATCCAGGTTGATGTGATGGTAAGTATTCATCCTTTCTGATGGCTGAGGAATATTCCATTGAATATATGAACCACATCTTCTTTATCCATTCCTCTGTCCATAGATATCTGGGTTCTTTCCATAGTTTATCTAGAGTGGATATTGTTGCAATGAACACTGGGGTGCAGGTGCCAGTTCTTTCCCCTACATCTCTATTTTTGTGGTAAAAGCCCTGTAGTGCAAGTGCTGTGTTTTAGGGTAACTTTATTTTAACTTCTTGAGGAAACCCCATACTATTTTCCAGAGTGGATATAACAGTCTGCATTCCAACCAGGAGTGTAGGAGGGTTCTCCATTCTCTGCATCCTCACCAATATTTGTGGTTTCATGTCCTGTTAACTTTAGACATTCTGCCTGGTGTGATAGGACACCTCAATGTGGTTTAGATTTGCATTTCCCAGAAGCCATGTGATATAGAACATTTATGTATATATCTGTTGGTCACATGCGTGTCATCATTGGAGAAATATCTGTTCATATTTTCGCCCATGTCTAGACCTTCTGTTGGATTAAGGCCCAGAAGCCTAGAAGATACAATCAGCCAGAACTGTGGAGATTTTCACAAGGTCTGAGATACAATGGAGATTTAGGGTGTGTATCAAGCTCAGGGATTGTCTTCAGAGGGTGGATGGAAGTGTAGGTTCATTGACATTGTCTCAGGTTTGCATTCAAATGTCTCATGCTCTGAATCCAGTCTGGAGTAAAAAAAGGAGTTTCCTTTTGTGTGGCGGGCTGATCCTCTGGTTTTGCTAAAGTGTTCCCAATACCCGGGGCTTGGGATCCAGGCCTCTACAGATGGACCTCTCAGAACTCCAAATAGGGTTAGGGTTAGGACCTAGGAAAATGGAAGGTCTGAATTGCCAACCGTGTGGTGAGCGTCCTGGAGGGCTGAGTTGAGGACATGGGTCAGGGTGAGTGTCCGGCTCAGGGTTTCAATCCATGAGCCCTTGAATGTGGGAATTCACTGGGATGGACACAGATGGGCCTTCATATCTATACTGACCTATATACTTACTGGAGTCCATTATGGAAACATTTCCATCTGGGTGTGAGGCTGAGTCCTGTGGTATTGCTCAGGCATCCCCAAATCCTAGGGCTTTGGAGCCCACCCTTAAGGGACAGAGACATGAGAACCCAAGCTAGGGATAGAGTTAGGGCCAAAGGACATTGCAGGCCCAAACAGCTGACAGTGTGTGTGGTTCCTAGAGGCTGGAATTAAGGATGAGTGTTCTGGTTCTGGTCAGGCACAGGGTTTGTGACCTCGAGGCCACTGAAATTGGGGGTTTGCTGGTATAGGCTCAGATGGGCAGGCATTTTATCCTGCTTTGAATACTTTCTAGAGGTCTACATGGCACGCTTTCCTCCTGTGTGTTAGGATGAGTCCTGTGGTATGGCTAAGGTGACCCCAGTCCATGGGGTAGGGAGCCAGGCCCCTAGGAATTGAATGCTCAGAACACAAACTAAGCTTCAGTTAGGGGTTAGGAGCACGGCAGGCCCAATCTGATGGTGGTGTGGCAAGCTATCCAGAGGTCTGAGTACAGAGGGATGGATAGAGTAAGTGTCAGGTTCAGGTTTGTGTCCAGCTGCTGACTCTGGGTGAACTCAGTGGTGCATGGCAGATTTCTCCTGCTCAGAATCCTTTGCAGAGTTCCAAATGGTATGGTTTCCTTCTGGGTGGCAGGCAGAGATCTCAAATATTGCTCAGGGGTCCCCATCCGTGGGTCTTGGGCACCAGTCCTCTGGGGTCAGAGCATGAAACCCCAACCTGGGGTTAGGGCTAGGTCCCAGCAACATAACAGGCCTGATTTGCTGGTGCTGTGCAGAGCTCTCACGGGGACTGAGTAGAGAACATGGGTCAGTCTGAGTCAGGCTCCGGGTTGGTGGCCATGGGGGGAAAGGCAGATTTCTCCTGCTCTCAGTCCTTGGCAGAGTTCCAATTCTACTGTTTCCTGCTGGGTTGAAGACAGAGTCCTCTGGCATTTCTCAGGGGCCCCACATATGTGGGGCTTTGGTACCTGTATTCTTGGGACACAAGACAGAAAATGTACTAAGTTTTGGTTAGGGCTGAGGGTCATGTCAGTCTCAATATGCCACCCTGAGAGGAGTGACCTGGGGAGCAGAGTTGAGGACGTGGGTCAGTGTGAGTGTTAAGATCCAAGTGTGAACGGGGGGTGCTGAAAGTGGGATAGCCTCAGGGGGCCAAGAAATATTCTGGTATAGTTCAGGTGTAACCCATCAGCGGAGCTTTGGTGTCAATCATCAGAGGACAGAAGACTGAAAACACAACCTAGGGCTTGGAAAAGAGCACAGGGGCATGGCTGGCCTGATCTGCTGGTGCTGAGGCTAGATGTCTGGGGTACTGAGTTGGGGGCCATGGTCAGGTGGTGCATTACGACCTGGGTTTGTGCCTGGGGGGGTGGCCGAAGGTGGACATGGCTTCAGGGAGCATGAAGATTTCTCCCGTTCCGATGGTTCTGTGCAGCTCCAAACAAAACGGTTTCCTCCTGGGTGGCAGACAGAGTACTGTGTTGTGGCTCAGGGGTCCAAATATGGAGGAATTGGGGGACCAGCCTCTGGGGATGAAGACTGAAAATGCAACCTAGGGTTAAAGTTAGGGTCAGGGGCATGGCAGGCCCAATTTGCTGGCACTGAGAAGGGATCCCAGGGGGATGAATTGAGGGCAGAGGTCCGGTGGCATGAGAGGGTCCAGGTTTGTGGCCAGGGGACCGCTGAAGGAGGGGGTTGTGCTCAGGGAGGCATGCAGTTTCTCCCACTCTGAGTGTTCTACTCAGTTTCAAATGGCACGGTTTCCTCCTGGGTGGTAGGCAGGCTGAGTGCCAGCCTCCGCATTTGTGGCCCAATAGTGCGCAGAGGGTGGGGGATAGCCTCAGGTGAACCATGCAGGTTTCTCCCGCTCTGAGGATTTGACACAGCTCCAAACAGCATGGTTTCCTCCTGCATGGTGGACAGAGTCCTGGGGTGTCACTCAGGATTCTTTAATCTTGGGGTCTTGGGATCAGGACTCTTGGGGATGATACCTGAAAACCGAAATTAGGGATAGGGTTAAGGCCTAGGGCCATGGTAGACCTGATATGCCAGTGCTGAGGCAGGTGCCCTGGTGCGCTGAGTTGAGGTCAGGTGTCAGACGGGGCCTTAGCCTCTAGGTGTGTGTCCAGACGTTCGCATAACCTGGGGGTGACTTCAGGGGTGCATGGAAGTTTCTCCAGCTCTGAGGGTTCAGCGCAGCTCCAAACAGCACAGCGGTGCCCTGCGTGGCAGGCAGATTCCCAGCATGAGTATCAGGCATCCTCAATCCTTGTGACGCAGTATGTGGTCTATTCTGGAGAAGGTTCCATGTGCACTTGAGAAGAACGAGTATTCTGTTGTTTTAGGGTGGAATGTTCTGTATATGTCTATGAGGTCCATCTGGTCCAATGTTTCATTCAATGCTCTTATTTCTTTTTTAATTTTCTGCTTCGATGATCTGTCTATTTCTGAGAGAGGCGTATGAAGATCTCCTACTATTATTGTATTCATATCAATATGACTTTTTATCTTGATTAATAGTTTTGTTATGGAATTGGGTTCTCCCATATTGGGGGCATAGATATTCACAATGGTTAGATCATCTTGGCGGATAGTCCCTTTAAGAATTTTGGAGTGTCCTTCTGTATCTCTGACTACAGTCTTTAGTTTAAAATCTAATTTATCTGATATGAGAATCGCTACCCCGGCCTTCTTTTGAGGCCCATTGGCATGAAAGATGCTTCTCCATCCGTTCACTTTCAGTCTGGGTGTATCCTTAGGTTCAAAATGGGTCTCTTGTAGACAACATATGGATGGGTCCTGTCGTTTTATCCAATCTGCAACCCTGTGTCGTTTTATGGGCGCATTTAGGCCATTCACATTGAGAGTGGTTATTGAGAGATAGGTTTTGATTCATGTCATGTTGCCTTTGAAGTCTTTCTGTCTGTAGATTGTTTCTATATTTCTGTTCAATGATATCCTTGGGATTTTTTCTCTTTTATAGGACCCCCCTTAATATTTCCTGCAGTGTGGGCTTGGTGGTTGCATAGTCTTTTAAGCCTTGCCGGTCTTGGAAACTCTTTATCTCTCCATCCATTTTAAATGTCAGTCTTGCCGGATAGAGTATTCTTGGTTGCATGTTCTTCTCATTTAGTACTCTGAATATATTTTGCCAGCCCTTCCTGGCTTGCCAGGTCTCTGTGAAAAGGTCTGACGTTATTCTAATGGGCTTGGATGCCCACTCTCACCACTCTTGTTCAACATAGTATTAGAAGTCCTAGCAACGGCAATCAGACAACAAAGAGAAATAAAAGGTATCCAAATTGGCAAGGAAGAAGTCAAACTCTCTCTCTTCGCAGATGACATGATTTTTTATATGGAAAACCCCAAAGACTCCACCCCCAAACTACTAGACTCATACAGCAATTCAGTAACGTGGCAGGATACAAAGTCAATGTACAGAAATCAGTGGCTTTCTTATACACTAACAATGAAAATACAGAAAGGGAATTTAGAGAATCTATTCCATTTACTAGAGCACCAAGAACCATAAGATACCTGGGAATAAACCTAACCAAAGAGGTAAAGGACCTGTACTCGAGGAACTACAGAACACTCATGAAAGAAACTGAAGAAGACCCAAAAAGATGGAAGACAATTCCATGCTCTTAGATTGGAAGAATAAACATTGTTAAAATGTTTATACTGCCTAGAGCAATCTATGCTTTTAATGCCATTCCGATCAAAATTCCACAGGTATTTTTCAAAGAGCTGGAGCCAATAATCCTAAAATTTGTATGGAATCAGAAGAGACCCCGAATTGCTAAGGCAATGTTGAAAAACAAAAACAAAACTGGCGGCATCACGTTACCCGATTTCAAGCTTTACTACAAAGCTGTGATCACCAAGACAGCGTGGTCCTGGCATAAAAACAGACACATAGACCAGTGGAACAGAGTGGAGAGCCCAGATATGGACCCTCAACTCCACGGTGAAATAATCTTCGACAAAACAGGAAAAAATATTCAATGGAAAAAAAGACAGTCTCTTCAATCAATGGTGCTGGGAAAACTGGACAGCTATATGTAGAATAATGAAACTCAACCATTCTCTTACACTCGAAATGGATAAAAGACCTCATCATGAGACAGGAATCCATCAGAATCCTAGAGGAGAACATAGGCAGTAACCTCTTCGATAGCAGCCACAGCAACTTCTTTCAAGATATGTCTCCAAAGGCCAAGGAAACAAAAGCGAAAATAAACTTTTGGCACTTCATCAAGATCAAAAGCTTCTGCACAGCAAAGGAAACAGTCCACCAAACAAAAACGCAACCCACGGAATGGGAGAAGATATTTGCAAATGACAGTACAGACAAAAGGTTGATATCCAGGATCTAGAAAGAACTTCTCAAACTCAACACACACAAAACAGATAATCATATCCAAAAATGGGCAGAAGATATGAACAGACACTTCTCCAATGAAGACATACAAATGGCTATCAGACACATGAAAAAATGTTCATCATCACTAGCCATCAGGGAGATTCAAATGAAAACCACATTGAGATACCACCTGACACCAGTTAGAATGGCCAAAATTAGCAAGACAGGAAACAACGATTGTTGGAGAGGATGTGGAGAAAGGGGAACCCTCTTACACTGTTGGTGGGAATGCAAGTTGGTGCAGCCACTTTGGAGAACAGTGTGGAGATTCCTCAAGAAATTAAGAATAGAGCTTCCCTATGACCCTGCAATTGCACTGCTGGGTATTTACCCCAAAGATACAGATGTAGTGAAAAGAAGGGCCATCTGTACCCCAATGTTTATTGTAGCAATGGCTATGCTCACCAAACTGTGGAAAGAACCAAGATGCCCTTCAACGGATGAATGGATAAGGAAGATGTGGTACATATACGCAATGGAGTATTATGCCTCCATCAGAAAGGATGAATACCCAACTTTTGTAGCAACATGGACGGGACTGGAAGGAATTATGCTGAGCGAAATAAGTCAAGCAGAGAGAGAGTCATGTATCATATGGTCTCACTTATTTGTGGAGCATAGCAAATAACACGGAGGACATAGGGAGATGGAGAGGAGAGGGAGTTGAGAGAAACTGGAAGGGGAGATGAACCATGAGAGACTATGGACTCTGAAAAACAACCAGAGGGTTTTGGAGGGGCAGGGTGGGGTAGGAGTTTGAGGAATCAGGTGGTGGGTAATAGGGAGGGCACGTACTGCATGGAGCACTGGGTGTGATGCCAAAACAATGAACACTGTTATGCTGTAAATAAACAAAAAAAAAAAAAAATGAGTCTATGGAAGGCCCGGCAGTGCCAGTTCACGCCACTGGAGGGAGTGGTGAGCCGTGGTGTGAGATACCCTGGAAGGCATGGCGATGCTGCTTGCCACCACTGGAGGCAGCGGCGAGCTGCCATGGGAAACACACCTGAAGAGGAGTCAGTGCAGCTTGCTGGCTCTGAAGGCAGGGCGGAGGTGCCCGGTGAGAGACCCTGAAACGTGAGGCACTACAGCTTATTTTTACAGGATGGAGTGGTGAGCTGTATAGTCTCTGTTTCTCCAGGCTCAAGGGTGGTGGTAAGAATTGATGGAGCCTGTCCCCCACTCAGCATTGTGCCCTCTTTCCCCAGGTTTGCTGGTAATGTGCTGTCAGGATGGTTCAGGAGGGTCCTCCCAGTTGGGCTCTGGAGCCAGGGGAACCAAACCCGACTCATGGTGCATTTGGAACCGAGGAGCTGAGTGTCTGTTTGGAAAAGTATGTTTGTTTCTCCAAAAAGGACAAGGGCATTGACCAGCTTGAGAGGGAAGTGAATGACCAGTTAAGAAACAAGCTTGTGTCTCTCCTTCTCCCAGGAATCAGAGCAGGTGTGCAGGCTTTAGGTGGGAGACGCCTGCTTATCTGCACCTGACAACCCTTCTTCACTCTGGCTCCATGAGACCTGAAGTTTGGAAGTCAGCGTCTGAGTCAGTCATGCAGCTTGTCCCAGGACGTCAGTGTTCAGAGAAAACAGCAGGCCTGTGGGTCACAATGTCACATCCATGCCAGGATGGCAGGTAAAAATTCCCTTTCACCCCAAATTTCCTGGGCTTTTCTCTTGTCTCCAGTGGAGCTCACAAATGGCACCCTGAACCAGCTGTAAGCAATCTCGTGCGGGTGCCAGAGCTCCTGAGTTTCTCTGCAGGGAGCACCTGGCAGGGATCTCATTTTCTCTGTTTATTTCTGGCTTACAAAGGTATTTGGAACATCTCTTTCCTAGGAAATCCCTTGGATTCGAAAGGGAATGTGAGATTGACTTGGTGTGCCTTTTGAACATAGAAAGTATTCCTTCACCGAACAGTGTTTACTCCACTGGGCCTAGACTCTGGTGGAACGGCTGGCACCTAGAGTGAGGTGGCTGTTTGTGGTCAGATAGAGACTTGGATGATGGCTTCTTCTTTGTCCAAGGTGATGTATCCTAATGGATTCGTCTTTGAATCCAAAGAGTTCCAATGAGGGCAGAGGGAAAATTCAAAATGATTCCAAGGAGTCTTGGACAATTTAAAAGGGATGCTTGTCTTCCTAGGTTCACTCAAACGGCTATATATGGTTGGACATGCTGTATTTTCTCTGCAGTTTCATGGGTAGTGAAGTCAGAAGGAGAGTCTTTGGGAATTTCCCTGGATAAAGGCACTCTGTTGGCTTCAAGGGACTTGGTGTCAGGAACCCTGGGCTGAATTTCTGTGGCTGCTTTCCTGATGCTCAGTGAGTCAGGTTTTCCCACAGGTTTTATATTTCCTCCTTAGGAAATTGCTGGCAGGGAATGTTCTGTTTAAAGTGGAACCCTCGGGGGCACCTGGGTGGCTCAGTGGGTTAAGCCACTGCCTTCGGCTCAGGTCATGGTCTCAGGGTCCTGAGATTGAGCCCCGCATTGGGCTCTCTGCTCAGCGGGGAGTCTGCTTCGTCCTCTCTCTCTGCCTGCCTCTCTGCCTACTTGTGACCTCTGTCAAATAAATAAATAAAATCTAAAAAAAAAAAAAAAACCCAAAACCGGGACCCTCCTACATTGTTGGTGGGCCTGCGTGTTGTTGCAGCCACTCTTGGAAAGAATACAGTCTGTCCTCCAAAAGCTAAGAACTGAACAACAGTAGGATCCAGCAATTGCCCTCCTAGTTATTTCCCTAAAGGGCACAAAAATGCACATTCAGTGGGGTATAAGCACCGTGATATTTACAGCAGCATTTTCAACCATTGTAAAACAATGGAGGGAGACCAAATGTCCATTCACTGATGAGTGATATATATATATATATCACTCGTATATATCATATGTGTGTGTGTGTGTGTGTGTGTGTGTGTATGTGTATTCATTCTCCCACATCTTCTTAATGGAATAGGGTCCAGGTTCAAAAAGGATGAAATCTTACCATCTGCAAGGATGTGGATGGATCTACAATGGATTTAGCTAAGTAAAATCAGTAAGAAAAGACCAATAGCCTATATCTTGACCTCTATGGAATTTCAGAAAGAAAACAGATGAACATAGTGAGGAGAGAAAGGCCAATGAGGAAACAGACTCTAACCTAGAGCAAAATCGAGGGTTGCTAGGGGGCAGGGGTGTGGGGCGAAGGGTTAAGTGGGTGACAGCTATTAGGGAGAGTACTTGTTGTGATGAGCTCTGGGTGTTCTATGCAGGTGAGGAATCACAAAATCCTACCCCTGAAGGAGAGGAATGAACATTGCATGGAAACGAATTGGAATTGAAGTCAATGAAGAAAAGAAGACCATGTTCTACTTCATGAAGACTGAGGTAAAACTGGAATGACTTTTGCTCTCCTGTTCTGTAGCTGTTCATTATGAAACACTCTGTGGCAGGATACACTAGTTTCCTATTGCATAAGGAGCCCTCAGAAAGTTGCCATGAAAGATTTAGATCTCAGAGCATGTACATGTTCCATTGATATGTTACTTTCAGTTTGCCCAGGTGCAAAGGTAAGTGGAGAGAAATAGGGCTGAAGAGGAAAGGAGGTATTAAGCATTCAAGAGGTAGCCTTCCCCTTTCTCATGAATGCCTGGGCCAGTGTAAATTGGGACGAAGGAGGGGGGATCCCAGAGCTTTGCCGCAGACAGGGGAGTTCTAGGTCTGCCTAGAGCTGGTGGTGTCCATGAGCAGAGCTGAGCTAGTGGCGTGGCAGGCCCGAACTGCTGGTGTTGAGGTGAGTTCCCCAAGGAGCTGAGTTGAGAATGGGGGTCAGGGGGTGAATCAGGCTCTGGGTTTGTGGCCAGGGGGCTGCAGAATGTGGGGGAGTCCTAATGGGGTCATGCAGGTTTCTCTGGCTCTGAGGGTTCCGCACAGCTCCAAAGGGACAAGTTTCCTGCTGGGTGGCAGGGGGACTCCTACAGTGTGGCTCCAAGTTTACCAATCTAGAGGGCTTGGTGGATAGGCCCCTGGGGAAGGAAGCCTGAAAATGCAACATAGGGTTAAGGGTAATGGGCTGGGCAGGACAGGCCTGATCAGCCGACACAGAGGTGAGATACCCTCAGAACTGAGTTGAGGAAATGCATCCTGCAATGCAGAAGAGTCAGGGTTTCTGGCCAGAGGGACGGCTGATCGTGGGGGTGGCTTTAGAGGGGCATGCTGGTTTCTCCCTCTCTGAGGAAACTTTGGAGCTCCAAATGTCATGGCTTCCCCCTGCATGGCATTCAGGTTTCTGCCTTGTTACAGGGGGGTCCTGAATCTGGGGAGTTTGGGGGCCAGGCCTCTTGGGATGGAAGCCTGAAATCAGAAACTAGAGCTACGGTAAGGGCGTAGGGGCATGGCATGCTCAATCTGCTACTGCTGAGGTGGGCTCCCTGGTGGGCTGACTTCAGGGTGGGTATCAGGTGGCATGTCAGACTCAGAGTTTGTGTCCAGGGATGCCACAGAAGCTTTGCGTGACCTCAGGGTTGCATGCAGGTTTCTCCTACCCTGAGGGTTCTGCAGAGCTCCAAATGGCATGGTTTCCTCCTGTGTGGCAGACGCAGTCCTGGGGTGTCACTGAGGAATCCTTAATCTCTCCTGGCATGAATCTCGGAGGTGCCCAATCTGGCGGGCTTGGGGGACAGGCCTCTGTTCATGAAAGCCTGTACACCCCACCTCGGTTTATGCTTAGGGCCGAAGGGCATGGCAGGTCCGATGTGCCGGTGCTGATGCGGGCTCCCCTAAGGGTCGAGTTGAGGGCATAGATCTGGCATCGCAGGAGAATCTGGTTTTATGGCCATGGGGGTGACTCATGGTGGGGTGGCATTACGGGGGTTTGCAGGTTTCTCCCCGTCTGAGTGTTCAGTGCAGCTCTAATCCGCAAGTTTTCCTCATGAGTGCCAGGTGGAGTCCCGTGGTGGCGCTCAGTAGACCTTAATCTGGGGGGACATGGGAGGCAGGCCCCCTGGGATGGAAGCCTGAAAACCTAAAGAGGGGTTCTGGTAAGGGCCTAGGGGCATGGTGGCCCGATCTGCTTATGTTGAGGTGGGGCGCCCTAGGGTCTGAATTTATGGCATGTGTCCGGCAGCTCAGCAGAATCTGGTTTATGGGGCCGGGGGGATGGGTGCTGATGATGGGAGTGCCTTTAGAGGGGCAAGTTTCTCCCCCTCTGAGGGTTCAGCACAACTCCAAGGCACAGGTTCCTACTGTGTGGCAAGCGGAGTCCTGAGGTGTATGTCAAGATTCCTTAATCCAGGGGATTTTGTTGCCTGGACCCTCAGCATGGAAGACTGAACACCCAAACTTGTGTTAGGCTCAGGGCCTAGGGGCAATGGCAGGCCCGATCTGCCAGCGCTGAGGCGGGATCCCGTATGGGCTGAGTTGAGGGTATGCATTTGGTGGCGGGATGGAATCCAGCTCTATGGCCAGAGTGGCTGTTGATTATTGGGGTGGCTTTAGGGTGGCATGAAAGTTTCTCCCCATCTGAGGGTTCATTGCAGCTCCAAACCACAAGGTTTCCACTTGTGTGACAGGCTGTGTCCTGTGGTGTTGCTCAGAAGTCCTTAATCTGGGGGGCGTGGGGGCCAGGCCTCTTGGGATGGAAGCCTGAAAATCCAAACAAGGGTTAGGGTTAGGGCTTAGGGACATGGCAGGCCCGATCTGCTGCAATTGAGGTGGTCTCCTGGATAGGCCGAATGGAGGGTGGGAATCAGGCAGGACTTGAGGTCTGTGTTTGTGTTTGTGGGGGCAAAGGAGCTAGTGGTGTTCTTGGGGGCCATGCAGCTTTCTCCTGCTCTGAGGTTCCTGCACAGTTCCAAATGGCACCATTTTGCCGTAGGAGGCTGGAGGAGTGCTGGCGGGAGTCTCAGTCATCCCCAGTCTGATGGGCTTGGGGTACAGACCTCTGGGCACGGAAGGCTGTATACCCCACCTAGGGTTAGGGTTAGGGACTAGGGTCATGGCAGGCCCAATCTGCCGGCGCAGAGATGGGCTCCCCTCAGGGCTGAGTTGAGGGCATGTGTCCGGTAGCTTCATAGAAAACAGCTTTCTGGCCTGGGGTGCCGCAAATTGTGCGGATAGCTTTACGGGGGCTTGAAGGTTTCTCACCCTCTGAGTATTCAGCAGCTCCAAACTGCAAGGTTTCATCCTGCGTGGCTGTTGGAGTGCTGCAATGTCACTCAGGGGTCCTTAATCCAGGGGGCCTGGAGGCTAGGCATCTTGGGATGGAAGCCTGGAAACTCAAACTAAGGGTGAGGTCTTGGGGTGCGACAGGCCCAATCTGCCAGTGCTGAGGCGGACTCCCCGGTGGCCTGAGTTGAGGGTCGGTGATAGGTGGCTCGTGTGAATCTGGGTTTGTGTTCAGGAGGGGCTCAGATGCTGGGGCTTGCCTTGGGGGGCATGAAGTTATCTTTTGCTCTGAGGTCTAAGTAGCTCCAAATGGCACTGTAACAGCATAGGCAGCCTCCAGACTGCCAGAGTGAGTCTCATGCATCCACAATCTGGCGGGTTTGGGGGCTAGGCCTCTGGGTACGGAAGACTGTACACCCAACCTAGGGTTAGGGTTAAGGCCTAGGGGCATGGCAGTTCTGATATGCTGCTGATATGCTGTGTTGAGGTGGGCTCCCTCAGGGCTGAGTGGATGACATGCCTCTGGCGTTGTGGCAGAATCTGGCATTATGTCTGGGGCATTTCCAATGGCGGGTGTGTTTAGGTGCTCATACACCTTTCTTTCTGGAGGGCAGGCAGAGTCCTGTGTTGTGACTTTGGAATCCCCAGTCTGGAGGGTTAGGGTTAGGGATAGAGGTTCGGAGAGTGTTAGGGTTAGTTGTTAGGGTTTAGGGTTAGGGTTAGGAGTTAGGGGATAGGGTTAGAGGTAAGGTTTAGGGTTAGGCTTAGGGTTAGGCGTATGTCTTAGGGACAAGGCATGTCAGATCTGCCAACACAGATATGGACTCACCCAAGGGCTGTGTGGAGGGCGGGACTCAGGAGTCTCCTCAGGCCCTGGATTTTTGGACTGGAGGGGTAAAGAAGGTGGGAATCGCCTCTGGGGAGCATGATGGTTTCTACTGCTCCGAGGTTGTTATGTTAGGTTTAGAGGTTAGGGTTAGGTTTTGTGGTTAGGGTTAGTGTTAAGATTAGTGTTAAGGTGGGGCGCCTGGGTGGCTCAGTTGGTTAAAGCCTCTGCCTTCCGCTCAGGTCATGATCTCAGGGTCCTGGGATGGAGCCCCACATCAGGCTCTCTGCTCAGCGGGGAGCATGCTTCGTCCTCTCTGTGCCTTCTTCTGATCTGTCTCTGTCAAAGAAATGAATAAAATCTTAAAAAAAATAAAAAGATTAGGGTTAGGGTTATGTCTTAGGGACAAGGCATGTTGGATCTGGTAACACTTATATGGGCTCACCCAAGGGCTGAGTTGAAGGCGGGACTCAGGAGGCTCCTTAGGCCCTGGGTTTTTTTCCTAGAAGGTAAAGATTGTGGGAATGGGCTCAGGGGAGCATGCTGGTTTCTAGGTCTCTGAGAGTGTTAGATAGCACTAAATGAAATGGTTTATTTCATTTATTCTCCTGGCTGAGAGGCTGAGTCCTGCCATCAGTCTGATGATCCTATCCACTGGGATGGAATTGGGTATCAGGCCTCTGGGGTCCAGAGCCTGACCACCTGAGCTAGGGTATTAGGGTTTGGTCCTGGGAGCATGGCAGGCCTGAGGTGCCAGTGCGGACTCAGGCTCTCCGGAGGGCTGAGTTGAGGGTATTGCTCTGGTGGCCCATCAGGCACTGGGCGGTGGTGTGTGGGTCCTCGGAAGGTGTGGGTGTCTTTAGGGGGCATGGAGGTTTCTCCGGCCAGGAGCGTACTGCACAGGGCCATGTGGGCCATTTTCCTTGTGGGTGGCAGCCGGAGTCCAGCATTGCAAATACAGGGTCCCCAGTCTGGACGGCTAGGGAGCCAGGCCTCTGTGGATCGAAGCATAAACACCCATCCTAGCATTATGGTTAAGTCTTTGGGGCATGGTAACCCCGATCTGCCGGTGCTGTGGTGACCCATCCTGATGCCTGAGTTGAGGCTATGTCTGCAGGACTTTGAGACTCTGGTTCCCGGTCCTTGGGAGGGTCCAGAAGTGCTTTGGCCTCAGGGAGACTTGCAGGCTTCTCCTGCTCTGTGGCTTCAGCCCATTTCTAAACGGCACGGTTCATGCTGGGATCATGTGCAATTATGGGGTGCAACTCAGGGGTCCCCTATCTGGGGTTTTGAGGACCAGTTGTGGGAGGATGATGCCTGAGCACGAACCTGGGCTAGGGTTAGTATTAGGATTAGGGTTAAGGTTATGTCTTAGGGACAAGGCATGTCGGATATGCAAGCACAGATATCAGCTCGCCCAAGGGCTGAGTTGAGGGTGGGACTCAGGAGGCTCCTCGGGCACTGGGGTTTTGGGCTGTACGGGCAAAGATGTTGGAAATCGCCTCAGGGGAGCATGCCAGTTTCTACAATTCTCAGGGCATTAGATAGCACGAAATGAAAGGTCACCTTCTGGCTGAGAGGGTGAGTCCTGCTGTGAGGGTTAGGTTGTAGGGGCACTGCAGCCCCAATCTGCTGGCGCTGTGGTGGCCCATCCCAATGCTTGAGTTCAGAGCGTGTGTCTGCAGGACCATGAGACTCCTGGTTCTTGGTCCTTGGGGGCGCTGGAAGTGGGGTGGCCTCAGGGAGACATTCAAATTTATCCCGCTCTGTGGGTTCAGCACAATTCTAAACAGCATGGTATCTGGTAACCTGGTATCAGGTTCAATGATGGGGTATCGCTCACGGGTCCCCCATCTGGGGCCTTGGGGACCAGGAGTCAGAGTATGGACGCCTGAACACACAACCTGGGCTAGGTTTAGTATTATGGTTAGTGTTAGGCTTAGGGACAGGGCATGTCGGATCTGCTAGCACAGATACGGGCTCACCCAAGGGCTGAGTTGAGGGCAGGACTCAGGAGGCTCCTCAGGCCCTGGGTTCTTGGCCTGGAGGAGCAAAGCTGGTGGGAATGGCCTCAAGGGAGAATGGCTGGTTGCTACTGCTCTGAGGGTGTGAGAGAACACCAAATGAAAAGGTCTCCTCCTGGCTGAGAACTGAGTCCTGCCGATAGTCTGATGCTCAACCCATGGGAGGAATTGGGTGTCAGGCCTCTGGGTCCAATGCCTGAACACCCACCCTAGTGTTAGGGTTTCGTCCTGGGAGAATGGCAGGCCTGCCAGTGCGGCTCAGGTTCTCCGGAGGGCTGAGTTGAGGGCATTGCTCTGGTGGCCTGTCAGGCTCTGGGTTTGTGGTGTGGCATTTCTTGGAAGGCGTGGCTGGCTTTAGGGGGCATGGAGGATTCTGTGGCCAGGAGCATACTGCACAGGATCATATGGTCCAGTTTCATCGTGGGTGGCAGCCAGAGTCCTGCATTGGGAATACAGGGTCCCCAGTCTGGAGGGCTAGGGGTCCAGTCCTCAGGGGACAGAAGCCTGACACCCAACCTAGGGTTAGGGTAGGGTTGTAAGGGCATGGCAGCCCCGATCTGATGGCGCTGTGGTGATGCTTCCCAATGCCTGAGTTGAGGGTGTGAGTCTGTAGCACTGTGAGAGTCCTGGTTCCTGGTCCTTGGGTGTGCCAGAAGTGGCAGTGGCCTCTGGGAGGCATGCAGGTTTCTCCCGCTCTGCGGGTTCAACACATTTCTAAAGGGCAGGGTTTCCTCCTGGGATCAGGCGCAATTATGGGGTGAAGCTCAGGGGTCCCCCATCTGGCCGTTTGGGGGACCAGGCTATGGAGGAGGGATGCCTGAACACACAACCTGGGCTAGAGTTAGTATTAAGGTTAGGCTTAGCGTTAAGGTTATGTCTTAGGGAGAAGGCATGTGGGATCTGCCAGCACAGATATTGGCTCCCTGAAGGGCTGAGTTGAGGGCAGGGCTCCGGAGGCTTCTCAGGCCCTGGGTTTTTGGCCTGGAGGTGCAAAGATGGCGGGAATGGCCTCAGGGCAGCTTGGCCGGTTCCTAGGGCTCTGAGGGTGTTGGAGAGCACCAAATGGAATCTCCTGCTGGTTGAGAAGCTGAGTCATGCCATCAGTTTGATGCTCCCACCCATGGGTGGAATTGGGTGTCAGGGTTCTAGAACCTGAACACCCAACCTAGGCTTAGGGTTTGGTCCTGGGAGAATGGCAGGCCTGATGTGCCAGCACGGACTCAGGCTCTCTGGAGGGCTGGGCTGAGGGCATTGTTCTGGCGGCCCGTAAGGCTAAGGAATTGTGGTGTGGGGGTGCTCAGAAGATGTGGTTGGCTTTAGGGGTCATGGAGGTTTCTCCGGCAAGGAGCGTTCTGCAAAGGTCCATGTGGTCAAGTTTCATCATGGGTGGCAGCCAGAGTCCTACGTTGGGAATATGGGGTCCCCAGTCTGGAGGGCTAGGGAGCCAGTCCTCTGGGGACTGAAGCCTGAACACCCAACCGCGGGTTAGGTTTAGGTCACAGGGGCATGGCGGCCCGGATCTGCCGGCACAGTGATGACCAATCCCGATGCCTGAGTTGAGGACGTGAGTCTGCAGGACCGTGAGACTCCTCATTCCTGCTCCTCAGGGGCGCCGGTATTGGGGGTAGCATCAGGGAGGCATTCTGGTTTCTTCTGCTCTGTAGGTTCAGCACATTCCTTTTTTTTTTTTTTCACTTTCAATATCTATCTATCTATCTATATTATTTGTTTTCAGCGTAACAGTATTCCTTATTTTTGCACCACACCCAGTGCTCCATGCAACACGTGCCCTCCCTAATACCCACCACCTTGTTCTCCCAACCTCCCACTCCCCACCCATTCAAGACCCTCAGGTTCTTTTTCAGAGTCCGTAGTCTCTCATGGTTCACCTCCCCTTCCCATTTCCCACAACTTCCTTCTCCTCGCCATCTCCCCATGTCCTCCTTGTTCTTTGTTATGCTCCACAAATAAGTGAAACCATATGATAATTGACTCTCTCTGCTTGACTTATTTCACTCAGCATAATCTCTTCCACTCCCGTCCATATTGCTACAAAAGTTGGTATTCATCCTTTCTGATGGAGGCATAATACTCCATCTTGTATATGGACCACATCTTCCTTATCCATTCGTCCATTGAAGGGCATCTTGGTTCTTTCCACAGTTTGGCGACCGAGGCCTTTGCTGCTATAAACATTGGGGTACAGATGGCCCTTCTTTTCACTACATCTGTATCTTTGGGGTAAATACCCAGCAATGCAATTGCAGGGTCATAGGGAAGCTCTCTTTTTAATTTCTGGAGGAATCTCCACACTGTTCTCCAAAGTGGCTGCACCAACTTGCATTCCCACCAACAGTGTAAGAGGGTTCCCCTTTCTCCACATCCTCTCCAACACACGTTGTTTCCTGTCTTGCTAATTGTGGCCTTTCTAACTGGTGTCAGGTGGTATCTCAATGTCGTTTTCATTTGAATCTCCCTGATGGCTAGTGATGATGAACATTTTGTCATGTGTCTGATAGCCATTTGTATGTCTTCGTTGGAGGAGTGTCTGCTCATATCTTCTGCCCATTTTTGGATATGATTATCTGTTTTGTGTGTGTTGAGTTTGAGAAGTTCTTTCTAGATCCTGGATCTCAACCTTTTGTCTGAACTGTCATTTACAAATATCTTCTCCCATTCCGTGGGTTGCCTTTTGATTGGTGGACTGTTCCCTTTGCTGTGCAGAAGCTTTTGATCTTGATGAAGTGCCAAAAGTTCATTTTCGCTTTTGTTTCCTTGGCCTTTGGAGACATATCTTGAAAGAAGTTGCTGTGGCTGATATCGAAGAGGTTACTGCCTATGTACTCCTCTAGGATTCTGAGAGAATCCTGTCTCACGTTGAGCTCCTTTATCGAGTTCGAGTTTATCATTGTGTATGGTGTAAGAGAATGGTCGAGTTTCATTCTTCTACATATCGCTGTCCAGTTTTCCCAGCACCATTGATTGAGGAGAATGTCTTTTGTTACATTGAATATTTTTTCCTGAATTCTCGATGATTATATCACAATAGAGTTGAGGGTCCATATCTAATCGGGATCGATGTGGGCAGAGCGCTCATGAAAATTGGCTGGCGTTGGATAACCATGGGGACCGCCTTGTTCCGCGTGGCCCAGGACCCTTTCTCGCTCGGGGTGTGTCGCAGCCACCCGAAAACGCGCCGAGACGACGGGGCCCGGCCGGGGGCCTCAGCGCCGGGGAGCTTGCTCCGAGCAGAGTTGATGGAGGGGCTGTGGTCGGGCATTCGTCTCCGCCTTGGAGGGAGGCCGGGCGCCCGGGAAGGGCTTGGCCTCTCTGGGGGAACAAATGGATCTGTCGCTCCACAGCTGTGTCGCAGCCACGAAACGGGCCGATGGCGCCAGGACGGTCGAGGACTCGTGGCGCGGGACTCAGGTTTCCCCATGGGGAGGCCCGCAGGCTCCGGCCCCTGGCAACGGAAGGGTGAGCAAGCAGGCCTGGACCGGGCCCGGCTTTCGGGGCTGGCCCGGCTCCAGCTGCCTGCGCCAAGGAGGGGAACACCAGAGTCTGAGGAGCGGGAGGCGTCGATTTGCCCACGCCAGACTCACGGAGCTCCTCCTGGAGGTGCCGGAACGCGACGAAACGCGATCCCGGACAGGGCCCCGGGGGGGGGGCGGCCCTGCGGCCCTGTGGTGCCGGAAGCGTGTTCGCCGGGCGTTTTCCGGCCAATTCTCACGAGCGTTCTGCCCAAATCGGGATCGATTTGGGCAGAACGCTCGTGAGAATTGGCCGGCGTTGGGCAGCCCTGGTCAGCGCCCAGGACCGCGTGGAGCAGGGCCCTTTCTCGCTCGGGGCATGGCGCGGCCACCCGGAAAACGGGCCGCGACGATGGGGCGCGGCCGGCGGCCCCGGCGCCAGGGAGTTTTCCCCCGAGCAGAGTGGATGGAGGCGCCGTGGCCGGGCGTTGCCTCCGCCGTGGCGGGCGGCCGGGGCGCCCCTGGAGGCGGCTGGCCTCTGTGGGGAAAGGGATTGATCTCTCACTCCGCGGCTAGGACGAAGCCGGGAAAGGTGCCGTTGTCGCCGGGACGGTCGGGGGACTCGTGGCGCGGGACTCATGGTTCCCCATGGGGAAGCCCCCAGGCTCAGGGCCATGGCAACGGAAGGCTGAGCAAGCAGGCCCGGGCTCGGGCCCGGCTTTCCGGGCTGGCCCGGCCCCAGCTGCCGGCGCCAGGGAGGGGACCCCCGGAGGCTGAGGAGCGGGAGGCGTCGGCCTCCCCGGGACCCGCCTCCCGGAACTCCTCCTGGCGGTGCCGGAACGCGACGACACGCGATCCCGGACAGGGCCCCGGGGGGGCGGCCCTGCGGCCCTCTGGTGCCCGAAGTGTGTTCGCCGGGCGTTTTCCGGCCAATTCTCACGAGCGTTCTGCCCAAATCGGGATCGATTTGGGCTGAACGCTCGTGAGAATTGGCCGGCGTTGGGCAGCCCTGGTCAGCGCCCAGGGCCGCGTGGAGCAGGGCCCTTTCTCGCTCGGGGCATGGCGCGGCCACCCGGAAAACGAGCCGCGACGATGGGGCGCGGCCGGCGGCCCCGGCGCCGGGGAGTTTTCCCCGAGCAGAGTGGATGGAGGCGCCATGGCCGGGCGTCCGCCTCCGCCGTGGCGGGCGGCCGGGGCGCCCGTGGAGGGGGCTGGCCTCTGTGGGGGAACGGTGTGATCTCTCACTCCACGGCTGGGACGAAGCCGCGAAAGGTGCCGTCGTCGCCGGGATGGTCGGGGGGACTCGTGGCGCGGGACTCAGGGTTCCCCATGCGGAGGACCCCAGGCTCAGGCCCCTGGCAACGGAAGGCTGAGCAAGCAGGCCCGGGCCCGGGCCCGGCTTTCGGGGCTGGCCCGGCCCCAGCGGCCGGCGCCAGGGAGTGGACCCCCGGAGGCTGAGGAGCGGGAGGCGTCGGCCTCCCCGGGGCCCGCCTCCCGGAGCTCCTCCTGGCGGTGCCGGAACGCGACGACACGCGATCCCGGACAGGGCCCCGGGGGGGCGGCCCTGCGGCCCTCTGGTGCCCGAAGTGTGTTCGCCGGGCGTTTTCCGGCCAATTCTCACGAGCGGTCTGCCCAAATCGGGATCGATTTGGGCAGAACGCTCGTGAGAATTGGCCGGCGTTGGGCAGCCCTGGTCAGCGCCCAGGGCCGCGTGGAGCAGGGCCCTTTCTCGCTCGGGGCATGGCGCGGCCACCCGGAAAACGAGCCGCGACGATGGGGCGCGGCCGGCGGCCCCGGTGCCGGGGAGTTTTCCCCCGAGCAGAGTGGATGGAGGCGCCGTGGCCGGGCGTCCGCCTCCGCCGTGGCGGGCGGCCGGGGCGCCCGTGGAGGGGGCTGGCCTCTGTGGGGGAACGGAGTGATCTCTCACTCCACCGTTGGGACGATGCCGCAAAAGGTGCCGTCGTCACCGGGACGGTCGGGGGGACTCGTGGCGCGGGACTCAGGGTTCCCCATGCGGAGGCCCCCAGGCTCAGGCCCCTGGCAACGGAAGGCTGAGCAAGCAGGCCCGGGCCCGGGCCCGGCTTTCGGGGCTGGCCCGGCCCCAGCGGCCGGCGCCAGGGAGGGGACCCCCGGAGGCTGAGGAGCGGGAGGCGTCGGCCTCCCCGGGGCCCGCCTCCCGGAGCTCCTCCTGGCGGTGCCGGAACGCGACGACACGCGATCCCGGACAGGGCCCCGGGGGGGCGGCCCTGCGGCCCTCTGGTGCCCGAAGTGTGTTCGCCGGGCGTTTTCCGGCCAATTCTCACGAGCGTTCTGCCCAAATCGGGATCGATTTGGGCAGAACGCTCGTGAGAATTGGCCGGCGTTGGGCAGCCCTGGTCAGCGCCCAGGGCCGCGTGGAGCAGGGCCCTTTCTCGCTCGGGGCATGGCGCAGCCACCCGGAAAACGAGCCACGACGATGGGGCGCGGCCGGCGGCCCCGGCGCCGGGGAGTTTTCCCCGAGCAGAGTGGATGGAGGCGCCGTGGCCGGGCGTACGCCTCCGCCGTGGCGGGCGGCCGGGGCGCCCGTGGAGGGGGCTGGCCTCTGTGGGGGAACGGAGTGATCTCTCACTCCACCGTTGGGACGAAGCCGCGAAAGGTGCCGTAGTCACCGGGACGGTCGGGGGGACTGGTGGCGCGGGACTCAGTGTTCCCCATGCGGAGGCCCCCAGGCTCAGGCCCCTGGCAACGGAAGGCTGAGCAAGCAGGCCCGGGCCCGGGCCCGGCTTTCGGGGCTGGCCCGGCCCCAGCGGCCGGCGCCAGGGAGGGGACCCCCGGAGGCTGAGGAGCGGGAGGCGTCGGCCTCCCCGGGGCCCGCCTCCCGGAGCTCCTCCTGGCGGTGCCGGAACGCGACGACACGCGATCCCGGACAGGGCCCCGGGGGGGCGGCCCTGCGGCCCTCTGGTGCCCGAAGTGTGTTCGCCGGGCGTTTTCCGGCCAATTCTCACGAGCGTTCTGCCCAAATCGATCCCGATTTGGGCAGAACGCTCGTGAGAATTGGCCGGCGTTGGGCAGCCCTGGTCAGCGCCCAGGGCCGCGTGGAGCAGGGCCCTTTCTCGCTCGGGGCATGGCGCGGCCACCCGGAAAACGAGCCGCGACGATGGGGCGCGGCCGGCGGCCCCGGCGCCGGGGAGTTTTCCCCGAGCAGAGTGGATGGAGGCGCCGTGACCGGGCGTCCGCCTCTGCCGTGGCGGGCGGCCGGGGCGCCCGTGGAGGGGGATGGCCTCTGAGGGGGAACGGAGTGATCTCTCACTCCACGGCTGGGACGAAGCCGCGAAAGGTGCCGTCGTCGCCGGGACGGTCGGGGGACTCGTGGCGCGGGACTCAGGGTTCCCCATGGGGAGGCCCCCAGGCTCAGGCCCCTGGCAACGGAAGGCTGTGCAAGCAGGCCCGGGCCCGGGCCCGGCTTTCGGGGCTGGCCCGGCCCCAGCTGCCAGAGCCAGGGAGGGGACCCCCGGAGGCTGAGGAGCGGGAGGCGTCGGCTTCCCCGCGGCACGCCTCCCGGAGCTCCTCCTGGCGGTGCCGGAACGCGACGACACGCGATCCCGGACAGGGCCCCGGGGGGGGCCGCCCTGCGGCCCTGTGGTGCCCGAAGTGTGTTCGCCGGGCGTTTTCCGGCCAATTCTCACGAGCGTTCTGCCCAAATCGGGATCGATTTGGGCAGAACGCTCGTGAGAATTGGCCGGCGTTGGGCAGCCCTGGTCAGCGCCCAGTTCCGCGTGGAGCAGGGCCCTTTCTCGCTCGGGGCATGTCGCGGCCACCCGGAAAACGAGCCGCGACGATGGGGCGCGGCCGGCAGCCACGGCGCCGGGGAGTTTTTCCCGAGCAGCGTGGATGGAGGCGCCCTGGCCAGGCGTCCGCCTCCGCCGTGGCGGGCTGCCGGGGCGCCCCTGGAGGGGGCTGGCCTCTGTGGGGAGACGGACTGGTCTCTCAATCCGCGGTAGGACGAAGCCGCGAAAGGTGCCGTTGTCGCCAGGACGGTCGGGGGACTCGTGGCGCGGGACTCAGGGTTCCCCATGGGGAGGCCCCCAGGCTCAGGTCCCTGGCAACGGAGGCTGAGCAAGCAGGCCGGGGCCCGGGCCCGGCTTTCGGGGCTGGCCCGGCCCCAGCTGCCGGCGCCAGGGAGGGGACCCCCGGAGGCTGAGGAGCGGGAGGCGTCAGCCTCCCCGCGGCACGCCTCCCGGAGCTCCTCCTGGCGGTGCCGGAACGCGACGACACGCGATCCCGGACAGGGCCCCGGGGGGGGCCGCCCTGCGGCCCTGTGGTGCCCGAAGTGTGTTCGCCGGGCGTTTTCCGGCCAATTCATACGAGCGTTCTGCCCAAATCGGGATCGAATTGGGCAGAACGCTCGTGAGAATTGGCCGGCGTTGGGCAGCCCTGGTCAGCGCCCAGTTCCGCGTGGAGCAGGGCCCTTTCTCGCTCGGGGCATGTCGCGGCCACCCGGAAAACGAGACACGACGATGGGGCACGGCCGGCAGCCGCGGCGCCGGGGAGTTTTCCCCGAGCAGAGTGGATGGAGGCGCCGTGGCCGTGCGTCCGCCTCCGCCGTGGCGGGCGGCCGGGGCGCCCCTGGAGGGGGCAGGCCTCTGTGGGGAAACGGACTGGTCTCTTACTCCGCGGCTAGAACGAAGCCGCGAAAGGTGCCGTTGTCGCCGGGACGGTCGGGGGACTCGTGGCGCGGGTCTCAGGGTTCCCCATGGGGAGGCCCCCAGGCTCAGGCCCCTGGCAACGGAAGGCTGAGCAAGCAGGCCCGGGCCCGGGCCCGGCTTTCGGGGCTGGCCCGGCCCCAGCGGCCGGCGCCAGGGAGGGGACCCCCGGAGGCTGAGGAGCGGGAGGGGTCGGCCGCCCCGCGGCACGCCTCCCGGAGCTCCGCCTGGCGGTGCCGGAACGCGACGACACGCGATCCCGGACAGGGCCCCGGGGGGGCGGCCCTGCGGCCCTGTGATGCCCGAAGTGTGTTCGCCGGGCGTTTTCCGGCCAATTCTCACGAGCGTTCTGCCCAAATCGGGATCGATTTGGGCAGAACGCTCGTGAGAATTGGCCAGCGTTGGGCAGCCCTAGTCAGCGCCCAGTGCCGCGTGGAGCAGGGCGCTTTCTCGCTCGGTGCATGGCGCGGCCACCCGGAAAAAGAGCCGCGACGATGGGGCGCGGCCGGCGGCCCCGGCGCCGGGGAGTTTTCCCCGAGCAGAGTGGATGGAGGCGCCGTGGCCGGGCGTCCGCCTCCGCCGTGGCGGGCGCCCGGGGCGCCCGTGGAGGGGGCTGGCCTCTGTGGGGGAACGGAGTGATCTCTCACTCCACGGCTGGGACCAAGCCGCGAAAGGTGCCGTTGTCGCCGGGATGGTCGGGGGGACTCGTGGCGCGGGACTCAGTGTTCCCCATGCGGAGGCTCCCAGGCTCAGGCCCCTGGCAACGGAAGGCTGAGCAAGCAGGCCCGGGCCCGGGCCTAGCTTTCGGGGCTGGCCCGGCCCCAGCGGCCTGCGCCAGGGAGGGGACCCCCGGAGGCTGAGGAGCGGGAGGCGTCGGCCTTCCCGGGGCCCGCCTCCCGGAGCTCCTCCTGGCGGTGCCGGAACGCGACGACACGCGATCCCGCACAAAGCCCCGGAGGGGCGGCCCTGCGGCCCTGTGGTGCCCGAAGTGTGTTCGCCGGGCGTTTTCCGGCCAATTCTCACGAGCGTTCTGCCCAAATCGGGATCGATTTGGGCAGAACGCTCGTGAGAATTGGCCGGCGTTGGGCAGCCCTGGTCAGCGCCTAGTGCCGCGTGGAGCAGGGCGCTTTCTCGCTCGGGGCATGGCGCGGCCACCCGGAAAACGAGTCGCGACGATGGGGCGCGGCCGGCGGCCCCGGCGCCGGGGAGTTTTCCCCGAGCAGAGTGGATGGAGGCGCCGTGGCCGGGCGTCCGCCTCCGCCGTGGAGGGCGGCCGGGGCGCCCGTGGAGGGGGCTGGCCTCTGTGGGAGAACGGAGTGATCTCTCACTCCACTGCTGGGACGAAGCCGAGAAAGGTGCCGTTGTCGCCGGGACGGTCGGGGGACTCGTGGCGCGGGACTCAGGGTTCCCCATGGGGAGGCCCCCAGGCTCAGGCCCCTGGCAACGGAAGGCTGAGCAAGCAGGCCCGGGCCCGGGCCCGGCTTTCGGGGCTGGCCCGGCCCCAGCTGCCGGCGCAAGGGAGGGGACCCCCGGAGGCTGAGGAGCGGGAGGCGTCGGCCGACCCGCGGCACGCCTCCCGGAGCTACTCCTGGCGGTGCCGGAACGCGACGACACGCGATCCCGGACAGGGCCCCGTGGGGGGCCGCCTTGCGGCCCTGTGGTGCCCGAAGTGTGTTCGCCGGGCGTTTTCCGGCCAATTCTCACGAGCGTTCTGCCCAAATCGGGATCGATTTGGGCAGAACGCTCGTGAGAATTGGCCGGCGTTGGGCAGCCCTGGTCAGCGCCCAGTTCCGCGTGGAGCAGGGCCCTTTCTCGCTCGGGGCATGTCGCGGCCACCCGGAAAACGAGCCGCGACGATGGGGCGCGGCCGGCAGCCGCGGTGCCGGGGAGTTTTCCCCGAGCAGAGTGGATGGAGGCGCCGTGGCCGGGCGTCCGCCTCCGCCGTGGCGGGCGGCCGGGGCACCCCTGGAGGGGGCTGGTCTCTGTGGGGAAACGGACTGGTCTCTCACTCCGCGGCTAGGACGAAGCCGCGAATGGTGCCGTTGTCGCCGGGACGGTCGGGGGACTCGTGGCGCGGGACTCAGGGTTCCCCATGGGGAGGCCCCCAGGCTCAGGCCCCTGGCAACGGAAGGCTGAGCAAGCAGGCCCGGGCCCGGGCCCGGCTTTCGGGGCTGGCCCGGCCCCAGGTGCCGGCGCCAGGGAGGGGACCCCTGGAGGCTGAGGAGCGGGAGGCTCGGCCGCCCCGCGGCACGCCTCCCGGAGCCCCTCCTGGCGGTGCCGGAACGCGACGACACGCGATCCCGGACAGGGCCCCGGGGGGGGCCGCCCTGCGGCCCTGTGGTGCCCGAAGTGTGTTCGCCGGGCCTTTTCCGGCCAATTCTCACGAGCGTTCTGCCCAAATCGGGATCGATTTGGGCAGAACGCTCGTGAGAATTGGCCGGCGTTGGGCAGCCCTGGTCAGCGCCCAGTTCCGCGTGGAGCAGGGCCCTTTCTCGCTCGGGGCATGTCGCGGCCACCCGGAAAACGAGCCGCGACGATGGGGCTTGGTCGGCGGCCCCGGCTCCGGGGAGTTTCCTCGAGCAGAGTGGATGGAGGCGCCGTGGCCGGGCGTCCGCCTCCGCCGTGGCGGGCGGCCGGGGCGCCCGTGGAAGGGGCTGGCCTCTGTGGGGGAACGGAGTGATCTCTCACTCCACGGCTGGGACGAAGCCGCGAAAGGTGCCATTGTCGCCGGGACGGTCGGGGGGACTCGTGGCGCGGGACTCAGGGTTCCCTATGCGGAGGCCCCCAGGCTCAGGCCCCTGGCAACGGAAGGCTGAGCAAGCAGGCCCGGGCCCGGGCCCGGTTTTCGGGGCTGGGCCGGCCCCAGCGGCCGGCGCCAGGGAAGGGACCCCCGGAGGCTGAGGAGCGGGAGGCGTCGGCCTCCCCGGGGCCCGCCGCCCGGAGCTCCTCCTGGCGGTTTCGGAACGCGACGACACGCGATCCCGCACAAAGCCCCGGAGGGGCGGCCCTGCGGCCCTGTGGTGCCCGAAGTGTGTTCGCCGGGCGTTTTCCGGCCAATTCCCACGAGCGTTCTGCCCAAATCGGGATCGATTTGGGCAGAACGCTCGTGAGAATTGGCCGGCGTTGGGCAGCCCTGGTCAGCGCCCAGTGCCGCGTGGAACAGGGCGCTTTCTCGCTCGGGGCATGGCGCGGCCACCCGGAAAAAGAGCCGCGACGATGCGGCGCGGCCGGCGGCCCCGGCGCCGGGGAGTTTTCCCCGAGCAGAGTGGATGGAGGCGCCGTGGCCGGGCGTCCGCCTCCGCCGTGGCGGGCGGCCGGGGCGCCCGTGGAGGGGGCTGGCCTCTGTGGGGGAACGGAGTGATCTCTCACTCCACGGCTGGGACGAAGCCGCGAAAGGTGCCATTGACGCCGGGACGGTCGGGGGGACTCGTGGCGAGGGACTCAGGGTTCCCCATGCGGAGGCCCCCAGGCTCAGGCCCCTGGCAACGGAAGGCTGAGCAAGCAGGCCCGGGCCCGGGCACGGCTTTCGGGGCTGGCCCGGCCCCAGCTGCCAGCGCCAGGGAGGGGACCACCGGAGGCTGAGGAGCGGGCGGCGTCGGCCTTCCCTGGGCCCGCCTCCCGGAGCTCCTCCTGGCTGTGCCAGAAGGCGACGACACGCGGCCCCGGACTGGGCCCCTGGGGTGCGGCCCTGCGGCCCTGTGGCGCCCGAAGTGTGTTCGCCGGGCGTTTTCCGCCAATTCTCACGAACGTTCTGCCCAAATCGGGATCGATTTGGGCAGAACGCTCGTGAGAATTGGCCGGCGTTGGGCAGCCCTGGTCAGCGCCCAGTTCCGCGTGGAGCAGGGCCCTTTCTCGCTCGGGGCATGGCGCGGCCACCCGGAAAACGAGCCGCAAAGATGGGGCGCGGCCGGCGGCCCCGGCGCCGGGGAGATTTCCCCGAGCAGAGTGGATGGAGGCGCCGTGGCCGGGCGCCCGCCTCCGCCGTGGCGGGCGGCCGGGGCGCCCGTGGAGGGGGCTGGCCTCCGTGGGGGAACGGACTGATCTCTCACTCCACGGCTGGGACGAAGCCGCGAAAGGTGCCGTTGTCGCCGGGACGGTCGGGCGGACTCGTGGCGCGGGACTCAGGGTTCCCCATGCGGAGGCCCCCATGCTCAGGCCCCTGGCAACGGAAGGCTGAGCAAGCAGGCCCGGGCCCGGGCCCGGCTTTCGGGGCTGGCCCGGCCCCAGCTGCCGGCGCCAGGGAGGGGACCCCCGGAGGCTGAGGAGCGGGCGGCGTCGGCCTCCCCGGGGCCCGACTCCCAGAGCTCCTCCTGGCGGTGCCGGTAAGCGACGACACGCGATCCCGGACAGGGCCCCTGGGGGGCGGCCCTGCGGCCCTGTGGTGCCCGAAGTGTGTTCGCCGGGCGTTTTCCGGCCAATTCCCACGAGCGTTCTGCCCAAATCGGGATCGATTTGGGCAGAACGCTCGTGAGAATTGGCCGGCGTTGGGCAGCCCTGGTCAGCGCCCAGTGCCGCGTGGAACAGGGCGCTTTCTCGCTCGGGGCATGGCGCGGCCACCCGGAAAAAGAGCCGCGACGATGCGGCGCGGCCGGCGGCCCCGGCGCCGGGGAGTTTTCCCCGAGCAGAGTGGATGGAGGCGCCGTGGCCGGGCGTCCGCCTCCGCCGTGGCGGGCGGCCAGGGCGCCCGTGGAGGGGGCTGGCCTCTGTGGGGGAACGGAGTGATCTCTCACTCCACGGCTGGGACCAAGCCGCGAAAGGTGCCGTCGTCGCCGGGACGGTCGTGGGGACTCGTGGCGCGGGACTCAGGGTTCCCCATGCGGAGGCCCCCAGGCTCAGGCCCCTGGCACCGGAAGGCTGAGCAAGCAGGCCCGGGCCCGGGCCTAGCTTTCGGGGATGGCCTGGCACCAGCGGCCGGCGCCAGGGAGGGGACCCCCGGAGGCTGAGGAGCGGGAGGCGTCGGCCTCCCCGGGGCCCGCCTCCCGGAGCTCCTCCTGGCGGTGCCGGAACGCGACGACACGCGATCCCGGACGGGGCCCCGGGGGGGCGGCCCCGCGGCCCTGTGGTGCCCGAAGTGTGTTCGCCGGGCGTTTTCCGGCCAATTCTCACGAGCGTTCTGCCCAAATCAGCATCGATTTGGGCAGAACGCTCGTGAGAATTGGCCGGCGTTGGGCAGCCCTGGTCAGCGCCCAGTTCCGCGTGGAGCAGGGCCCTTTCTCGCTCGGGGCATGTCGCGGCCACCCGGAAAACGAGCCGCGACGATGGGGCTTGGTCGGCGGCCCCGGCGCCGGGGAGTTTCCCCGAGCAGGGTGGATGGAGGCACCGTGGCCGGGCGTCCGCCTCCGCCGTGGCGGGCGGCCGGGGCGCCCGTGGAGGGGGCTGGCCTCTGTGGGGGAACGGAGTGATCTCTCACTCCACGGCTGGGACGAAGCCGCGAAAGGTGCCATTGACGCCGGGACGGTCGGGGGGACTCGTGGCGAGGGACTCAGGGTTCCCCATGCGGAGGCCCCCAGGCTCAGGCCCCTGGCAACGGAAGGCTGAGCAAGCAGGCCCGGGCCCGGGCACGGCTTTCGGGGCTGGCCCGGCCCCAGCTGCCAGCGCCAGGGAGGGGACCACCGGAGGCTGAGGAGCGGGCGGCGTCGGCCTTCCCTGGGCCCGCCTCCCGGAGCTCCTCCTGGCTGTGCCAGAACGCGACGACACGCGGCCCCGGACTGGGCCCCTGGGGTGCGGCCCTGCGGCCCTGTGGCGCCCGAAGTGTGTTCGCCGGGCGTTTTCCGCCAATTCTCACGAACGTTCTGCCCAAATCGGGATCGATTTGGGCAGAACGCTCGTGAGAATTGGCCGGCGTTGGGCAGCCCTGGTCAGCGCCCAGTTCCGCGTGGAGCAGGGCCCTTTCTCGCTCGGGGCATGGCGCGGCCACCCGGAAAACGAGCCGCAAAGATGGGGCGCGGCCGGCGGCCCCGGCGCCGGGGAGATTTCCCCGAGCAGAGTGGATGGAGGCGCCGTGGCCGGGCGCCCGCCTCCGCCGTGGCGGGCGGCCGGGGCGCCCGTGGAGGGGGCTGGCCTCCGTGGGGGAACGGACTGATCTCTCACTCCACGGCTGGGACGAAGCCGCGAAAGGTGCCGTTGTCGCCGGGACGGTCGGGCGGACTCGTGGCGCGGGACTCAGGGTTCCCCATGCGGAGGCCCCCATGCTCAGGCCCCTGGCAACGGAAGGCTGAGCAAGCAGGCCCGGGCCCGGGCCCGGCTTTCGGGGCTGGCCCGGCCCCAGCTGCCGGCGCCAGGGAGGGGACCCCCGGAGGCTGAGGAGCGGGCGGCGTCGGCCTCCCCGGGGCCCGACTCCCAGAGCTCCTCCTGGCGGTGCCGGTAAGCGACGACACGCGATCCCGGACAGGGCCCCTGGGGGGCGGCCCTGCGGCCCTGTGGTGCCCGAAGTGTGTTCGCCGGGCGTTTTCCGGCCAATTCCCACGAGCGTTCTGCCCAAATCGGGATCGATTTGGGCAGAACGCTCGTGAGAATTGGCCGGCGTTGGGCAGCCCTGGTCAGCGCCCAGTGCCGCGTGGAACAGGGCGCTTTCTCGCTCGGGGCATGGCGCGGCCACCCGGAAAAAGAGCCGCGACGATGCGGCGCGGCCGGCGGCCCCGGCGCCGGGGAGTTTTCCCCGAGCAGAGTGGATGGAGGCGCCGTGGCCGGGCGTCCGCCTCCGCCGTGGCGGGCGGCCGGGGCGCCCGTGGAGGGGGCTGGCCTCTGTGGGGGAACGGAGTGATCTCTCACTCCACGGCTGGGACCAAGCCGCGAAAGGTGCCGTTGTCGCCGGGACGGACGGGGGACTCGTGGCGCGGGACTCAGGGTTCCCCATGCGGAGGCCCCCAGGCTCAGGCCCCTGGCACCGGAAGGCTGAGCAAGCAGGCCCGGGCCCGGGCCTAGCTTTCGGGGATGGCCTGGCACCAGCGGCCGGCGCCAGGGAGGGGACCCCCGGAGGCTGAGGAGCGGGAGGCGTCGGCCTCCCCGGGGCCCGCCTCCCGGAGCTCCTCCTGGCGGTGCCGGAACGCGACGACACGCGATCCCGGACGGGGCCCCGGGGGGGCGGCCCCGCGGCCCTGTGGTGCCCGAAGTGTGTTCGCCGGGCGTTTTCCGGCCAATTCTCACGAGCGTTCTGCCCAAATCAGCATCGATTTGGGCAGAACGCTCGTGAGAATTGGCCGGCGTTGGGCACCCCTGGTCAGCGCCCAGTTCCGCGTGGAGCAGGGCCCTTTCTCGCTCGGGGCATGTCGCGGCCACCCGGAAAACGAGCCGCGACGATGGGGCTTGGTCGGCGGCCCCGGCGCCGGGGAGTTTCCCCGAGCAGGGTGGATGGAGGCGCCGTGGCCGGGCGTCCGCCTCCGCCGTGGCGGGCGGCCGGGGCGCCCGTGGAGGGGGCTGGCCTCTGTGGGGGAACGGAGTGATCTCTCACTCCACGGCTGGGACGAAGCCGCGAAAGGTGCCATTGACGCCGGGACGGTCGGGGGGACTCGTGGCGAGGGACTCAGGGTTCCCCATGCGGAGGCCCCCAGGCTCAGGCCCCTGGCAACGGAAGGCTGAGCAAGCAGGCCCGGGCCCGGGCACGGCTTTCGGGGCTGGCCCTGCCACAGCGGCCGGCGCCAGGGAGGGGACCCCCGGAGGCTGAGGAGCGGGAGGCGTCTGCCTCCCCGGGGCAGGCCTCCTGGAGCTCCTCCTGTCGGTGCCGGAACGCGACGACACGCGGCCCCGGACCGGGCCCCGGGGGGGCGGCCCTGCGGCCCTGTGGCGCCCGAAGTGTGTTCGCCGGGGGTTTTCCGCCAATTCTCACGAGCGTTCTGCCCAAATCGGGATCGATTTGGGCAGAACGCTCGTGAGAATTGGCCGGCGTTGGGCAGCCCTGGTCAGCAACCAGTTCCGCGTGGAGCAGGGCCCTTTCTCGCTCGGGGCATGGCGCGGCCACCCGGAAAACGAGCCGCAAAGATGGGGCGCGGCCGTCGGCCCCAGCGCCGGGGAGTTTTCCCCGAGCAGAGTGGATGGAGGCGCCGTGGCCTGGCGCCCGCCTCTGCCGTGGCGGGCGGCCGGGGCGCCCGTGGAGGGGGCTGGCCTCCGTGGGGGATCGGACTGATCTCTCACTCCACGCCTGGGACGAAGCCGCGAAAGGTGCCGTTGTCGCCGGGACGGTCGGGCGGACTCGTGGCGCGGGACTCAGGGTTCCCCATGCGGAGGCCCCCAGGCTCAGGCCCCTGGCAACGGAAGGCTGAGCAAGCAGGCCGGGGCCGGGGCCCGGCTTTCGGGGCTGGCCCGGCCCTAGCTGCCGGCGCGAGGGAGGGGACCCCCGGAGGCTGAGGAGCGGGCGGCGTCGGCCTCCCCGGGGCCCGCCTCCCGGAGCTCCTCCTGGCGGTGCCGGAACGCGACGACACGCGGCCCCGGACAGGGCCCCGGGGGGGCGGCCCTGCGGCCCTGTGGTGCCCGAAGTGTGTTCGCCGGGCGTTTTCCGGGCAAGTCTCACGAGCGTTCTGCCAAAATCGGGATCGATTTGGGCAGAACGCTCGTGAGACTTGCCCGGCTTTAGGCAGCCATGGTGACCGCCCAGTTCCGTGTGGACCAGGACCCTTTCTCTCTTGGGGCATGTCACGGCCACCCGGAAAACGAGCCGTGACGATGGGGCGCGGTCGGCGGTACCGGCGCCGGGGAGTTTTCCCCGAGCAGAGTTAATGGAGGGGCTGTGGCCGGTTGTCCGCCTTCGCCGTGGTAGGCCCCCGGGGCGCCCTTGGAGGGGTCTGGCCTCTGTGGGGGAACGAATTGATCTCTCACTCCTCGGCTGGGATGCAGCCACGAAAGGCACCTTTGTCTCTGGGACTATGGTGGACTTGTGGCCCGGGACTCAGGATTCCCAGGGTGAGGCCCTAGGTACAGGCCCCTGGCAATGGAAGGCTGAGCAAGCAGGCCTGGGTCTGGTCCCGGATTTCGTGGCAGGCCCGGCCCCAGCTGCCACCGCCAAGGTGAGACCCCCAGAATCTGTGGAGAGGGAGGCGTCTGCCTCGCCATCAGGGAGATTCTAATTAAAACTACATTGAGATACCACCTGACACCAGTTAGAATGTCCAAAATTAGGAAGACAGGAAATAACGTTTGTTGGAGAGGATGTCGAGAAAGTGGAGCCCTGTTACACTGTTCGTGAGACTGCCATTTAGTGCAGCCACTTTGGAGAACAGTGTGCAGATGACTCAAGAAATTGAAAATAGAGCTTCCCTATGACCCTGCAATTACACTGATGGGTATTTACCCCAAAGATACAGATGGAGTGAAAAGAAGAGCCATCTGTACCCCAATGTTTATTGCAGCAATGGCCACGGTCGCCAAACTGTGGAAAGAACCAAGATGCCCTTCAACGGATGAATGGATAAGGAAGATGTGGTCCATATACACAATGGAGTATTATGGCTCCATCAGAAAGGATGAATACCCAACTTTTGTAGCAACATGGAAGGGACTCGAAGAGATTATGCTGAGTGAAATAAGTCAAGCAGAGAGAGTCAAATATCATATGGTCTCCCTTATTTGTGGAGCATAACAAAGAACACGGAGGACATGGGGAGATGGAGAGGAGAGGGAGTTGAGGGAACCTGGAAGGGGAGATGAACCGTGAGAGACTATGGACTCTGAAAAACAACCTGAGTGTTTTGGAAGGGCGGGGGTTGGGAGGTTGGGGAACCAGGTGGTGGGTAATAGGGAGGGCACGTACTGCATGGAGCACTGGGTGTGGTGCAAAAACAGTGAACACTGTTATGCTGAAAATAAACAAATAAAAAAAAGAAAATTGTACTCTTAGTCCCCGTCATCTATATCACTCATCCCTCCATCCACTTCCACTCTGGTAACCACAGAGTCGGTTTTTGTTTTGTATCTTCTTTCTCCTTTATTTATGTATGTTTGTTTCCTAAATTCCATGGAAGAGTGACATCCAAAGGCCTTTGTCTTTCTCTGACTGACTGATTTCACTTAGGATAGTATTCTCTAGCTCCATCCATGTGTCTGCAAATGGCAAGATTTTTGATGGCTGAGTAATTTCGCACTGTGTGTGTGTGTGTGTATACCTTTATCATCTCATTTATCAAGTTATCAAGAAATACTTGGATTGTTTCCATATTGTAATATTGTAATTAATGTTGCAAGAAACATAGGGGCACATGTATCCTTTTGAGTTACTGTTCTCATATTCGTCGGGTAATTACCCGGTAGTGTGATTGCTGGATTATAAGGTAGTTCTAATATTTAACGTTTTGAGGAACAGTGATACTGTTTTCCACAAGGACTGCAGCAGCTAGCATTCCCACCACAGTGCAAGAGGGTTCCCTTTTACCCACATCCTCCCAACATTTGTTTTCTTGTGCTGGTGCTGTTAGCCATTCTGATAGTATGAGGTAATATCTCATGGACCTTTTCATTTGGATTTTCCTGTTGATGGCCGATGTGAACATCTTCTCACGTGACTGTTGGCCATCTGTATGTCTTCTTTGGAGCAATGTCTGTTCATGTCTTCTGTCTATTTTTTAATTGGATTTTTTGTTTTTTGGTTGTTGCGTTGTATCAGTTCTACATATTTTGGACACTACCCCTTTATTGCACATGATATTTGCAAACATCTTCTCCTATTAAGTACGTTGTATTCTATTTATTACATTTTCATTGCTGTTCTGCTGTGCGGTAAGTTTTTATATTGATGGAGCTCTAGTAGTTTATTTTTGCTTTTGTTTCCTTTGCCTTAGGAGGCATGTCTATTCAATGTATGGTTCATGTCAGAGAAGTTACTGTCTGTGCCCTCTTGTAGGATTTTTATGATTTAAGGTCTCACATTGAGGTCTTGAAACTGTTTTGAGTTTATTTGTCAATATGGTGTAAGAAAGCAGTCTAATTTCATTGTTTTGTGCATAGCTGTTCAGTTTTCCCAACACCATTTGTTGTAGAAACTGTCCTTTTCCCTTTTAATAGTTTTGCCTGTTTTGCAGAAGATTAATTGGGCACGTGATTGTGGGCTGATGTCTGAGCTTCTATTCCGTTTCCTTGGTCACTGTGTGTATTTTTTTTTTTTTTTTTGCCAGTCCCATACTGTGAGGATGAATGCAGCTTTGTAGTATAATATGAAATATGGAATTGTGACGCCTCCAGCTTTGTTTTTCTTCATAACATTGTGCTGGTTGTTCAGTATCTTTTGTGATTCCATACAAATTGTTAGGGTAGTTTATTTGAGTTCTTTCATTTTTTATTTGAATTCAATGAGCCAACTTATCATACATCATTATTTTCAGATGTAGTGTTAAATAATATATCAGATGTGTATTGCATCACGTGCCCTCCTTAATGCCCATCACCCCATTTACCCCCCCACCCCCCATCCAGCAACCCTCAGTTGGTTGCTATAGTTAAGAGTCTATCATGGTTTTTTCCCCATCTCTGATGACTTCCCATTCTGTTTCCCCTTCCTTTGCCTACGGTTCTCTGCCCTGTTTCTGATATTTCACATATGAGTGAAACCCTATGATAATTGTGTTTCTTTCATGGACATATTTTACTCAGCATAATATCTTCCAGACCCATCCAGGTTGATGTGATGGTAAGTATTCATCCTTTCTGATGGCTGAGGAATATTCCTTTGAATATATGAACCACATCTTCTTTATCCATTCCTCTGTCCATAGATATCTGGGTTCTTTCCATAGTTTATCTAGAGTGGATATTGTTGCGATGAACACTGGGGTGCAGGTGCCAGTTCTTTCCCCTACATCTCTATTTTTGTGGTAAAAGCCCTGTAGTGAAATTGCTGTGTTTTAGGGTAACTTTACTTTTAACTTCTTGAGGAAACCCCGTACTGTTTTCCAGAGTGGATATAACAGTCTGCATTCCAACCAGGAGTGTAGGAGGGTTCTCCATTCTCTGCATCCTCACCAATATTTGTGGTTTCATGTCCTGTTAACTTTAGACATTCTGCCTGGTGTGATAGGACACCTCAATGTGGTTTAGATTTGCATTTCCCAGAAGCCATGTGATATAGAACATTTATGTATATATCTGTTGGTCACATGCGTGTCATCATTGGAGAAATATCTGTTCATATTTTCACCCATGTCTAGACCTTCCGTTGGATTAAGGCCCAGAAGCCTAGAAGATACAATCAGCCAGAACTTTGGAGATTTTCACAAGGTCTGAGATACAATGGAGATTTAGGGTGTGTATCAAGCTCAGGGATTGTCTTCAGAGGGTGGATGGAAGTGTAGGTTCACTGACATTGTCTCAGGTTTGCATTCAGATGTCTCATGCTCTGAATCCAGTTTGGAGTAAAAAAAGGAGTTTCCTTTTGTGTGGCGGGCTGATCCTCTGGTTTTGCTAAAGTGTTCCCAATACCCGGGGCTTGGGATCCAGGCCTCTACAGATGGACCTCTCAGAACTCCAAATAGGGTTAGGGTTAGGACCTAGGAAAATGGAAGTTCTGAATTGCCAACCGTGTGGTGAGCGTCCTGGAGGGCTGAGTTGAGGACATGGGTCAGGGTGAGTGT
Organism: Meles meles; assembly: GCF_922984935.1. NCBI lineage: Eukaryota > Metazoa > Chordata > Mammalia > Carnivora > Mustelidae > Meles > Meles meles. Next base: position 130,507 of record NW_025721183.1, read on the forward strand.
CCGGCTCAGGGTTTCAATCCATGAGCCCTTGAATGTGGGAGTTCACTGGGATGGACACAGATGGGCCTTCATATTTATACTGACCTATATACTTACTGGAGTCCATTATGGAAAGATTTCCATCTGGGTGTGAGGCTGAGTCCTGTGGTATTGCTCAGGCATCCCCAAATCCTAGGGCTTTGGAGCCCACCCTTAGGGGACGGAGACATGAGAACCCAAGCTAGGGATAGAGTTAGGGCCAAAGGACATTGCAGGCCCAAACAGCTGACAGTGTGTGTGGTTCCTAGAGGCTGGAATTAAGGATGAGTGTTCTGGTTCTGGTCAGGCACAGGGTTTGTGACCTAGAGGCCACTGACATTGGGGGTTTGCTGGTATAGGCTCAGATGGGCAGGCATTTTATCCTGCTTTGAATACTTTCTAGAGGTCTACATGGCATGCTTTCCTCCTGTGTGTTAGGATGAGTCCTGTGGTATGGCTAAGGTGACCCCAGTCCGTGGGGTAGGGAGCCAGACCCCTAGGAATTGAATGCTCAGAACACAAACTAAGCTTCAGTTAGGGGTTAGGAGCATGGCAGGCCCAATCTGATGGTGGTGTGGCAAGCTATCCAGAGGGCTGAGTACAGAGGGATGGATAGAGTAAGTGTCAGGTTCAGGTTTGTGTCCAGCTGCTGACTCTGGGTGAACTCAGTGGTGCGTGGCAGATTTCTCCTGCTCAGAATCCTTTGCAGAGTCCCAAATGGTATGGTTTCCTTCTGGGTGGCAGGCAGAGATCTCAAATCTTGCTCAGGGGTCCCCATCCGTGGGACTTGGGTGCCAGTCCTCTGGGGACAGAGCATGAAACCCCAACCTAGGGTTAGGGCTAGGTCCCAGCAACATGACAGGCCTGATTCGCTGGTGCTGTGCAGAGCTCTCACGGGGACTGAGTAGAGAACATGGGTCAGTCTGAGTCAGGCTCCGGGTTGGTGGCCATGGGGGGAAAGGCAGATTTCTCCTGCTCTCAGTCCTTGGCAGAGTTCCAATTCTACTGTTTCCTTCTGGGTTGAAGACAGAGTCCTCTGGCATTTCTCAGGGGTCCCACATATGTGGGGCTTTGGTACCTGTATTCTTGGGACACAAGACAGAAATTGTACCTAAGTTTTGGTTAGGGCTGAGGGTCATGTCAGTCTCAATAGGCCACCCTGAGAGGAGTGACCTGGGGAGCAGAGTTGAGGACGTGGGTCAGTGTGAGTGTTAAGATCCAGGTGTGAACGGGGGGTGCTGAAAGTGGGATAGCCTCAGGGGGCCAAGAAATATTCTGGTATAGTTCAGGTGTAACCCATCAGCGGAGCTTTGGTGTCAATCATCAGAGGACAGAAGACTGAAAACACAACCTAGGGCTTGGAAAAGAGCACAGGGGCATGGCTGGCCTGATCTGCTGGTGCCGAGGCTAGATGTCTGGGGTACTGAGTTGAGGGCCATGGTCAGGTGGTGCATTACGATCTGGGTTTGTGCCTGGGGGGTGGCCGAAGTTGGAGGTGGCTTCAGGGAGCATGAAGATTTCTCCCATTCTGATGGTCCTGTGCAGCTCCAAACAGAACGGTTTCCTCCCGGGTGGCAGACAGAGCACTGGGTTGTGGCTCAGGCGTCCAAATATGGAGGAATTGGGGGACCAGCCTCTGGGGATGAAGACTGAAAATGCAACCTAGGCTTAAGGTTAGGGTCAGGGGCATGGCAGGCCCAATTTGCTGGCACTGAGAAGGGATCCCAGGGGGATGAATTGAGGGCAGAGGTCCGGTGGCATGAGAGGGTCCAGGTTTGTGGTCAGGGGACCGCTGAAGGAGGGGGTTGTGCTCAGGGAGGCATGCAGTTTCTCCCACTCTGAGTGTTCTACTCAGTTTCAAATGGCACGGTTTCCTCCTGGGTGGTAGGCAGGCTGAGTGCCAGCCTCCACATTTGTGGCCCAATAGTGCGCAGAGGGTGGGGGATAGCCTCAGGTGAACCATGCAGGTTTCTCCCGCTCTGAGGATTCGACACAGCTCCAAACAGCATGGTTTCCTCCTGCATGGTGGACAGAGTCCTGAGGTGTCACTCAGGATTCTTTAATCTTGGGGTCTTGGGGTCAGGACTCTTGGGGATGATACCTGAAAACCAAAATTAGGGATAGGGTTAAGGCCTAGGGCCATGGTAGACCTGATATGCCAGTGCAGAGGCAGGTGCCCTGGTGCGCTGAGTTGAGCTCGGGTGTCAGACGGGGTCTTAGCCTCTAGGTGTGTGTCCAGACGTTCGCATAACCTGGGGGTGACTTCAGGGGTGCATGGAAGTTTCTCCAGCTCTGAGGGTTCAGCGCAGCTCCAAACAGCACAGCGGTGCCCTGCATGGCAGGCAGATTCCCAGCATGAGTGTCAGGCATCTTCAATCCTTGTGACACAGTATGTGGTCTATTCTGGAGAAGGTTCCATGTGCACTTGAGAAGAATGTGTATTCTGTTGTTTTAGGGTGGAATGTTCTGTATATGTCTATGAGGTCCATCTGGTCCAATGTTTCATTCAATGCTCTTATTTCTTTTTTAATTTTCTGCTCCGATGATCTGTCTATTTTTGAGAGAGGCGTATGAAGATCTCCTACTATTATTGTATTCATATCAATATGACTCTTTATCTTGATTAATAGTTTTCTTATGGAATTGGGTGCTCCCATATTGGGGGCATAGATATTCACAATGGTTAGATCATCTTGGCGGATAGTCCCTTTAAGAATTATGGAGTGTCCTTCTGTATCTCTGACTACAGTCTTTAGTTTAAAATCTAATTTATCTGATATGAGAATCGCTACCCCGGCCTTCTTTTGAGGCCCATTGGCATGAAAGATGCTTCTCCATCCGTTCACTTTCAGTCTGGGTGTATCCTTAGGTTCAAAATGGGTCTCTTGTAGACAACATATGGATGGGTCCTGTCGTTTTATCCAATCTGCAACCCTGTGTCATTTTATGGGCGCATTTAGGCCATTCACATTGAGAGTGATTATTGAGAGATAGGTTTTGATTCATGTCATGTTGCCTTTGAAGTCTTTCTGTCTGTAGATTGTTTCTATATTTCTGTTCAATGATATTCTTAGGATTTTTTCTCTTTTATAGGACCCCGCTTAATATTTCCTGCAGTGTCGGCTTGGTGGTTGCATAGTCTTTTAAGCCTTGCCGGTCTTGGAAACTCTTTATCTCTCCATCCATTTTAAATGTCAGTCTTGCCGGATAGAGTATTCTTGGTTGCATGTTCTTCTCATTTAGTACTCTGAATATATTTTGCCAGCCCTTCCTGGCTTGCCAGGTCTCTGTGAAAAGGTCTGACGTTATTCTAATGGGCTTGGATGCCCACTCTCACCACTCTTGTTCAACATAGTATTAGAAGTCCTAGCAACGGCAATCAGACAACAAAGAGAAATAAAAGGTATCCAAATTGGCAAGGAAGAAGTCAAACTCTCTCTCTTCGCAGATGACATGATTTTTTATATGGAAAACCCCAAAGACTCCACCCCCAAACTACTAGACTCATACAGCAATTCAGTAACGTGGCAGGATACAAAGTCAATGTACAGAAATCAGTGGCTTTCTTATACACTAACAATGAAAATACAGAAAGGGAAATTAGAGAATCGATTCCATTTACTAGAGCACCAAGAACCATAAGATACCTGGGAATAAACCTAACCAAAGAGGTAAAGGACCTGTACTCGAGGAACTACAGAACACTCATGAAAGAAATTGAAGAAGACCCAAAAAGATGGAAGACAATTCCATGCTCTTGGATTGGAAGAATAAACATTGTTAAAATGTTTATACTGCCTAGAGCAATCTATGCTTTTAATGCCATTCCGATCAAAATTCCACCGGTAGTTTTCAAAGAGCTGGAGCAAATAATCCTAAAATTTGTATGGAATCAGAAGAGACCCCGAATTGCTAAGGAAATGTTGAAAAACAAAAACAAAACTGGCGGCATCACGTTACCCGATTTCAAGCTTTACTACAAAGCTGCGATCACCAAGACAGCGTGGTCCTGGCATAAAAACAGACACATAGACCAGTGGAACAGAGTGGAGAGCCCAGATATGGACCCTCAACTCCACGGTGAAATAATCTTCGACAAAACAGGAAAAAATATTCAATGGAAAAAAAGACAGTCTCTTCAATCAATGGTGCTGGGAAAACTGGACAGCTATATGTAGAATAATGAAACTCAACCATTCTCTTACACTCGAAATGGATAAAAGACCTCATCATGAGACAGGAATCCATCAGAATCCTAGAGGAGAACATAGGCAGTAACCTCTTCAATATCAGCCACAGCAACTTCTTTCAAGATATGTCTCCAAAGGCCAAGGAAAGAAAAGCGAAAATAAACTTTTGGCACTTCATCAAGATCAAAAGCTTCTGCACAGCAAAGGAAACAGTCCACCAAACAAAAAGGCAACCCACGGAATGGGAGAAGATATTTGCAAATGACAGTACAGACAAAAGGTTGATATCCAGGATCTATAAAGAACTTCTCAAACTCAACACACACAAAACAGAGAATCATATCCAAAAATGGGCAGAAGATATGAACAGACACTTCTCCAACGAAGACATACAAATGGCTATCAGACACATGAAAAAATGTTCATCATCACTAGCCATCAGGGAGATTCAAATGAAAACCACATTGAGATACCACCTGACACCAGTTAGAATGGCCAAAATGAGCAAGACAGGAAACAACGTGTGTTGGAGAGGATGTGGAGAAAGGGGAACCCTCTTACACTGTTGGTGGGAATGCAAGTTGGTGCAGCCACTTTGGAGAACAGTGTGGAGATTCCTCCAGAAATTAAGAATAGAGCTTCCCTATGACCCTGCAATTGCACTGCTGGGTATTTACCCCAAAGATACAGATGTAGTGAAAAGAAGAGCCATCTGTACCCCAATGCTTATTGTAGCAATGGCTATGCTCACCAAACTGTGGAAAGAACCAAGATGCCCTTCAACGGATGAATGGATAAGGAAGATGTGGTCCATATACGCAATGGAGTATTATGCCTCCATCAGAAAGGATGAATACCCAACTTTTGTAGCAACATGGACGGGACTGGAAGAAATTATGCTGAGCGAAATAAGTCAAGCAGAGAGAGAGTCATGTATCATATGGTCTCCCTTATTTGTGGAGCATAGCAAATAACACGGAGGACATAGGGAGATGGAGAGGAGAGGGAGTTGAGAGAAACTGGAAGGGGAGATGAACCATGAGAGACTATGGACTCTGAAAAACAACCAGAGGGTTTTGGAGGGGCAGGGTGGGGTGGGAGTTTGAGGAATCAGGTGGTGGTTAATAGGGAGGGCACGTACTGCATGGAGCACTGGGTGTGATGCCAAAACAATGAACACTGTTATGCTGTAAATAAACAAATAAAAAAAAAATGAGTCTATGGAAGGCCCGGCAGTGCCAGTTCACTCCACTGGAGGGAGTGGTGAGCCGTGGTGTGAGATACCCTGGAAGGCATGGCGATGCTGCTTGCCACCACTGGAGGCAGCGGCGAGCTGCCATGGGAAACACACCTGAAGAGGAGTCAGTGCAGCTTGCTGGCTCTGAAGGCAGGGCGGAGGTGCCCGGTGAGAGACCCTGAAACGTGAGGCACTACAGCTTATTTTTACAGGATGGAGTGGTGAGCTGTATAGTCTCTGTTTCTCCAGGCTCAAGGGTGGTGGTAAGAATTGATGGAGCCTGTCCCCCACTCAGCATTGTGCCCTCTTTCCCCAGGTTTGCTGGTAATGTGCTGTCAGGATGGTTCAGGAGGGTCCTCCCAGTTGGGCTCTGGAGCCAGGGGAACCAAACCCGACTCATGGTGCATTTGGAACCGAGGAGCTGAGTGTCTGTTTGGAAAAGTATGTTTGTTTCTCCAAAAGGACAAGGGCATTGACCAGCTTGAGAGGGAAGTGAATGACCAGTTAAGAAACAAGCCTGTGTCTCTCCTTCTCCCAGGAATCAGAGCAGGTGTGCAGGCTTTAGGTGGGAGACGCCTGCTTATCTGCACCTGACAACCCTTCTGCACTCTGGCTCCATGAGACCTGAAGTTTGGAAGTCAGCGTCTGAGTCAGTCATGCAGCTTGTCCCAGGACGTCAGTGTTCAGAGAAAACAGCAGGCCTGTGGGTCACAATGTCACATCCATGCCAGGATGGCAGGTAAAAATTCCCTTTCACCCCAAATTTCCTGGGCTTTTCTCTTGTCTCCAGTGGAGCTCACAAATGGCACACTGAACCAGCTGTAAGCAATCTCGTGCGGGTGCCAGAGCTCCTGAGTTTCTCTGCAGGGAGCACCTGGCAGGGATCTCATTTTCTCTGTTTATTTCTGGCTTACAAAGGTATTTGGAACATCTCTTTCCTAGGAAATCCCTTGGATTCGAAAGGGAATGTGAGATTGACTTGGTGAGCCTTTTGAACATAGAAAGTATTCCTTCACCGAACAGTGTTTACTCCACTGGGCCTAGGCTCTGGTGGAACGGCTGACATCTAGAGTGAGGTGGCTGTTTGTGGTCAGATAGAGACTTGGATGATGGCTTCCTCTTTGTCCAAGGTGATGTATCCTAATGGATTCGTCTTTGAATCCAAAGAGTTCCAATGAGGGCAGAGGGAAAATTCAAAATGATTCCAAGGAGTCTTGGACAATTTAAAAGGGATGCTTGTCTTCCTAGGTTCACTCAAACGGCTATATATGGTTGGACATGCTGTATTTTCTCTGCAGTTTCATGGGTAGTGAAGTCAGAAGGAGAGTCTTTGGGAATTTCCCTGGATAAAGGCACTCTGTTGGCTTCAAGGGACTTGGTGTCAGGAACCCTGGGCTGAATTTCTGTGGCTGCTTTCCTGATGCTCAGTGAGTCAGGTTTTCCCACAGGTTTTATATTTCCTCCTTAGGAAATTGCTGGCAGGGAATGTTCTGTTTAAAGTGGAACCCTCGGGGGCACCTGTGTGGCTCAGTGGGTTAAGCCACTGCCTTTGGCTCAGGTCATGTTCTCAGGGTCCTGAGATTGAGCCCCGCATTGGGCTCTCTGCTCAGCGGGGAGTCTGCTTCGTCCTCTCTCTCTGCCTGCCTCTCTGCCTACTTGTGACCTCTGTCAAATAAATAAATAAAATCTAAAAAAAAAAAAAAACACCCAAAACCGGAACCCTCCTACATTGTTGGTGGGCATGCGTGTTGTTGCAGCCACTCTTGGAAAGAATACAGTCTGTCCTCCAAAAGCTAAGAACTGAACAACAGTAGGATCCAGCAATTGCCCTCCTAGTTATTTCCCTAAAGGGCACAAAAATGCACATTCAGTGGGGTATAAGCACCGTGATATTTACAGCAGCATTTTCAACCATTGTAAAACAATGGAGGGAGACCAAATGTCCATTCACTGATGAGTGATATATATATATATATATATCACTCGTATATATCATATGTTTGTGTGTGTGTGTGTGTGTGTATGTGTATTCATTCTCCCACATCTTCTTAATGGAATAGGATCCAGGTTCAAAAAGGATGAAATCTTACCATCTGCAAGGATGTGGATGGATCTACAGTGGATTTAGCTATGTAAAATCAGTAAGAAAAGACCAATAGCCTATATCTTGACCTCTATGGAATTTCAGAAAGAAAACAGATGAACATAGTGAGGGGAGAAAGGCCAATGAGGAAACAGACTCTAACCTAGAGCAAAATCGAGGGTTGCTAGGGGGCAGGGGTGTGGGGCGAAGGGTTAAGTGGGTGACAGCTATTAGGGAGAGTACTTGTTGTGATGAGCTCTGGGTGTTCTATGCAGGTGAGGAATCACAAAATCCTACCCCTGAAGGAGAGGAATGAACATTGCATGGAAACGAATTGGAATTGAAGTCAATGAAGAAAAGAAGACCATGTTCTACTTCATGAAGACTGAGGTAAAACTGGAATGACTTTTGCTCTCCTGTTCTGTAGCTGTTCATTATGAAACACTCTGTGGCAGGATACACTAGTTTCCTATTGTATAAGGAGCCCTCAGAAAGTTGCCATGAAAGATTTAGATCTCAGAGCATGTACATGTTCCATTGATATGTTACTTTCAGTTTGCCCAGGTGCAAAGGTAAGTGGAGAGAAATAGGGCTGAAGAGGAAAGGAGGTATTAAGCATTCAAGAGGTAGCCTTCCCCTTTCTCATGAATGCCTGGGCCAGTGTAAATTGGGAAGAAGGAGGGGGGATCCCAGAGCTTTGCCGCAGACAGGGGAGTTCTAGGTCTGCCTAGAGCTGGTGGTGTCCATGAGCAGAGCTGAGCTAGTGGCGTGGCAGGCCCGAACTTCTGGTGTTGAGGTGAGTTCCCCAAGGAGCTGAGTTGAGAATGGGGGTCAGGTGGTGAATCAGGCTCTGGGTTTGTGGCCAGGGGGCTGCAGAATGTGGGGGAGTCCTAATGGGGTCATGCAGGTTTCTCTGGCTCTGAGGGTTCCGCACAGCTCCAAAGGGACAAGTTTCCTGCTGGGTGGCAGGGGGACTCCTACAGTGTGGCTCCAAGTTTACCAATCTAGAGGGCTTGGTGGATAGGCCCCTGGGGAAGGAAGCCTGAAAATGCAACATAGGGTTAAGGGTAATGGGCTGGGCAGGACAGGCCTGATCAGCTGACACAGAGGTGAGATACCCTCAGAATTGAGTTGAGGAAATGCATCCTGCAATGCAGAAGTGTCAGGGTTTCTGGCCAGAGGGACGGCTGATCGTGGGGGTGGCTTTAGAGGGGCATGCTGGTTTCTCCCTCTCTGAGGAAACTTTGGAGCTCCAAATGTCATGGCTTCCCCCTGCATGGCATTCAGGTTTCTGCCTTGTTACAGGGGGGTCCTGAATCTGGGGAGTTTGGGGGCCAGGCCTCTTGGGATGGAAGCCCGAAATCAGAAACTAGAGCTACGGTAAGGGCGTAGGGGCATGGCATGCTCAATCTGCTACTGCTGAGGTGGGCTCCCTGGTGGGCTGACTTCAGGGTGGGTATCAGGTGGCATGTCAGACTCAGAGTTTGTGTCCAGGGATGCCACAGAAGCTGGGCGTGACCTCAGGGTTGCATGCAGGTTTCTCCTACCCTGAGGGTTCTGCAGAGCTCCAAATGGCATGGTTTCCTCCTGTGTGGCAGACGCAGTCCTGGGGTGTCACTGAGGAATCCTTAATCTCTACTGGCATGAATCTCGGAGGTGCCCAATCTGGCGGGCTTGGGGGACAGGCCTCTGTTCATGAAAGCCTGTACACCCCACCTCGGTTTATGGTTAGGGCCGAAGGGCATGGCAGGTCCGATGTGCCGGTGCTGATGCGGGCTCCCCTAAGGGTCGAGTTGAGGGCATAGATCTGGCATCGCAGGAGAATCTGGTTTTATGGCCATGGGGGTGACTCATGGTGGGGTGGCATTACGGGGGTTTGCAGGTTTCTCCCCGTCTGAGTGTTCAGTGCAGCTCTAAACCACAAGTTTTCCTCATGAGTGCCAGGTGGAGTCCCGTGGTGGCGCTCAGTAGACCTTAATCTGGGGGGACATGGGAGGCAGGCCCCCTGGGATGGAAGCCTGAAAACCTAAAGAGGGGTTCTGGTAAGGGCCTAGGGGCATGGTGGCCCGATCTGCTTATGTTGAGGTGGGGCGCCCTAGGGTCTGAATTTATGGCATGCGTCCGGCAGCTCAGCAGAATCTGGTTTATGGCCGGGGGGACGGGTGCAGATGATGGGAGTGCCTTTAGAGGGGCAAGTTTCTCCCCCTCTGAGGGTTCAGCACAACTCCAAGGCACAGGTTCCTACTGTGTGGCAAGCGGAGTCCTGAGGTGTATGTCAAGATTCCTTAATCCAGGGGATTTTGTTGCCTGGACCCTCAGCATGGAAGACTGAACACCCAAACTTGTGTTAGGGTTAGGGCCTAGGGGCAATGGCAGGCCCGATCTGCCAGTGCTGAGGCGGGATCCCGTATGGGCTGAGTTGAGGGTATGCATTTGGTGGCGGGATGGAATCCAGCTCTATGGCCAGAGTGGCTGTTGATTATTGGGGTGGCTTTAGGGTGGCATGAAAGTTTCTCCCCATCTGAGGGTTCATTGCAGCTCCAAACCACAAGGTTTCCACTTGTGTGACAGGCTGTGTCCTGTGGTGTTGCTCAGAAGTCCTTAATCTGGGGGGCGTGGGGGCCAGGCCTCTTGGGATGGAAGCCTGAAAATCCAAACTAGGGTTAGGGTTAAGGCTTAGGGACATGGCAGGCCCGGTCTGCTGCAATTGAGGTGGTCTCCTGGATAGGCCGAATGGAGGGTGGGAATCAGGCAGGACTTGAGGTCTGTGTTTGTGTTTGTGGGGGCAAAGAAGCTAGTGGTGTTCTTGGGGGGCATGCAGCTTTCTCCTGCTCTGAGGTTCCTGCACAGTTCCAAATGGCACCATTTTGCCCTAGGAGGCTGGAGGAGTGCTGGCGGGAGTCTCAGTCATCCCCAGTCTGATGGGCTTGGGGTACAGGCCTCTGGGCACGGAAGGCTGTATACCCCACCTAGGGTTAGGGTTAGGGTCTAGGGTCATGGCGGGCCCAATCTGCCGGCGCTGAGATGGGCTCCCCTCAGGGCTGAGTTGAGGGCATGTGTCCGGTAGCTTCATAGAAAACAGCTTTCTGGCCTGGGGTGCCGCAAATTGTGCGGATAGCTTTACGGGGGCTTGAAGGTTTCTCACCCTCTGAGTATTCAGCAGCTCCAAACTGCAAGGTTTCATCCTGCGTGGCTGTTGGAGTCCTGCAATGTCACTCAGGGGTCCTTAATCCAGGGGGCCTGGAGGCTAGGCCTCTTGGGATGGAAGCCTGGAAACTCAAACTAAGGTTGAGGTCTTGGGGTGCGACAGGCCCAATCTGCCAGTGCTGAGGCGGACTCCCCGGTGGCCTGAGTTGAGGGTCGGTGATAGGTGGCTAGTGTGAATCTGGGTTTGTGTTCAGGAGGGGCTCAGATGCTGGGGCTTGCCTTGGGGGGCATGAAGTTATCTTTTGCTCTGAGGTCTAAGTAGCTCCAAATGGCACTGTAACAGCATAGGCAGCCTCCAGACTGCCAGAGTGAGTCTCATGCATCCACAATCTGGCGGGTTTGGGGGCTAGGCCTCTGGGTACGGAAGACTGTACACCCAACCTAGGGTTAGGGTTAAGGCCTAGGGGCATGGCAGTTCTGATATGCTGCTGATATGCTGTGTTGAGGCGGGCTCCCTCAGGGCTGAGTGGATGACATGCATCTGGCGTTGTGGCAGAACCTGGCATTATGTCTGGGGCATTTCCAATGGCGGGTGTGTTTAGGTGCTCATGCACTTTTCTTTCTGGAGGGCAGGCAGAGTCCTGTGTTGTGACTTTGGAATCCCCAGTCTGGAGGGTTAGGGTTAGGGATAGAGGTTCGGAGAGTGTTAGGGTTAGTTGTTAGGGTTTAGGGTTAGGGTTAGGGTTAGGGTTAGGGTTAGGAGTTAGGGGATAGGGTTAGAGGTAAGGTTTAGGGTTAGGCTTAGGGTTAGGCGTATGTCTTAGGGACAAGGCATGTCAGATCTGCCAACACAGATATGGACTCACCCAAGGGCTGTGTTGAGGGCGGGACTCAGGAGTCTCCTCAGGCCCTGGATTTTTGGACTGGAGGGGTAAAGAAGGTGGGAATCGCCTCTGGGGAGCATGATGGTTTCTACTGCTCCGAGGTTGTTATGTTAGGTTTAGAGGTTAGGGTTAGGTTTTGTGGTTAGGGTTAGTGTTAAGATTAGTGTTAAGGTGGGGTGCCTGGGTGGCTCAGTTGGTTAAAGCCTCTGCCTTCCGCTCAGGTCATGATCTCAGGGTCCTGGGATCGAGCCCCACATCAGGCTCTCTGCTCAGCGGGGAGCGTACTTCGTCCTCTCTGTGCCTTCTTCTGATCTGTCTCTGTCAAAGAAATGAATAAAATCTTAAAAAAAATAAAAAGATTAGGGTTAGGGTTATGTCTTAGGGACAAGGCATGTTGGATCTGGTAACACTTATATGGGCTCACCCAAGGGCTGAGTTGAAGGCGGGACTCAGGAGGCTCCTTAGGCCCTGGGTTTTTTTCCTAGAAGGTAAAGATGGTGGGAATGGCCTCAGGGGAGCATGCTGGTTTCTAGGTCTCTGAGAGTGTTAGATAGCACTAAATGAAATGGTTTATTTCATTTATTCTCCTGGCTGAGAGGCTGAGTCCTGCCATCAGTCTGATGATCCTATCCACTGGGATGGAATTGGGTATCAGGCCTCTGGGGTCCAGAGCCTGACCACCTGAGCTAGGGTATTAGGGTTTGGTCCTGGGAGCATGGCAGGCCTGAGGTGCCAGTGCGGACTCAGGCTCTCCGGAGGGCTGAGTTGAGGGTATTGCTCTGGTGGCCCATCAGGCACTGGGCGGTGGTGTGTGGGTCCTCGGAAGGTGTGGGTGTCTTTAGGGGGCATGGAGGTTTCTCCGGCCAGGAGCGTACTGCACAGGGCCATGTGGGCCATTTTCCTTGTGGGTGGCAGCCGGAGTCCAGCATGGCAAATACAGGGTCCCCAGTCTGGACGGCTAGGGAGCCAGGCCTCTGTGGATCGAAGCATAAACACCCATCCTAGCATTATGGTTAAGTCTTTGGGGCATGGTAACCCCGATCTGCCGGTGCTGTGGTGACCCATCCTGATGCCTGAGTTGAGGCTATGTCTGCAGGACATTGAGACTCTGGTTCCCGGTCCTTGGGAGGGTCCAGAAGTGCTTTGGCCTCAGGGAGACTTGCAGGCTTCTCCTGCTCTGTGGCTTCAGCCCATTTCTAAACGGCACGGTTCATGCTGGGATCATGTGCAATTATGGGGTGCAACTCAGGGGTCCCCTATCTGGGGTTTTGAGGACCAGTTGTGGGAGGATGATGCCTGAGCACGAACCTGGGCTAGGGTTAGTATTAGGATTAGGGTTAAGGTTATGTCTTAGGGACAAGGCATGTCGGATATGCAAGCACAGATATCAGCTCACCCAAGGGCTGAGTTGAGGGTGGGACTCAGGAGGCTCCTCGGGCACTGGGGTTTTGGGCTGTACGGGCAAAGATGTTGGAAATCGCCTCAGGGGAGCATGCCAGTTTCTACAATTCTCAGGGCATTAGATAGCACGAAATGAAAGGTCACCTTCTGGCTGAGAGGGTGAGTCCTGCTGTGAGGGTTAGGTTGTAGGGGCATTGCAGCCCCAATCTGCTGGCGCTGTGGTGGCCCATCCCAATGCTTGAGTTCAGAGCGTGTGTCTGCAGGACCATGAGACTCCTGGTTCTTGGTCCTTGGGGGCGCTGGAAGTGGGGTGGCCTCAGGGAGACATTCCAATTTATCCCGCTCTGTGGGTTCAGCACAATTCTAAACAGCATGGTTTCCTCCTGGTGTCAGGTTCAATGATGGGGTATCGCTCACGGGTCCCCCATCTGGGGCCTTGGGGACCAGGAGTCAGAGTATGGACGCCTGAACACACAACCTGGGCTAGGTTTAGTATTATGGTTAGTGTTAGGCTTAGGGACAGGGCATGTCGGATCTGCTAGCACAGATACGGGCTCACCCAAGGGCTGAGTTGAGGGCAGGACTCAGGAGGCTCCTCAGGCCCTGGGTTCTTGGCCTGGAGGAGCAAAGCTGGTGGGAATGGCCTCAAGGGAGAATGGCTGGTTGCTACTGCTCTGAGGGTGTGAGAGAACACCAAATGAAAAGGTCTCCTCCTGGCTGAGAACTGAGTCCTGCCGACAGTCTGATGCTCAACCCATGGGAGGAATTGGGTGTCAGGCCTCTGGGTCCAATGCCTGAACACCCAACCTAGTGTTAGGGTTTCGTCCTGGGAGAATGGCAGGCCTGCCAGTGCGGCTCAGGTTCTCCGGAGGGCTGAGTTGAGGGCATTGCTCTGGTGGCCTGTCAGGCTCTGGGTTTGTGGTGTGGCATTTCTTGGAAGGCCTGGCTGGCTTTAGGGGGCATGGAGGATTCTGTGGCCAGGAGCATACTGCACAGGATCATATGGTCCAGTTTCATCGTGGGTGGCAGCCAGAGTCCTGCATTGGGAATCCAGGGTCCCCAGTCTGGAGGGCTAGGGGTCCAGTCCTCAGGGGACAGAAGCCTGACACCCAACCTAGGGTTAGGGTAGGGTTGTAAGGGCATGGCAGCCCCGATCTGATGGCGCTGTGGTGATGCTTCCCAATGCCTGAGTTGAGGGCGCGAGTCTGTAGCACTGTGAGAGTCCTGGTTCCTGGTCCTTGGGTGTGCCAGAAGTGGCAGTGGCCTCTGGGAGGCATGCAGGTTTCTCCCGCTCTGCGGGTTCAACACATTTCTAAAGGGCAGGGTTTCCTCCTGGGATCAGGCGCAATTATGGGGTGAAGCTCAGGGGTCCCCCATCTGGCCGTTTGGGGGACCAGGCTATGGAGGAGGGATGCCTGAACACACAACCTGGGCTAGAGTTAGTATTAGGGTTAGGCTTAGCGTTAAGGTTATGTCTTAGGGAGAAGGCATGTGGGATCTGCCAGCACAGATATTGGCTCACTGAAGGGCTGAGTTGAGGGCAGGGCTCCGGAGGCTTCTCAGGCCCTGGGTTTTTGGCCTGGAGGTGCAAAGATGGCGGGAATGGCCTCAGGGCAGCTTGGCCGGTTCCTAGGGCTCTGAGGGTGTTGGAGAGCACCAAATGGAATCTCCTGCTGGTTGAGAAGCTGAGTCATGCCATCAGTTTGATGCTCCCACCCATGGGTGGAATTGGGTGTCAGGGTTCTAGAACCTGAACACCCAACCTAGGCTTAGGGTTTGGTCCTGGGAGAATGGCAGGCCTGATGTGCCAGCACGGACTCAGGCTCTCTGGAGGGCTGGGCTGAGGGCATTGTTCTGGCGGCCCGTAAGGCTAAGGAATTGTGGTGTGGGGGTGCTCAGAAGATGTGGTTGGCTTTAGGGGTCATGGAGGTTTCTCCGGCAAGGAGCGTTCTGCAAAGGTCCATGTGGTCAAGTTTCATCATGGGTGGCAGCCAGAGTCCTACGTTGGGAATATGGGGTCCCCAGTCTGGAGGGCTAGGGAGCCAGTCCTCTGGGGACTGAAGCCTGAACACCCAACCGCGGGTTAGGTTTAGGTCACAGGGGCATGGCGGCCCGGATCTGCCGGCACAGTGATGACCAATCCCGATGCCTGAGTTGAGGACGTGAGTCTGCAGGACCGTGAGACTCCTCATTCCTGCTCCTCAGGGGCGCCGGTATTGGGGGTAGCATCAGGGAGGCATTCTGGTTTCTTCTGCTCTGTAGGTTCAGCACATTCCTTTTTTTTTTTTTTCACTTTCAATATCTATCTATCTATCTATATTATTTGTTTTCAGCGTAACAGTATTCCTTATTTTTGCACCACACCCAGTGCTCCATGCAACACGTGCCCTCCCTAATACCCACCACCTTGTTCTCCCAACCTCCCACTCCCCACCCATTCAAGACCCTCAGGTTCTTTTTCAGAGTCCGTAGTCTCTCATGGTTCACCTCCCCTTCCCATTTCCCACAACTTCCTTCTCCTCGCCATCTCCCCATGTCCTCCTTGTTCTTTGTTATGCTCCACAAATAAGTGAAACCATATGAGAATTGACTCTCTCTGCTTGACTTATTTCACTCAGCATAATCTCTTCCACTCCCGTCCATATTGCTACAAAAGTTGGTATTCATCCTTTCTGATGGAGGCATAATACTCCATCTTGTATATGGACCACATCTTCCTTATCCATTCGTCCATTGAAGGGCATCTTGGTTCTTTCCACAGTTTGGCGACCGAGGCCTTTGCTGCTATAAACATTGGGGTACAGATGGCCCTTCTTTTCACTACATCTGTATCTTTGGGGTAAATACCCAGCAATGCAATTGCAGGGTCATAGGGAAGCTCTCTTTTTAATTTCTGGAGGAATCTCCACACTGTTCTCCAAAGTGGCTGCACCAACTTGCATTCCCACCAACAGTGTAAGAGGGTTCCCCTTTCTCCACATCCTCTCCAACACACGTTGTTTCCTGTCTTGCTAATTGTGGCCTTTCTAACTGGTGTCAGGTGGTATCTCAATGTCGTTTTCATTTGAATCTCCCTGATGGCTAGTGATGATGAACATTTTGTCATGTGTCTGATAGCCATTTGTATGTCTTCGTTGGAGGAGTGTCTGCTCATATCTTCTGCCCATTTTTGGATATGATTATCTGTTTTGTGTGTGTTGAGTTTGAGAAGTTCTTTCTAGATCCTGGATCTCAACCTTTTGTCTGAACTGTCATTTACAAATATCTTCTCCCATTCCGTGGGTTGCCTTTTGATTGGTGGACTGTTCCCTTTGCTGTGCAGAAGCTTTTGATCTTGATGAAGTGCCAAAAGTTCATTTTCGCTTTTGTTTCCTTGGCCTTTGGAGACATATCTTGAAAGAAGTTGCTGTGGCTGATATCGAAGAGGTTACTGCCTATGTACTCCTCTAGGATTCTGAGAGAATCCTGTCTCACGTTGAGCTCCTTTATCGAGTTCGAGTTTATCATTGTGTATGGTGTAAGAGAATGGTCGAGTTTCATTCTTCTACATATCGCTGTCCAGTTTCCCCAGCACCATTGATTGAGGAGAATGTCTTTTGTTACATTGAATATTTTTTCCTGAATTCTCGATGATTATATCACAATAGAGTTGAGGGTCCATATCTAATCGGGATCGATGTGGGCAGAGCGCTCATGAAAATTGGCTGGCGTTGGATAACCATGGGGACCGCCTTGTTCCGCGTGGCCCAGGACCCTTTCTCGCTCGGGGTGTGTCGCAGCCACCCGAAAACGCGCCGAGACGACGGGGCCCGGCCGGGGGCCTCAGCGCCGGGGAGCTTGCTCCGAGCAGAGTTGATGGAGGGGCTGTGGTCGGGCATTCGTCTCCGCCTTGGAGGGAGGCCGGGCGCCCGGGAAGGGCTTGGCCTCTCTGGGGGAACAAATGGATCTGTCGCTCCACAGCTGTGTCGCAGCCACGAAACGGGCCGATGGCGCCAGGACGGTCGAGGACTCGTGGCGCGGGACTCAGGTTTCCCCATGGGGAGGCCCGCAGGCTCCGGCCCCTGGCAACGGAAGGGTGAGCAAGCAGGCCTGGACCGGGCCCGGCTTTCGGGGCTGGCCCGGCTCCAGCTGCCTGCGCCAAGGAGGGGAACACCAGAGTCTGAGGAGCGGGAGGCGTCGATTTGCCCACGCCAGACTCACGGAGCTCCTCCTGGAGGTGCCGGAACGCGACGAAACGCGATCCCGGACAGGGCCCCGGGGGGGGGCGGCCCTGCGGCCCTGTGGTGCCGGAAGCGTGTTCGCCGGGCGTTTTCCGGCCAATTCTCACGAGCGTTCTGCCCAAATCGGGATCGATTTGGGCAGAACGCTCGTGAGAATTGGCCGGCGTTGGGCAGCCCTGGTCAGCGCCCAGGACCGCGTGGAGCAGGGCCCTTTCTCGCTCGGGGCATGTCGCGGCCACCCGGAAAACGGGCCGCGACGATGGGGCGCGGCCGGCGGCCCCGGCGCCGGGGAGTTTTCCCCGAGCAGAGTGGATGGAGGCGCCGTGGCCGGGCGTTGCCTCCGCCGTGGCGGGCGGCCGGGGCGCCCCTGGAGGCGGCTGGCCTCTGTGGGGAAAGGGATTGATCTCTCACTCCGCGGCTAGGACGAAGCCAGGAAAGGTGCCGTTGTCGCCGGGACGGTCAGGGGACTCGTGGCGCGGGACTCATGGTTCCCCATGGGGAAGACCCCAGGCTCAGGGCCCTGGCAACGGAAGGCTGAGCAAGCAGGCCCGGGCTCGGGCCCGGCTTTCCGGGCTGGCCCGGCCCCAGCTGCCGGCGCCAGGGAGGGGACCCCCGGAGGCTGAGGAGCGGGAGGCGTCGGCCTCCCCGGGACCCGCCTCCCGGAGCTCCTCCTGGCGGTGCCGGAACGCGACGACACGCGATCCCGGACAGGGCCCCGGGGGGGCGGCCCTGCGGCCCTCTGGTGCCCGAAGTGTGTTCGCCGGGCGTTTTCCGGCCAATTCTCACGAGCGTTCTGCCCAAATCGGGATCGATTTGGGCTGAACGCTCGTGAGAATTGGCCGGCGTTGGGCAGCCCTGGTCAGCGCCCAGGGCCGCGTGGAGCAGGGCCCTTTCTCGCTCGGGGCATGGCGCGGCCACACGGAAAACGAGCCGCGACGATGGGGCGCGGCCGGCGGCCCCGGCGCCGGGGAGTTTTCCCCGAGCAGAGTGGATGGAGGCGCCATGGCCGGGCGTCCGCCTCCGCCGTGGCGGGCGGCCGGGGCGCCCGTGGAGGGGGCTGGCCTCTGTGGGGGAACGGAGTGATCTCTCACTCCACCGTTGGGACGATGCCGCAAAAGGTGCCGTCGTCACCGGGACGGTCGGGGGGACTCGTGGCGCGGGACTCAGGGTTCCCCATGCGGAGGCCCCCAGGCTCAGGCCCCTGGCAAAGGAAGGCTGAGCAAGCAGGCCCGGGCCCGGGCCCGGCTTTCGGGGCTGGCCCGGCCCCAGCGGCCGGCGCCAGGGAGGGGACCCCCGGAGGCTGAGGAGCGGGAGGCGTCGGCCTCCCCGGGGCCCGCCTCCCGGAGCTCCTCCTGGCGGTGCCGGAACGCGACGACACGCGATCCCGGACAGGGCCCCGGGGGGGGCGGCCCTGCGGCCCTCTGGTGCCCGAAGTGTGTTCGCCGGGCGTTTTCCGGCCAATTCTCACGAGCGTTCTGCCCAAATCGGGATCGATTTGGGCAGAACGCTCGTGAGAATTGGCCGGCGTTGGGCAGCCCTGGTCAGCGCCCAGGGCCGCGTGGAGCAGGGCCCTTTCTCGCTCGGGGCATGGCGCAGCCACCCGGAAAACGAGCCACGACGATGGGGCGCGGCCGGCGGCCCCGGCGCCGGGGAGTTTTCCCCGAGCAGAGTGGATGGAGGCGCCGTGGCCGGGCGTCCGCCTCCCCCGTGGCGGGCGGCCGGGGCGCCCGTGGAGGGGGCTGGCCTCTGTGGGGAAACGGTGTGATCTCTCACTCCACGGCTGGGACGAAGCCGCGAAAGGTGCCGTTGTCGCCGGGACGGTCGGGGGGACTCGTGGCGCGGGACTCTGTGTTCCCCATGCGGAGGCCCCCAGGCTCAGGCCCCTGGCAAAGGAAGGCTGAGCAAGCAGGCCCGGGCCCGGGCCCGGCTTTCGGGGCTGGCCCGGCCCCAGCGGCCGGCGCCAGGGAGGGGACCCCCGGAGGCTGAGGAGCGGGAGGCGTCGGCCTCCCCGGGGCCCGCCTCCCGGAGCTCCTCCTGGCGGTGCCGGAACGCGACGACACGCGATCCCGGACAGGGCCCCGGGGGGGCGGCCCTGCGGCCCTCTGGTGCCCGAAGTGTGTTCGCCGGGCGTTTTCCGGCCAATTCTCACGAGCGTTCTGCCCAAATCGGGATCGATTTGGGCAGAACGCTCGTGAGAATTGGCCGGCGTTGGGCAGCCCTGGTCAGCGCCCAGGGCCGCGTGGAGCAGGGCCCTTTCTCGCTCGGGGCATGGCGCAGCCACCCGGAAAACGAGCCACGACGATGGGGCGCGGCCGGCGGCCCCGGCGCCGGGGAGTTTTCCCCGAGCAGAGTGGATGGAGGCGCCGTGGCCGGGCGTCCGCCTCCCCCGTGGCGGGCGGCCGGGGCGCCCGTGGAGGGGGCTGGCCTCTGTGGGGAAACGGTGTGATCTCTCACTCCACGGCTGGGACGAAGCCGCGAAAGGTGCCGTTGTCGCCGGGACGGTCGGGGGGACTCGTGGCGCGGGACTCTGTGTTCCCCATGCGGAGGCCCCCAGGCTCAGGCCCCTGGCAACGGAAGGCTGAGCAAGCAGGCCCGGGCCCGGGCCCGGCTTTCGGGGCTGGCCCGGCCCCAGCGGCCGGCGCCAGGGAGAGGACCCCCGGAGGCTGAGGAGCGGGAGGCTTCGGCCTCCCCGGTGCCCGCCTCCCGGAGCTCCTCCTGGCGGTGCCGGAACGCGAAGACACGCGATCCCGGACAGGGCCCCGGGGGGGCGGCCCTGCGGCCCTGTGGTTCCCGAAGTGTATTCGCCGGGCGTTTTCCGGCCAATTCTCACGAGCGTTCTGCCCAAATCGGGATCGATTTGGGCAGAAGGCTCGTGAGAATTGGCCGGCGTTGGGCAGCCCTGGTCAGCGCCCAGGGCCGCGTGGAGCAGGGCCCTTTCTCGCTTGGGGCATGGCGCGGCCACCCGGAAAACGAGCCGCGACGATGGGGCGCGGCCGACGGCCCCGGCGCCGGGGAGTTTTCCCCGAGCAGAGTGGATGGAGGCGCCGTGGCCGGGCGTCCGCCTCCGCCGTGGCGGGCGGCCGGGGCGCCCCTGGAGGGGGCTGGCCTCTGTGGGGAAACGGACTGGTCTCTCACTCCGCGGCTAGGACGAAGCCGCGAAAGGTGCCGTTGTCCCGGGACGGTCGGGGGGACTCGTGGCGCGGGACACAGGTTTCCCCATGCGGAGGCCCCCAGGCTTAGGCCCCTGGCAACGGAAGGCTGAGCAAGCAGGCCCGGGTCCGGGCCAGGCTTTCGGGGCTGGCCCGGCCCCAGCGGCCGGCGCCAGGGAGGGGACGCCCGGAGGCAGAGGAGCGGGAGGCGTCGGCCTCCCCGGGGCCCGCCTCCCGGAGCTCCTCCTGGCGGTGCCGGAAAGCGACGACACGCGATCCCGTACAGGGCCCCTGGGGGGCGGCCCTGGGGCCCTGTGGTGCCCGAAGTGTGTTCGCCGGGCGTTTTCCGGCCAATTCTCACGAGCGTTCTGCCCAAATCGGGATCGATTTGGGCAGAACGCTCGTGAGAATTGGCCGGCGTTGGGCAGCCCTGGTCAGCGCCCAGGGCCCTTTCTCGCTCGGGGCATGGCGCGGCCACCCGGGAAACGAGCCGCGACGAAGGGGCGCGGCCGTCGGCCCCGGCGCCGGGGAGTTTTCCCCGAGCAGAGTGGATGGAGGCGCCGTGGCCGGGCGTCCGCCTCCGCCGTGGCGGGCGGCCGGGGCGCCCGTGCAGGGGGCTGGCCTCTGTGGGGGAACGGAGTGATCTCTCACTCCACGGCTGGGACGAAGCCGCGAAAGGTGCCGTTTTCGTCCGGACGATTGGGGGGACTCGTGGCGCGGGACACAGGGTTCCCCATGCGGAGGCCCCCAGTCTCAGGCCCCAGGGAACGGAAGGCTGAGCAAGCAGGCCCGGGCCCGGGCCCGGCTTTCGGGGCAGGCCCGGCCCCAGCGGACAGCGCTAGTGAGGGGACCCCCGGAGGCTGAGAAGCGGGAGGCGTCGGCCTCCCCTGGGCCCGCCTCCCGGAGCTCCTCCTGGCGGTGCCGGAACGCGACGACACGCGATCCCGGACAGTGCCACGGGGGGGGCGTCCCTGCGGGCCTCTGGTGCCCGAAGTGTGTTCTCCGGGCGTTTTCCGGCCAATTCTCAAGAGCGTTCTTCCCAAATCGGGATCGATTTGGGCAGAACGCTCGTGAGAATTGGCCGGCGTTGGGCAGCCCTGGTCAGCGCCCAGGGCCGCATGGAGCAGGGCCCTTTCTCGCTCGGGGCATGGCTCGGCCACCCGGAAAACGAGCCGCGACGATGGGGCGCGGCCGGCGGCCCCGGCGCCGGGGAGATTTCCCCGAGCAGAGTGGATGGAGGCGCCGTGGCCGGGCGTCTGCCTCCGCCGTGGCGGGCGGCCGGGGCGCCCGTGGAGGGGGCTGGCCTCTGTGGGGGAACGGAGTGATCTCTCACTCCACGGCTGGGACGAAGCCGCGAATGGTGCCGTTGTCGCCGGGACGGTCGGGGAGACTCGTGGCGCGGGACTCAGGGTTTCCCATGCAGAGGCCGCCAGGCTCATTCCCCTGGCAACAGAAGGCCGAGCAAGCAGGCCCGGGCCCGGGCCCGGCTTTCGGGGCTGACCCAGCCCCAGCGGCCGGCGCCAGGGAGGGGACCCCCGGAGGCTGAGGAGCGGGAGGCGTCGGCCTCCCCGGGGCCCGCCTCCCGGAGCTCCTCCCGGCGGTGCCGGAACGCGACGACACGCGACCCCGGACAGGGCCCCGGGGGAGCGGCCCTGCGGCCCTCTGGTGCCCGAAGTGTGTTCGCCGGGCGTTTTCCGGCCAATTCTCACGAGCGTTCTGCCCAAATCGGGATCGATTTTGGCAGAACGCTCGTGAGAATTGGCCGGCTTTGGGCAGCCCTGGTCAGCGCCCAGGGCCGCGTGGAGCAGGGCCCTATCTCGCTCGGGGCATGTCGCGGCCACCCGGAAAACGAGCCGCGACGATGGGGCACGGCCGGCGGCCCCGGCGTCGGGGAGTTTTCCCCGAGCAGAGTGGATGGAGGCGCCGTGGCCGGGCGTCCGCCTCCGCCGTGGCGGGCGGCCGGGGCGCCCCTGGAGGGGGCTGGCCTCTGTGGGGAAACGGACTGGTCTCTCACTCCGCGGTTAGGACGAAGCCGCGAAAGGTGCCGTTGTCGCCGGGACGGTCGGGGGAGTCGTGGAGCGGGACTCAGGGTTCCCCATGGGGAGGCCCCCAGGCTCAGGCCCCTGGCAACGGAAGGCTGAGCAAGGAGGCCCGGGCCCGGGCCCGGCTTTCGGGGCTGGCTCGGCCCCGGCGGCCGGCGCCAGGGAGGGGACCCCCGGAGGCTGAGGAGCGGGAGGCGTCGGCTTCCCCAGGGCCCGCGTCCCGGAGATCCTCCTGGCGATGCCGGAACGCGACGACACGCGAACCCTGACAGGGCCCCGGGGGGGCGGCCCTGCGGCCCTCTGGTGCCCGAAGTGTGTTCGCCGGGCGTTTTCCGGCCAATTCTCACGAGCATTCTGCCCAAATCGGGATCGATTTGGGCAGAACGCTCGTGAGAATTGGCCGGCGTTGAGGAGCCCTGGTCAGCGCCCAGTGCCGCGTGGAGCAGGGCCCTTTCTCGCTCGGGGCATGTCGCGGCCACCCGGAAAACGAGCCGCGACGATGGGGCGCGGCCGGCGGCCCAGGCGCCGGGAGTTTTCCCCGAGCAGAGTGGATGGAGGCGCCGTGGCCGGGCGTCCGCCTCCGCCGTGGCTGGTGGCCGGGGCGCCCGTGGAGGGTGCTGGCCTCTGTGGGGGAACGGAATGATCTCTCACTCCACGGCTGGGACGAAGCCGCGAAAGGTGCCGTTGTCGCCGGGACGGTCGGGGGGGACTCGTGGCGCGGGACTCAGGGTTCCCCATGCGGAGGCCCCCAGGCTCAGGCCCCTGGCAACGGAAGGCTGAGCAAGCAGGCCCGGGCCCGGGCCTGGCTTTCGGGGCTGGCCCGGCCCCAGCGGCCGGCGCCAGTGAGGGGACCCCAGGAGGCTGAGGAGCGGGAGGCCTCGGCCTCCCCTGGGCCCGCCTCCCGGAGCTCCTCCTGGCGGTGCCGGAACGCGACGACACGCTATCCCGGACAGGGCCCCGGGGGGGCGGCCCTGCGGCCCTCTGGTGCCCGAAGTGTGTTCGCCGGGCGTTTTCCGGCCAATTCTCACGAGCGTTCTGCCCAAATCGGGATCGATTTGGGCAGAACGCTCGTGAGAATTGGCGGGCGTTGGGCAGCCCTGGTCAGCGCCCAGGGCCGCGTGGAGCAGGGCCCTTTCTCGCTCGGGGCATGTCGCGGCCACCCGGAAAACGAGCCCCGACGATGGGGTGCGGCCGGCGGCCCCGGCGCCGGGGAGTTTTCCCCGAGCAGAGTGGATGGAGGCGCCGTGGCCGGGCGTCCGCCTCCGCCGTGGCGGGCGGCCGGGGCTCCCCTGGAGGGGGCTGGCCTCTGTGGGGGAACGGAGTGATCTCTCACTCCACGGCTGGGACGAAGCCGCGAAAGGTGCCGTTGTCGCCGGGACGGTCGGGGGGACTCGTGGCGCGGGACTCAGGGTTCCCCATGCCGAGGCCCCCAGGCTCAGGCCCCTGGCAATGGAAGGCTGAGCAAGCAGGCCCGGGCCCGGGCCCGGCTTTCGGGGCTGGCCCGGCCCCAGCGGCCGGCGCCAGGGAGGGGACCCCCGGAGGATGAGGAGCGGGAGGCGTCGGCCTCCCCTGGGCCCGCCTCCCGGAGCTCCTCCTGGCGGTGCCGGAACGCGACAACACGCGATCCCGGACAGGGCCCCGGGGGGGCGGACCTGCGGCCCTGTGGTGCCCGAAGTGTTTTCGCCCGGCGTTTTCCGGCCAATTCTCACGAGCGTTCAGCCCAAATCGGGATCGATTTGGGCAGAACGCTCGTGAGAATTGGCCGGCGTTGGGCAGCCCTGGTCAGCGCCCAGTGCCGCGTGGAGCAGGGCCCTTTCTCGCTCGGGCATGGCGCGGGCACCCGGAAAACGAGCCGCGACGATGGGGCGCGGCCGGCGGCCCCGGCGCCGGGGAGTTTTCCCCGAGCAGAGTGGATGGAGGCGCCGTGGCCGGGGGCCCGCCTCCGCCTTGGCGGGCGGCCAGGGCGCCCGTGGAGGGGGCTGGCCTCCGTGGGGGAACAGACTGATCTCTCACTCCACGGCTGGGACGAAGCCGCGAAAGGTGCCGTTGTCGCCGGGACGGTCGGGGGGACTCGTGGCGCGGGACTCAGTGTTCCCCACGCGGAGGCCCCCAGGCTCAGGCCCCTGGCAACGGAAGGCTGAGCAAGCAGGCCCGGGCCAGGGCCCGGCTTTCGGGGCTGGCCCGGCCCCAGCTGCCAGCGCCAGGGAGGGGACCACCGGAGGCTGAGGAGCGGGCGGCGTCGGCCTCCCCTGGGCCCGCCTCCCGGAGCTCCTCGTGGCTGTGCCAGAACGCGACGACACGCGGCCCCGGACTGGGCCCCTGTGGTGCGGCCCTGCGGCCCTGTGGCGCCCGAAGTGTGTTCGCCGGGCGTTTTCCGCCAATTCTCACGAACGTTCTGCCCAAATCGGGATCGATTTGGGCAGAACGCTCGTGAGAATTGGCCGGCGTTGGGCAGCCCTGGTCAGCGCCCAGTTCCGCGTGGAGCAGGGCCCTTTCTCGCTCGGGGCATGGCGCGGCCACCCGGAAAACGAGCCGCAAAGATGGGGCGCGGCCGGCGGCCCCGGCGCCGGGGAGTTTTCCCCGAGCAGAGTGGATGGAGGCGCCGTGGCCGGGCGCCCGCCTCCGCCGTGGCGGGCGGCCGGGGCGCCCGTGGAGGGGGCTGGCCTCCGTGGGGGAACGGACTGATCTCTCACTCCACGGCTGGGACGAAGCCGCGAAAGGTGCCGTTGTCGCCGGGACGGTCGGGCGGTCTCGTGGCGCGGGACTCAGGGTTCCCCATGCGGAGGACCCCATGCTCAGGCCCCGGGCAACGGAAGGCTGAGCAAGCAGGCCCGGGCCCGGGCCCGGCTTTCGGGGCTGGCCCGGCCCCAGCTGCCGGCGCCAGGGAGGGGACCCCCGGAGGCTGAGGAGCGGGCGGCGTCGGCCTCCCCGGGGCCCGAATCCCAGAGCTCCTCCTGGCGGTGCCGGTAAGCGACGACACGCGATCCCGGACAGGGCCCCTGGGGGGCGGCCCTGCGGCCCTGTGGTGCCCGAAGTGTGTTCGCCGGGCGTTTTCCGGCCAATTCTCACGAGCGTTCTGCCCAAATCGGGATCGATTTGGGCAGAACGCTCGTGAGAATTGGCCGGCGTTGGGCAGCCCTGGTCAGCACCCAGGGCCGCGTGGAGCAGGGCCCTTTCTCGCTCGGGGCATGACGCGGCCACCCTGAAAACGAGCCGCGACGATGGGGCGCGGCCGGCGGCCCAGGCGCCGGGGAGATTTCCCCGAGCAGAGTGGATGGAGGCGCCGTGGCCGGGCGTCCGCCTCCGCCGTGGCGGGCGGCCGGGGCGCCCCTGGACGGGGCTGGCCTCTGTGGGGGAACGGAGTGATCTCTCACTCCACGGCTGGGACGAAGCCGCGAAAGGTGCCGTTGTCGCCGGGACGGTCGGGGGGACTCATGGCGCGGGACTCAGGGTTCCCCATGCAGAGGCCCCCTGGCTCAGGCCCCTGCTAACGGAAGGCTGAGCAAGAAGGCCCGGGCCCGGGCCCCGCTTTCGGGGCTGGCCCGGCCCCAGCGGCCGGCGCCAGGGAGGGGACCCCCGGAGGCTGAGGAGCGGGAGGCGTCGGCCTCCCCGGGGCCCGCCTCCCGGAGCTCCTCCTGGCGGTGCCGGAACGCGACGACACGCGATCCCGGACAGGGCCCCGGGGGGGCGGCCCTGCGGCCCTCTAGTGCCCGAAGTGTGTTCGCCGGGCGTTTTCCGGCCAATTCTCACGAGCGTTCTGCCCAAATCGGGATCGATTTGGGCAGAACGCTCGTGAGAATTGGCGGGTGTTGGGCAGCCCTGGTCAGCGCCCAGGGCCGCGTGGAGCAGGGCACTTTCTCGCTCGGGGCATGACGCGGCCACCCGGAAAACGAGCCCCGACGATGGGGTGCGGCCGGCGGCCCCGGCGCCGGGGAGTTTTCCCCGAGCAGAGTGGATGGAGGCGCCGTGGCCGGGCGTCCGCCTCCGCCGTGGCGGGCGGCCGGGGCTCCCCTGGAGGGGGCTGGCCTCTGTGGGGGAACGGAGTGATCTCTCACTCCACGGCTGGGACGAAGCCGCGAAAGGTGCCGTTGTCGCCGGGACGGTCGGGGGGACTCGTGGCGCGGGACTCAGGGTTCACCATGCCGAGGCCTCCAGGCTCAGGCCCCTGGCAATGGAAGGCTGAGCAAGCAGGCCCGGGCCAGGGCCCGGCTTTCGGGGCTGGCCCGGCCCCAGCGGCCGGCGCCAGGGAGGGGACCCCCGGAGGCTGAGGAGCGGGAGGCGTCGGCCTCCCCGGGGCCCGCCTCCCGGAGCTCCTCCTGGCGGTGCCAGAACGCGACAACACGCGATCCCGGACAGGGCCCCGGGGGGGCGGACCTGCGGCCCTGTGGTGCCCGAAGTGTTTTCGCCCGGCGTTTTCCGGCCAATTCTCACGAGCGTTCTGCCCAAATCGGGATCGATTTGGGCAGAACGCTCGTGAGAATTGGCCGGCGTTGGGCAGCCCTGGTCAGCGCCCAGGGCCCTTTCTCGCTCGGGGCATGGCGCGGCCACCCGGAAAACGAGCCGCGACGAAGGGGCGCGGCCGGCGGCCCCGGCGCCGGGGAGATTTCCCCGAGCAGAGTGGATGGAGGCGCCGTGGCCGGGCGTCCGCCTCCGCCGTGGCGGGCGGCCGGGGCGCCCGTGGAGGGGGCTGGCCTCAGTGGGGGAACGGAGTGATCTCTCACTCCACGGCTGGGACGAAGCCGCGAAAGGTGCCGTTGTCGCCGGGACGGTCGGGGGGACTCGTGGCGCGGGACTCAGGGTTCCCCATGTGGAGGCCCCCAGGATCAGGCCCCTGGCAACGGAAGGCTGAGCACGCAGGCCCGAGCCCGGGCCCGGCTTTCAGGGCTGGCCCGGCCCCAGCGGCCGGCGCCAGGGAGAGGACCCCCGGAGGCTGAGGAGCGGGAGGCGTCGGCCTCCCCGGTGCCCGCCTCCCGGAGCTCCTCCTGGCGGTGCCGGAACGCGACGACACGCGATCCCGGACAGGGCCCCTGGGGGGCGGCCCTGCGGCCCTGTGGTGCCCGAAGTGTGTTCGCCGGGCGTTTTCCGGCCAATTCTCACGAGCGTTCTGCCCAAATCGGGATCGATTTGGGCAGAACGCTCGTGAGAATTGGCCGGCGTTGGGCAGCCCTGGTCAGCGCCCAGGGCCGCGTGGAGCAGGGCCCTTTCTCGCTCGGGGCATGGCGCGGTCACCCGGAAAACGAGCCGCGACGTTGGGGCGCGGCCGGCGGCCCCGGCGCCGGGGAGTTTTCCCCGAGTTGAGTGGATGGAGGCGCCGAACCGGGCGCCCGCCTCCGCCGTGGCGGGCGGCCGGGGCGCCCGTGGAGGGGGCTGGCCTCCGTGGGGGAACGGACTGATCTCTCACTCCACGGCTGGGACGAAGCCGCGAAAGGTGCCGTGGTCGCCGGGACGGTCGGGGGGCTCGTGGCGCGGGACTCAGGGTTCCCCACGCGGAGGCCCCCAGGCTCAGGCCCCTGGCAACGGAAGGCTGAGCAAGCAGGCCCGGGCCCGGGCCCGGCTTTCGGGGCTGGCCCGGCCCCAGCTGCCGGCGCCAGGGAGGGGACCCCCGGAGGCTGAGGAGCGGGCGGCGTCGGCCTCCCCGGGGCCCGCCTCCCGGAGCTCCTCCTGGCGGTGCCGGAACGCGACGACACGCGGTCCCGGACAGGGCCCCGGGAGGGCGGCCCTGCGGCCCTGTGGCTCCCGAAGTGTGTTCGCCGGGCGTTTTCCGGCCAATTCTCACGAGCGTTCTGCCCAAATCGGGATCGATTTGGGCAGAACGCTCGTGAGAATTGGCCGGCGTTGGGCAGCCCTGGTCAGCGCCCAGTTCCGCGTGGAGCAGGGCCCTTCCTCGCTCGGGGCATGGCGCGGCCACCCGGAAAACGAGCCGCGACGATGGGGCGCGGCCGGCGGCCCCGGCGCCGGGGAGATTTCCCCGAGCAGAGTGGATGGAGGCGCCGTGGCCGGGCGTCCGCCTCCGCCGTGGCGGGCGGCCGGGGCGCCCGTGGAGGGGGCTGGCCTCTGTGGGGGAACGGAGTGATCTCTCACTCCACGGCTGGGACGAAGCCGCGAAAGGTGCCGTGGTCGCCGGGACGGTCGGGGGGACTCGTGGCGCGGGACTCAGGGTTCCCCATTCGGAAGCCCCCAGGCTCAGGCCCCTGGCAACGGAAGGCTGAGCAAGCAGGCCCGGGCCCGGGCCCGGCTTTCGGGGCTGGCCCGGCCCCAGCGGCCGGGGCCAGGGAGGGGACCCCCGGAGGCTGAGGAGCAGGAGGCGTCGGCCACCTCGGGGCCCGCCTCCCGGAGCTCCTCCTGGCGGAGCCGGAACGCGACGACACGCGATCCCGGACAGGGCCCCGGGGGGGCAGCCCTGCGGCCCTCTGGTGCCCGAAGTGTGTTCGCCGGGCGTTATCCGGCCAATTCTCACGAGCGTTCTGCCCAAATAGGGATCGATTTGGGCAGAACGCTCGTGAGAATTGGCCGGCGTTGGGCAGCCCTGGTCAGCGCCCAGTTCCGCGTGGAGCAGGGCCCTTTCTCGCTCGGGGCATGGCGCGGCCACCCGGAAAACGAGCCGCGACGATGGGGCGCGGCCGGCGGCCCCGGCGCCGGGGAGTTTTCCCCGAGCAGAGTGGATGGAGGCGCCGTGGCCGGGCTTCTGCCTCCGCCGTGGCGGGCGGCCGGGGCGCCCGTGGAGGGGGCTGGCCTCTGTGGGTGAAGGGAGTGATCTCTCACTCCCCGGCTGGGACGAAGCCACGAAAGGTGCCGTTGTCGCCGGGACGGTCGGGGGAACTTGTGGCGCGGGACTCAGGGTTCCCCACGCGGAGGCCCCCTGGCTCAGGCCCCTGGCAACGGAAGGCTGAGCAAGCAGGCCCGGGCCCGGGCCCGGCTTTCGGGGCTGGCCCGGCCCCAGCTGCCAGCGCCAGGGAGGGGACCACCGGAGGCTGAGGAGCGGGCGGCGTCGGCCTTCCCTGGGCCCGCCTCCCGGAGCTCCTCCTGGCTGTGCCAGAACGCGACGACACGCGGCCCCGGACTGGGCCCCTGGGGTGCGGCCCTGCGGCCCTGTGGCGCCCGAAGTGTGTTCGCCGGGCGTTTTCCGCCAATTCTCACGAACGTTCTGCCCAAATCGGGATCGATTTGGGCAGAACGCTCGTGAGAATTGGCCGGCGTTGGGCAGCCCTGGTCAGCGCCCAGTTCCGCGTGGAGCAGGGCCCTTTCTCGCTCGGGGCATGGCGCGGCCACCCGGAAAACGAGCCGCAAAGATGGGGCGCGGCCGGCGGCCCCGGCGCCGGGGAGTTTTCCCCGAGCAGAGTGGATGGAGGCGCCGTGGCCGGACGCCCGCCTCCGCCGTGGCGGGCGGCCGGGGCGCCCGTGGAGGGGGCTGGCCTCCGTGGGGGAACGGACTGATCTCTCACTCCACGGCTGGGACGAAGCCGCGAAAGGTGCCGTTGTCGCCGGGACGGTCGGGCGGACTCGTGGCGCGGGACTCAGGGTTCCCCATGCGGAGGCCCCCATGCTCAGGCCCCTGGCAACGGAAGGCTGAGCAAGCAGGCCCGGGCCCGGGCCCGGCTTTCGGGGCTGGCCCGGCCCCAGCTGCCGGCGCCAGGGAGGGGACCCCCGGAGGCTGAGGAGCGGGCGGCGTCGGCCTCCCCGGGGCCCGACTCCCAGAGCTCCTCCTGGCGGTGCCGGTAAGCGACGACACGCGATCCCGGACAGGGCCCCTGGGGGGCGGCCCTGCGGCCCTGTGGTGCCCGAAGTGTGTTCGCCGGGCGTTTTCCGGCCAATTCTCACGAGCGTTCTGCCCAAATCGGGATCGATTTGGGCAGAACGCTCGTGAGAATTGGCCGGCGTTGGGCAGCCCTGGTCAGCGCCCAGGGCCGCGTGGAGCAGGGCCCTTTCTCGCTCGGGGCATGGCGCGGTCACCCGGAAAACGAGCCGCGACGTTGGGGCGCGGCCGGCGGCCCCGGCGCCGGGGAGTTTTCCCCGAGTTGAGTGGATGGAGGCGCCGAACCGGGCGCCCGCCTCCGCCGTGGCGGGCGGCCGGGGCGCCCGTGGAGGGGGCTGGCCTCCGTGGGGGAACGGACTGATCTCTCACTCCACGGCTGGGACGAAGCCGCGAAAGGTGCCGTGGTCGCCGGGACGGTCGGGGGGCTCGTGGCGCGGGACTCAGGGTTCCCCACGCGGAGGCCCCCAGGCTCAGGCCCCTGGCAACGGAAGGCTGAGCAAGCAGGCCCGGGCCCGGGCCCGGCTTTCGGGGCTGGCCCGGCCCCAGCTGCCGGCGCCAGGGAGGGGACCCCCGGAGGCTGAGGAGCGGGCGGCGTCGGCCTCCCCGGGGCCCGCCTCCCGGAGCTCCTCCTGGCGGTGCCGGAACGCGACGACACGCGGTCCCGGACAGGGCCCCGGGAGGGCGGCCCTGCGGCCCTGTGGCTCCCGAAGTGTGTTCGCCGGGCGTTTTCCGGCCAATTCTCACGAGCGTTCTGCCCAAATCGGGATCGATTTGGGCAGACGCTCGTGAGAATTGGCCGGCGTTGGGCAGCCCTGGTCAGCGCCCAGTTCCGCGTGGAGCAGGGCCCTTCCTCGCTCGGGGCATGGCGCGGCCACCCGGAAAACGAGCCGCGACGATGGGGCGCGGCCGGCGGCCCCGGCGCCGGGGAGATTTCCCCGAGCAGAGTGGATGGAGGCGCCGTGGCCGGGCGTCCGCCTCCGCCGTGGCGGGCGGCCGGGGCGCCCGTGGAGGGGGCTGGCCTCTGTGGGGGAACGGAGTGATCTCTCACTCCACGGCTGGGACGAAGCCGCGAAAGGTGCCGTGGTCGCCGGGACGGTCGGGGGGACTCGTGGCGCGGGACTCAGGGTTCCCCATTCGGAAGCCCCCAGGCTCAGGCCCCTGGCAACGGAAGGCTGAGCAAGCAGGCCCGGTCCCGGGCCCGGCTTTCGGGGCTGGCCCGGCCCCAGCGGCCGGGGCCAGGGAGGGGACCCCCGGAGGCTGAGGAGCGGGAGGCTTCGGCCACCCCGGGGCCCGCCTCCCGGAGCTCCTCCTGGCGGAGCCGGAACGCGACGACACGCGATCCCGGACAGGGCCCCGGGGGGGCAGCCCTGCGGCCCTCTGGTGCCCGAAGTGTGTTCGCCGGGCGTTATCCGGCCAATTCTCACGAGCGTTCTGCCCAAATCGGGATCGATTTTGGCAGAACGCTCGTGAGAATTGGCCGGCGTTGGGCAGCCCTGGTCAGCGCCCAGTTCCGCGTGGAGCAGGGCCCTTTCTCGCTCGGGGCATGGCGCGGCCACCCAGAAAACGAGCCGCGACGATGGGGCGCGGCCGGCGGCCCCGGCGCCGGGGAGTTTTCCCCGAGCAGAGTGGATGGAGGCGCCGTGGCCGGGGGCCCGCCTCCGCCTTGGCGGGTGGCCAGGGCGCCCGTGGAGGGGGCTGGCCTCCGTGGGGGAACGGACTGATCTCTCACTCCACGGCTGGGACGAAGCCGCGAAAGGTGCCGTTGTCGCCGGGACGGTCGGGGGGACTCGTGGCGCGGGACTCAGGGTTCCCCACGCGGAGGCCCCCAGGCTCAGGCCCCTGGCAACGGAAGGCTGAGCAAGCAGGCCCGGGCCCGGGCCCGGCTTTCGGGGCTGGCCCGGCCCCAGCTGCCAGCGCCAGGGAGGGGACCACCGGAGGCTGAGGAGCGGGCGGCGTCGGCCTCCCCTGGGCCCGCCTCCCGGAGCTCCTCCTGGCTGTGCCAGAACGCGACGACACGCGGCCCCGGACTGGGCCCCTGGGGTGCGGCCCTGCGGCCCTGTGGCGCCCGAAGTGTGTTCGCCGGGCGTTTTCCGCCAATTCTCACGAACGTTCTGCCCAAATCGGGATCGATTTGGGCAGACGCTCGTGAGAATTGGCCGGCGTTGGGCAGCCCTGGTCAGCGCCCAGTTCCGCGTGGAGCAGGGCCCTTTCTCGCTCGGGGCATGGCGCGGCCACCCGGAAAACGAGCCGCAAAGATGGGGCGCGGCCGGCGGCCCCGGCGCCGGGGAGTTTTCCCCCGAGCAGAGTGGATGGAGGCGCCGTGGCCGGGCGCCCGCCTCCGCCGTGGCGGGCGGCCGGGGCGCCCGTGGAGGGGGCTGGCCTCCGTGGGGGAACGGACTGATCTCTCACTCCAGGGCTGGGACGAAGCCGCGAAAGGTGCCGTTGTCGCCGGGACGGTCGGGCGGACTCGTGGCGCGGGACTCAGGGTTCCCCATGCGGAGGCCCCCATGCTCAGGCCCCTGGCAACGGAAGGCTGAGCAAGCAGGCCCGGGCCCGGGCCCGGCTTTCGGGGCTGGCCCGGCCCCAGCTGCCGGTGCCAGGGAAGGGACCCCCGGAGGCTGAGGAGCGGGCGGCGTCGGCCTCCCCGGGGCCCGACTCCCAGAGCTCCTCCTGGCGGTGCCGGTAAGCGACGACACGCGATCCCGGACAGGGCCCCTGGGGGGCGGCCCTGCGGCCCTGTGGTGCCCGAAGTGTGTTCGCCGGGCGTTTTCCGGCCAATTCTCACGAGCGTTCTGCCCAAATCGGGATCGATTTGGGCAGAACGCTCGTGAGAATTGGCCGGCGTTGGGCAGCCCTGGTCAGCGCCCAGGGCCGCGTGGAGCAGGGCCCTTTCTCGCTCGGGGCATGGCGCGGTCACCCGGAAAACGAGCCGCGACGTTGGGGCGCGGCCGGCGGCCCCGGCGCCGGGGAGTTTTCCCCGAGTTGAGTGGATGGAGGCGCCGAACCGGGCGCCCGCCTCCGCCGTGGCGGGCGGCCGGGGCGCCCGTGGAGGGGGCTGGCCTCCGTGGGGGAACGGACTGATCTCTCACTCCACGGGTGGGACGAAGCCGCGAAAGGTGCCGTGGTCGCCGGGACGGTCGGGGGGCTCGTGGCGCGGGACTCAGGGTTCCCCACGCGGAGGCCCCCAGGCTCAGGCCCCTGGCAACGGAAGGCTGAGCAAGCAGGCCCGGGCCCGGGCCCGGCTTTCGGGGCTGGCCGGGCCCCAGCTGCCGGCGCCAGGGAGGGGACCCCCGGAGGCTGAGGAGCGGGCGGCGTCGGCCTCCCCGGGGCCCGCCTCCCGGAGCTCCTCCTGGCGGTGCCGGAACGCGACGACACGCGGTCCCGGACAGGGCCCAGGGAGGGCGGCCCTGCGGCCCTGTGGATCCCGAAGTGTGTTCGCCGGGCGTTTTCCGGCCAATTCTCACGAGCGTTCTGCCCAAATCGGGATCGATTCGGGCAGAACGCTCGTGAGAATTGGCCGGCGTTGGGCAGCCCTGGTCAGCGCCCAGTTCCGCGTGGAGCAGGGCCCTTCCTCGCTCGGGGCATGGCGCGGCCACCCGGAAAACGAGCCGCGACGATGGGGCGCGGCCGGCGGCCCCGGCGCCGGGGAGATTTCCCCGAGCAGAGTGGATGGAGGCGCCGTGGCCTGGCGTCCGCCTCCGCCGTGGCGGGCGGCCGGGGCGCCCGTGGAGGGGGCTGGCCTCTGTGGGGGAACGGAGTGATCTCTCACTCCACGGCTGGGACGAAGCCGCGAAAGGTGCCGTGGTCGCCGGGACGGTCGGGGGGACTCGTGGCGCGGGACTCAGGGTTCCCCATTCGGAAGCCCCCAGGCTCAGGCCCCTGGCAACGGAAGGCTGAGCAAGCAGGCCCGGGCCCGGGCCCGGCTTTCGGGGCTGGCCCGGCCCCAGCGGCCAGGGCCAGGGAGGGGACCCCCGGAGGCTGAGGAGCGGGAGGCGTCGGCCTCCCCGGGGCCCGCCTCCCGGAGCTCCTCCTGGCGGAGCCGGAACGCGACGACACGCGATCCCGGACAGGGCCCCGGGGGGGCAGCCCTGCGGCCCTCTGGTGCCCGAAGTGTGTTCGCCGGGCGTTTTCCGGCCAATTCTCACGAGCGTTCTGCCCAAATCGGGATCGATTTGGGCAGAACGCTCGTGAGAATTGGCCGGCGTTGGGCAGCCCTGGTCAGCGCCCAGTTCCGCGTGGAGCAGGGCCCTTTCTCGCTCAGGGCATGGCGCGGCCACCCGGAAAACGAGCCGCGACGATGGGGCGCGGCCGGCGGCCCCGGCGCCGGGGAGTTTTCCCCGAGCAGAGTGGATGGAGGCGCCGTGGCCGGGCTTCCGCCTCCGCCGTGGCGGGCGGCCTGGGCGCCCGTGGAGGGGGCTGGCCTCTGTGGGTGAAGGGAGTGATCTCTCACTCCCCGGCTGGGACGAAGCCACGAAAGGTGCCGTTGTCGCCGGGACGGTCGGGGGAACTTGTGGCGCGGGACTCAGGGTTCCCCACGTGGAGGCCCCCAGGCTCAGGCCCCTGGCAACGGAAGGCTGAGCAAGCAGGCCCGGGCCCGGGCCTGGCTTTCGGGGCTGGCCCGGCCCCAGCTGCCGGCGCCAGGGAGGGGACCCCCGGAGGCTGAGGAGCGGGCGGCGTCGGCCTCTCCGGGGCCCGCCTCCCGGAACTCCTCCTGGCGGTGCCGGAACGCGACGACACGCGGCCCCGGACAGGGCCCCGGGAGGGCGGCCCTGCGGCCCTGTGGCTCCCGAAGTGTGTTCGCCGGGCGTTTTCCGGCCAATTCTCACGAGCGTTCTGCCCAAATCGGGATCGATTTGGGCAGAACGCTCGTGAGAATTGGCCGGCGTTGGGCAGCCCTGGTCAGCGCCCAGTGCCGCGTGGATCAGGGCCCTTTCTCGCTCGGGGCATGGCGCGGCCACCCGGAAACGAGCCGCGACGATGGGGCGCGGCCGGCGGCCCCGGCGCCGGGGAGTTTTCCCCGAGCAGAGTGGATGGAGGCGCCGTGGCCGGGGGCCCGCCTCCGCCTTGGCGGGCGGCCAGGGCGCCCGTGGAGGGGGCTGGCCTCCGTGGGGGAACGGACTGATCTCTCACTCCACGGCTGGGACGAAGCCGCGAAATGTGCCGTTGTCGCCGGGACGGTCGGGGGGACTCGTGGCGCGGGACTCAGGGTTCCCCACGCGGAGGCCCCCAGGCTCAGGCCCCTGGCAACGGAAGGCTGAGCAAGCAGGCCCGGGCCCGGGCCCGGCTTTCGGGGCTGGCCCGGCCCCAGCTGCCAGCGCCAGGGAGGGGACCACCGGAGGCTGAGGAGCGGGCGGCGTCGGCCTCCCCTGGGCCCGCCTCCCGGAGCTCCTCCTGGCTGTGCCAGAACGCGACGACACGCGGCCCCGGACTGGGCCCCTGGGGTGCGGCCCTGCGGCCCTGTGGCGCCCGAAGTGTGTTCGCCGGGCGTTTTCCGCCAATTCTCACGAACGTTCTGCCCAAATCGGGATCGATTTGGGCAGAACGCTCGTGAGAATTGGCCGGCGTTGGGCAGCCCTGGTCAGCGCCCAGTTCCGCGTGGAGCAGGGCCCTTTCTCGCTCGGGGCATGGCGCGGCCACCCGGAAAACGAGCCGCAAAGATGGGGCGCGGCCGGCGGCCCCGGCGCCGGGTTTTCCCCGAGCAGAGTGGATGGAGGCGCCGTGGCCGGGCGCCCGCCTCCGCCGTGGCGGGCGGCCGGGGCGCCCGTGGAGGGGGCTGGCCTCCGTGGGGGAACGGACTGATCTCTCACTCCACGGCTGGGACGAAGCCGCGAAAGGTGCCGTTGTCGCCGGGACGGTCGGGCGGACTCGTGGCGCGGGACTCAGGGTTCCCCATGCGGAGGCCCCCATGCTCAGGCCCCTGGCAACGGAAGGCTGAGCAAGCAGGCCCGGGCCCGGGCCCGGCTTTCGGGGCTGGCCCGGCCCCAGCTGCCGGCGCCAGGGAGGGGACCCCCGGAGGCTGAGGAGCGGGCGGCGTCGGCCTCCCCGGGGCCCGACTCCCAGAGCTCCTCCTGGCGGTGCCGGTAAGCGACGACACGCGATCCCGGACAGGGCCCCTGGGGGGCGGCCCTGCGGCCCTGTGGTGCCCGAAGTGTGTTCGCCGGGCGTTTTCCGGCCAATTCTCACGAGCGTTCTGCCCAAATCGGGATCGATTTGGGCAGAACGCTCGTGAGAATTGGCCGGCGTTGGGCAGCCCTGGTCAGCGCCCAGGGCCGCGTGGAGCAGGGCCCTTTCTCGCTCGGGGCATGTCGCGGCCACCCGGAAAACGAGCCGCGACGATGGGGCGCGGCCGGCGGCCCAGGCGCCGGGGAGATTTCCCCGAGCAGAGTGGATGGGGGCGCCGTGGCCGGGCGTCCGCCTCCGCCGTGGCGGGCGGCCGGGGCGCCCCTGGAGGGGGCTGGCCTCTGTGGGGGAACGGAGTGATCTCTCACTCCACGGCTGGGACGAAGCCGCGAAAGGTGCCGTTGTCGCCGGGACGGTCGGGGGGACTCATGGCGCGGGACTCAGGGTTCCCCATGCAGAGGCCCCCTGGCTCAGGCCCCTGCTAACGGAAGGCTGAGCAAGAAGGCCCGGGCCCGGGCCCCGCTTTCGGGGCTGGCACGGCCCCAGCGGCCGGCGCCAGGGAGGGGACCCCCGGAAGCTGAGGAGCGGGAGGCGTCGGCCTCCCCGGGGCCCGCCTCCCGGAGCTCCTCCTGGCGGTGCCGGAACGCGACGACACGCGATCCCGGACAGGGCCCCGGGGGGGCGGCCCTGCGGCCCTGTGTTGCCCGAAGTGTGTTCGCCGGGCGTTTTCCGGCCAATTCTCACGAGCGTTCTGCCCAAATCGGGATCGATTTGGGCAGAACGCTCGTGAGAATTGGCGGGTGTTGGGCAGCCCTGGTCAGCGCCCAGGGCCGCGTGGAGCAGGGCACTTTCTCGCTCGGGGCATGTCGCGGCCACCCGGAAAACGAGCCCCGACGATGGGGTGCGGCCGGCGGCCCCGGCGCCGGGGAGTTTTCCCCGAGCAGAGTGGATGGAGGCGCCGTGGCCGGGCGTCCGCCTCCGCCGTGGCGGGCGGCCGGGGCTCCCCTGGAGGGGGCTGGCCTCTGTGGGGGAACGGAGTGATCTCTCACTCCACGGCTGGGACGAAGCCGCGAAAGGTGCCGTTGTCGCCGGGACGGTCGGGGGGACTCGTGGCGCGGGACTCAGTGTTCACCATGCCGAGGCCCCCAGGCTCAGGCCCCTGGCAATGGAAGGCTGAGCAAGCAGGCCCGGGCCAGGGCCCGGCTTTCGGGGCTGGCCCGGCCCCAGCGGCCGGCGCCAGGGAGGGGACCCCCGGAGGCTGAGGAGCGGGAGGCGTCGGCCTCCCCG
Source organism: Meles meles (assembly GCF_922984935.1). NCBI lineage: Eukaryota > Metazoa > Chordata > Mammalia > Carnivora > Mustelidae > Meles > Meles meles. The sequence continues at coordinate 168,038 of NW_025721183.1, forward strand.
GGGCCCGCCTCCCGGAGCTCCTCCTGGCGGTGCCAGAACGCGACAACACGCGATCCCGGACAGGGCCCCGGGGGGCCGGACCTGCGGCCCTGTGGTGCCCGAAGTGTTTTTGGCCGGCGTTGGGCAGCCCTGGTCAGCGCCCAGGGCCCTTTCTCGCTCGGGGCATGGCGCGGCCACCCGGAAAACGAGCCGCGACGAAGGGGCGCGGCCGGCGGCCCCGGCGCCGGGGAGATTTCCCCGAGCAGAGTGGATGGAGGCGCCGTGGCCGGGCGTCTGCCTCCGCCGTGGCGGGCGGCCGGGGCGCCCGTGGAGGGGGCTGGCCTCTGTGGGGGAACGGAGTGATCTCTCACTCCACGGCTGGGACGAAGCCGCGAATGGTGCCGTTGTCGCCGGGACGGTCGGGGGGACTCGTGGCGCGGGACTCAGGGTTTCCCATGCAGAGGCCGCCAGGCTCATTCCCCTGGCAACAGAAGGCCGAGCAAGCAGGCCCGGGCCCGGGCCCGGCTTTCGGGGCTGACCCAGCCCCAGCGGCCGGCGCCAGGGAGGGGACCCCCGGAGGCTGAGGAGCGGGAGGCGTCGGCCTCCCCGGGGCCCGCCTCCCGGAGCTCCTCCCGGCGGTGCCGGAACGCGACGACACGCGACCCCGGACAGGGCCCCGGGGGAGCGGCCCTGCGGCCCTCTGGTGCCCGAAGTGTGTTCGCCGGGCGTTTTCCGGCCAATTCTCACGAGCGTTCTGCCCAAATCGGGATCGATTTGGGCAGAACGCTCGTGAGAATTGGCCGGCTTTGGGCAGCCCTGGTCAGCCCCCAGTTCCGCGTGGAGCAGGGCCCTTTCTCGCTCGGGGCATGGCGCGGCCACCCGGAAAACGAGCCGCAAAGATGGGGCGCGGCCGGCGGCCCCGGCGCCGGGGAGTTTTCCCCGAGCAGAGTGGATGGAGGCGCCGTGGCCGGGCGCCCGCCTCCGCCGTGGCGGGCGGCCGGGGCGCCCGTGGAGGGGGCTGGCCTCCGTGGGGGAACGGACTGTTCTCTCACTCCACGGCTGGGAAGAAGCCGCGAAAGGTGCCGTTGTCGCCGGGACGGTCGGGCGGACTCGTGGCGCGGGACTCAGGGTTCCCCATGCGGAGGCCCCCATGCTCAGGCCCCTGGCAACGGAAGGCTGAGCAAGCAGGCCCGGGCCCGGGCCCGGCTTTCGGGGCTGGCCCGGCCCCAGCTGCCGGCGCCAGGGAGGGGACCCCCGGAGGCTGAGGAGCGGGCGGCGTCGGCCTCCCCGGGGCCCGACTCCCAGAGCTCCTCCTGGCGGTGCCGGTAAGCGACGACACGCGATCCCGGACAGGGCCCCAGGGGGCGGCCCTGCGGCCCTGTGGTGCCCGAAGTGTGTTCGCCGGGCGTTTTCCGGCCAATTCTCACGAGCGTTCTGCCCAAATCGGGATCGATTTGGGCAGAACGCTCGTGAGAATTGGCCGGCGTTGGGCAGCCCTGGTCAGCGCCCAGGGCCGCGTGGAGCAGGGCCCTTTCTCGCTCGGGGCATGTCGCGGCCACCCGGAAAACGAGCCGCGACGATGGGGCGCGGCCGGCGGCCCAGGCGCCGGGGAGATTTCCCCGAGCAGAGTGGATGGAGGCGCCGTGGCCGGGCGTCCGCCTCCGCCGTGGCGGGCGGCCGGGGCGCCCCTGGAGGGGGCTGGCCTCTGTGGGGGAACGGAGTGATCTCTCACTCCACGGCTGGGACGAAGCCGCGAAAGGTGCCGTTGTCGCCGGGACGGTCGGGGGGACTCATGGCGCGGGACTCAGGGTTCCCCATGCAGAGGCCCCCTGGCTCAGGCCCCTGCTAACGGAAGGCTGAGCAAGAAGGCCCGGGCCCGGGCCCCGCTTTCGGGGCTGGCCCGGCCCCAGCGGCCGGCGCCAGGGAGGGGACCCCCGGAGGCTGAGGAGCGGGAGGCGTCGGCCTCCCCGGGGCCCGCCTCCCGGAGCTCCTCCTGGCGGTGCCGGAACGCGACGACACGCGATCCCGGACAGGGCCCCGGGGGGGCGGCCCTGCGGCCCTCTGGTGCCCGAAGTGTGTTCGCCGGGCGTTTTCCGGCCAATTCTCACGAGCGTTCTGCCCAAATCGGGATCGATTTGGGCAGAACGCTCGTGAGAATTGGCGGGCGTTGGGCAGCCCTGGTCAGCGCCCAGGGCCGCGTGGAGCAGGGCACTTTCTCGCTCGGGGCATGTCGCGGCCACCCGGAAAACGAGCCCCGACGATGGGGTGCGGCCGGCGGCCCCGGCGCCGGGGAGTTTTCCCCGAGCAGAGTGGATGGAGGCGCCGTGGCCGGGCGTCCGCCTCCGCCGTGGCGGGCGGCCGGGGCTCCCCTGGAGGGGGCTGGCCTCTGTGGGGGAACGGAGTGATCTCTCACTCCACGGCTGGGACGAAGCCGCGAAAGGTGCCGTTGTCGCCGGGACGGTCGGGGGGACTCGTGGCGCGGGACTCAGGGTTCACCATGCCGAGGCCCCCAGGCTCAGGCCCCTGGCAATGGAAGGCTGAGCAAGCAGGCCCGGGCCAGGGCCCGGCTTTCGGGGCTGGCCCGGCCCCAGCGGCCGGCGCCAGGGAGGGGACCCCCGGAGGCTGAGGAGCGGGAGGCGTCGGCTTCCCCGGGGACCGCCTCCCGGAACTCCTCCTGGCGCTGCCGGAACGCGACGACACGCGATCCCGGACTGGGCCCCGGGGGGGCGGCCCTGCGGCCCTGTGGTGCCCGTAGTGTGTTCGCCGGTCAGTTTCCGGCCAATTCTCACGAGCGTTCTGCCCAAATCGGGATCGATTTGGGCAGAACGCTCCTGAGTATTGGCCGGCGTTGGGCAGCCCTGGTCAGCGCCCAGTTCCGCGTTGAGCAGGGCCCTTTCTCGCTCGGGGCATGTCGCGGCCACCCGGAAAACGAGCCGCGACGATGGGGTGCGGCCGGCAGCCGCGGCGCCGGGGAGTTTTCCCCGAGCAGAGTGGATGGAGGCGCCGTGGCCGGGCGTCCGCCTCCGCCGTGGCGGGCGGCCGGGGCGCCCCTGCAGGGGGCTGGCCTCTCTGGGGAAACGGACTGGTCTCTCACTCCGCGGCTAGGACGAAGCCGCGAAAGGTGCCGTTGTCGCCGGGACGGTCGGGGGGTGTCGTGGCGCGGGACTCAGTGTTCCCCATGGTGAGGCCCCCAGGCTCAGGCCCCTGGCAATGGAAGGCTGAGCAAGCAGTCCCGGGCCCGTGCCCGGCTTTCGGGGCTGGCCCGGCCCCAGCTGCCGGCGCCAGGGAGGGGACCCCTGGAGGCTGAGGAGCGGGAGGCGTCGGCCTCCACGCGGCACGCCTCCCGGAGCTCCTCCTGGCGGTGCCGGAACGCGAAGACACGCGATCCCGGACAGGGCTCCGGGGGGGCGGCCCGGCGGCCCTGTGGTGCCCGAAGCGTGTTCGCCGGGCGTTTTCCGGCCAATTCTCACGAGCGTTCTGCCCAAATCGGGATCGATTCGGGCAGAACGATCGTGAGAATTGGCCGGCGTTGGGCAGCCCTGGTCAGCGCCCAGTTCCGCGTGGAGCAGGGCCCTTTCTCGCTCGGGGCATGTCGCTGCCACCCGGAAAACGAGCCGCGACGTTGGGGCGCGGCCGGCAGCCGCGGCGCCAGGGAGTTTTCCCCGAGCAGAGTGGATGGAGGCGCCGTGGCCGGGCGTCCGCCTCCGCCGTGGCGGGCGGCCGGGGCGCCCCTGGACGGGGCTTGCCTCTGTGGGGAAACGGACTGGTCTCTCACTCCGCGGCTAGGACGAAGCCGCGAAAGGTGCCGTTGTCGCCGGGACGGTCGGGGGACTCATGGCGCGGGACTCAGGGTTCCCCATGGGGAGAACCCCAGGCTCAGGCCCCTGGCAATGGAAGGCTGAGCAAGCAGGCCCGGGCCAGGGCCCGGCTTTTGGGGCTGGCCCGGCCCCAGCTGCCGGCGCCAGGGAGGGGACCCCCGGAGGCTGAGGAGCGGGAGGCGTCGGCCTCCCCGCGGCCCGCCTCCCGGAGCTCCTCCTGGCGGTGCCGGAACGGGACGACACCGATCCCGGACAGGGCCCCGGGGGGGGCCGCCCTGCGGCCCTGTGGTGCCCGAAGTGTGTTCGCCTGCGTTTTCCGGCCAATTCTCACGAGCGTTCTGCCCAAATCGGGATCGATTTGGGCAGAACGCTCGTGAGAATTGGCCGGCGTTGGGCAGCCCTGGTCAGCGCCCAGTTCCGCGTGGAGCAGGGCCCTTTCTCGCTCGGGGCATGTCGCGGCCACCCGAAAACGAGCCGCGACGATGGGGCGCGGCCGGCAACCGCGGCGCCGGGGAGTTTTCCCCGGGCAGAGTGCAGGGAGGCGCCGTGGCCGGGCGTCCGCCTCCGCCGTGGCGGGCGGCCTGGGCGCCCCTGGAGGGGGCTGGCCTCTGTGGGGAAACGGACTGGTCTCTCACTCCGCGGCTAGGACGAAGCCGCGAAAGGTGCCGTTGTCGCCGGGACGGTCGGGGGACTCGTGGCGCGGGACTCAGTGTTCCCCATGGGGAGGCCCCCAGGCTCAGGCCCCTGGCAACGGAAGGCTGTGCAAGCAGGCCCGGGCCCGGGCCCGGCTTTCGGGGCTGGCCCGGCACCAGCTGCCGGAGCCAGGGAGGGGACCCCCGGAGGCTGAGGTGCGGGAGGCGTCGGCCTCCCCGCGGCACGCCTCCCGGAGCTCCTCCTGGCGGTGCCGGAACGCGACGACACGCGATCCCGGACAGGGCCCCGGGGGGTTCGCCCTGCGGCCCTGTGGTGCCCGAAGTGTGTTCGCCGGGCGTTTTCCGGCCAATTCTCACGAGCGTTCTGCCCAAATCGGGATCGATTTGGGCAGAACGCTCGTGAGAATTGGCCGGCGTTGGGCAGCCCTGGACAGCGCCCAGTTCCGCGTGGAGCAGGGCCCTTTCTCGCTCGGGGCATGTCGCGGCCACCCGGATAACGAGCCGCGACGATGGGGCGCGGCCGGCAGCCGCGGCGCCGGGGAGTTTTCCCCGAGCAGAGTGGATGGAGGCGCCGTGGCCGGGCGTCCGCCTCCGCCGTGGCGGGCGGCCGGGGCGCCCCTGGAGGGTGCTGGCCTCTGTGGGGAAACGGACTGGTCTCTCACTCCGCGGCTAGGACGAAGCCGCGAAAGGTGCCGTTGTCGCCGGGACGGTTGTGGGACTCGTGGCGCGGGACTCAGGATTCCCCATGGGGAGGCCCCCAGGCTCAGGCCCCTGGCAACGGAAGGCTGAGCAAGCAGGCCCGGGCCCGGGCCCGGGTTTCGGGGCTGGCCCGGCCCCAGCTGCCGGCGCCAGGGAGGGGACCCCCTGAGGCTGAAGAGCGGGGGCGTCGGCCACCCCGCGGCACGCCTCCCGGAGCTCCTCCTGGCGGTGCCGGAACGCGACCACACGCGATCCCGGACAGGGCCCCGGGGGGCGCGGCCCTGCGGCCCTGTGGTGCCCGAAGTGTGTTCGCCGGGCCTTTTCTGGCCAATTCTCACGAGCGTTCTGCCCAAATCGGGATCGATTTGGGCAGAACGCTCGTGAGAATTGGCCGGGGTTGGGCAGCCCTGGTCAGCGCCCAGTTCCGCGTGGAGCAGGGCCCTTTCTCGCTCGGGGCATGTCGCGGCCACCCGGAAAACGAGCCGCGACTATGGGGCGCGGCCGGCAGCCGCGGCGCCGGGGAGTTCTCCCCGAGCAGAGTGGATGGAGGCGCCGTGGCCGGGCGTCCGCCTCCGCCGTGGCGGGCGGCCGGGACGCCCCTGGAGGGGGCTGGCCTCTGTGGGGAAACGGACTGGTCTCTCACTCCGCGGCTAGGACGAAGCCGCGAAAGGTGCCGTTGTCGCCGGGACGGTCGGGGTACTCGTGGCGCGGGACTCAGGGTTCCCCATGGGGAGGCCCCCAGGCTCAGGCCCCTGGCAACGGAAGGCTGAGCAAGCAGGCCCGGGCCCGGGCCCGGCTTTCGGGGCTGGCCCGGCCCCACCTGCCGGCGCCAGGGAGGGGACCCCCTGAGCCTGAGGAGCGGGGGCGTCGGCCTCCCCATTGCACGCCTCCCGGAGCTCCTCCTGGCGGTGCCGGAACGCGACCACACGCGATCCCGGACAGGGCCCCGGGGGGGGCCGCCCTGCGGCCCTGTGGTGCCCGAAGTGTGTTCGCCGGGCCTTTTCCGGCCAATTCTCACGAGCGCTCGTGAGAATTGGCCGGCGTTGGGCAGCCCTGGTCATCGCCCAGTTCCGCGTGGAGCAGGGCCCTTTCTCGCTCGGGGCATGACGCGGCCACCCGGAAAATGAGCTGCGACGATGGGGCGCGGCCGGCAGCCGCGGCGCATGGGAGTTTTCCCCGAGCAGAGTGGATGGAGGCGCCGTGGCCGGGCGTCCGCCTCCGCCGTGGCGGGCTGCCGGGGCGCCCCTGGAGGGGGCTGGCCTCTGTGGGGAAACGGACTGGTCTCTCACTCCGCGGCTAGGACGAAGCCGCGAAAGGTGCCGTTGTCGCCGGGACGGTCGGGGGACTCGTGTCGCGGGACTCAGGGTTCCCCATGGGGAGGCCCCCAGGCTCAGGCCCCTGGCAACGGAAGGCTGAGCAAGCAGGCCCGGGCCCGGGCCCGGCTTTCGGGGCTGGCCCGGCCCCAGCTGCCGGCGCCAGGGAGGGGACCCCCGGAGGCTGAGGAGCGGGAGGCGTCGGCCACCCCGCGGCACGCCTCCCGGAGCTCCTCCTGGCGGTGCCGGAACGCGACGACACGCGATCCCTGACAGGGCCCCGGGGGGGCCCCCCTGCGGCCCTGTGGTGCCCGAAGTGTGTTCGCCGGGCCTTTTCCGGCCAATTCTCACGAGCGTTCTGCCCAAATCGATCCCGATTTGGGCAGAACGCTCGTGTGAATTGGCCGGCGTTGGGTAGCTCTGGTCAGCGCCCAGTTCCGCGTGGAGCAGGGCCCTTACTCGCTCGGGGCATGTCGCGGCCACCCGGAAAACGAGCCGCGACGATGGGGCGCGGCCGGCAGCCCCGGCGCCGGGGAGTTCTCCCCGAGCAGAGTGGATGGAGGCGCCGTGGCCGGGCGCCCGCCTCCGCCGTGGCAGGCGGCCGGGGCGCCCCTGGAGGGGGCTGGCCTCTGTGGGGAAACGGACTGGTCTCTCACTCCGCGGCTAGGACGAAGCCGCGAAAGGTGCCATTGTCGCCGGGACGGTCGGGGGACTCGTGGCGCAGGACTCAGGGTTCCCCATGGGGAGGCCCCAAGGCTCAGGCCCCTGGCAACGGAAGGCTCAGCAAGCAGGCCCGGGCCCGGGCCCGGCTTTCGGGGCTGGCCCGGCCCCAGCTGCCGGCGCCAGGGAGGGGACACCCGGAGGCTGAGGAGCGGGAGGCGTCGGCCGCCCCGCGGCACGCCTCCCGGAGCTCCTCCTGGCGGTGCCGGAACGCGACGACACGCGATCCCGGACAGGGCCCCGGGGGGGGCCGCCCTGCGGCCCTGTGGTGCCCGAAGTGTGTTCGCCGGGCCTTTTCCGGCCAATTCTCACGAGCGTTCTGCCCAAATCGATCCGATTTGGGCAGAACGCTCGTGTGAATTGGCCGGCGTTGGGTAGCCCTGGTCAGCGCCCAGTTCCGCGTGGAGCAGGGCCCTTTCTCGCTCGGGGCATGTCGCGGCCACCCGGAAAACGAGCCGCGACGATGGGGCGCGGCCGGCAGCCGCGGCGCCGGGGAGTTCTCCCCGAGCAGAGTGGATGGAGGCGCCGTGGCCGGGCGCCCGCCTCCGCCGTGGCGGGCGGCCGAGGCGCCCCTGGAGGGGGCTGGCCTCTGTGGGGAAACGGACTGGTCTCTCAATCCGCGGCTAGGACGAAGCCGCGAAAGGTGCCGTTGTCGCCGGGATGGTCGGGGGACTCGTGGCGCGGGACTCAGTGTTCCCCATGGGGAGGCCCCCAGGCTCAGGCCCCTGGCAACGGAAGGCTGAGCAAGCAGGCCCGGGCCCGGGCCCGGCTTTCGGGGCTGGCCCGGCCCCAGCTGCCGGTGCCAGGGAGGGGACCCCCGGAGGCTGAGGAGCGGGAGGCGTCGGCCGCCCCGCGGCACACCTCCCGGAGCTCCTCCTGGCGGTGCCGGAAAGCGACGATACGCGATCCCGGACAGGGCCCCGGGGGGGGCCGCCCTGCGGCCCTGTGGTCCCCGAAGTGTGTTCGCCGGGCGTTTTCCGGCCAATTCTCACGAGCGTTCTGCCCAAATCGGGATCGATTTGGGCAGAAATCTCGTGAGAATTGGCCGGCGTTGGGCAGCCCTGGTCAGCGCCCAGTGCCGCGTGGAGCAGGGCGCTTTCTCGCTCGGGGCATGGCGCGGCCACGCGGAAAACGAGCCGCGACGATGGGGCGCGGCCGGCGGCCCCGGCGCCGGGGAGTTTTCCCCGAGCAGAGTGGATGGAGGCGCCGTGGCCGGGCGTCCGCCTCCGCCGTGGCGGGCGGCCGGGGCGCCCCTGGAGGGGGCTGGCCTCTGTGGGGAAACGGACTGGTCTCTCACTCCGCGGCTAGGACGAAGCCGCGAAAGGTGCCGTTGTCGCCGGACGGTCGGGGGACTCGTGGCGCGGGACTCAGGGTTCCCCATGGGGAGGCCCCCAGGCTCAGGCCCCTGGCAACGGAAGGCTGAGCAAGCAGGCCCGGGGCCGGGCCCGGGTTTCGGGGCTGGCCCGGCCCCAGCTGCCGGCGCCAGGGTGGGGACCCCCGGAGGCTGAGGAGCGGGAGGCGTCGGCCGCCCCGCGGCACGCCTCCCGGAGCTCCTCCTGGCGGTGCCGGAACGCGACGACAAGCAATCCCGGACAGGGCCCCGGGGGGGGCCGCCTTGCGGCCCTGTGGTGCCCGAAGTGGGTTCGCCGGGCGTTTTCCGGCCAATTCTCACGAGCGTTCTGCCCAAATCGGGATCGATTTGGGCAGAACGCTCGTAAGAAATGGCCGGCGTTGGGCAGCCCTGGTCAGCGCCCAGTTCCGCGTGGAGCAGGGCCCTTTCTCGCTCGGGGCATGTCGCGGCCACCCGGAAAACGAGCCGCGACGATGGGGCGCGGCCGGCAGCCGCGGCGCCGGGGAGTTTTCCTCGAGCAGAGTGGATGGAGGCGCCGTGGCCGGGCGTCCGCCTCCGCCGTGGCGGGCGGCCGGGGCGCCCCTGGAGTGGGCTGGCCTCTGTGGGGAAACGGACAGGTCTCTCACTCCGCGGCTAGGACGAAGCCGCGAAAGGTGCCGTTGTCGCCGGGACGGTCGGGGGACTCGTGGCGCGGGACTCAGGGTTCCCCATGGGGAGGCCCCCAGGCTCAGGCCCCTGGCAACGGAAGGCTGAGCAAGCAGGCCCGGGCCCGGGCCCGGCTTTCGGGGCTGGCCCGGCCCCAGCTGCCGGCGCCAGGGAGGGGACCCCCGGAGGCTGAGGAGCGGGAGGCGTCGGCCGCCCCGGGGCCCGCCTCCCGGAGCTCCTCCTGGCGGTGCCGGAACGCGACGACACGCGATCCCGGACAGGGCCCCGGGGGGGCGGCCCCGCGGCCCTGTGGTGCCCGAAGTGTGTTCGCCGGGCGTTTTCCGGCCAATTCTGACGAGCGTTCTGCCCAAATCAGCATCGATTTGGGCAGAACGCTCGTGAGAATTGGCCGGCGTTGGGCAGCCCTGGTCAGCGCCCAGTTCCGCGTGGAGCAGGCCCCTTTCTCGCTCGGGGCATGTCGCGTCCACCCGGAAAACGAGCCGCGACTCTGGGGCTTGGTCGACGGCCCTGGCGCCGGGGAGTTTCCCCGAGCAGAGTGGATGGAGGCGCCGTGGCCGGGCGTCCGCCTCCGCCGTGGCGGGCGGCCGGGGCGCCCCTGGAGGGGGCTGGCCTCTGTGGGGAAACGGACTGGTCTCTCACTCCGCGGCTAGGACGAAGCCGCGAAAGGTGCCGTTGTCGCCGGGACGGTCGGGGGACTCGTGGCGCGGGACTCAGGGTTCCCCATGGGGAGGCCCCCAGGCTCAGGCCCCTGGCAACGGAAGGCTGAGAAAGCAGGCCCGGGCCCGGGCCCGGCTTTCGGGGCTGGCCCGGCCCCCGCTGCCGGCGCCAGGGAGGGGACCCCCGGAGGCTGAGGAGCGGGAGGCGTCGGCCGCCCCGCGGCACGCCTCCCGGAGCTCCTCCTGGCGGTGCCGGAACGCGACGACACGCGATCCCGGACAGGGCCCCGGGGGGGGCCGCCCTGCGGCCCTGTGGTGCCCGAAGTGTGTTCGCCGGGCGTTTTCCGGCCAATTCTCACGAGCGTTCTGCCCAAATTGGGATCGATTTGGGCAGAACGCTCGTGAGAATTGGCCGGCGTTGGGCAGCCCTGGTCAGCGCCCAGTTCCGCGTGGAGCAGGGCCCTTTCTCGCTCGGGGCATGTCGCGGCCACCCGGAAAGCGAGCCGCGACAATGGGGCGCGGCCGGCAGCCGTGGCGCCGGGGAGATTTCCCCGAGCAGAGTGGATGGAGGCGCCGTGGCCGGGCGTCTGCCTCCGCCGTGGCGGGCGGCCGGGGCGCCCCTGGAGGGGGCTGGCCTCTGTGGGGAAACGGACTGGTCTCTCACTCCGCGGCTAGGACGAAGCCGCGAAAGGTGCCGTTGTCGCCGGGACGGTCGGGGGACTCGTGGCGCGGGACTCAGGGTTCCCCATGGGGAGGCCCCCAGGCTCATGCCCCTGGCAACGGAAGGCTGAGCAAGCAGGCCCGGGCCCGGGCCCGGCTTTCGGGGCTGGCCCGGCCCCAGCTGCCGGCGCCAGGGAGGGGACCCCCGGAGGCTGAGGAATGGAGGCGTCGGCCGCCCCGCGGCACGCCTCCCGGAGCTCCTCCTGGCGGTGCCGGAACGCGACGACACGCGATCCCGGACAGGGCCCCGGGGGGGGGCCGCCCTGCGGCCCTGTGGTGCCCGAAGTGTGTTTGCCGGGCGTTTTCCGGCCAATTCTCACGAGCGCTCGTGAGAATTGGCCGGCGTTGGGCAGCCCTGGTCAGCGCCCAGTTCCGCGTGGAGCAGGGCCCTTTCTCGCTCGGGGCATGTCGCGGCCACCCGGAAAGCGAGCCGCGACGATGGGGCGCGGCCGGCAGCCGCGGCGCAGGGGAGATTTCCCCGAGCAGAGTGGATGGAGGCGCCGTGGCCGGGCGTCCGCCTCCGCCGTGGCGGGCGGCCGGGGCGCCCCTGGAGGGGGCTGGCCTCTGTGGGGAAACGGACTGGTCTCTCACTCCGCGACTAGGACGAAGCCGCGAAAGGTGCCGTTGTCGCCGGGACGGTCGGGGGACTCGTGGCGCGGGACTCAGGGTTCCCCATGGGGAGGCCCCCAGGCTCAGGCCCCTGGCAACGGAAGGCTGAGAAAGCAGGCCCGGGCCCGGGCCCGGCTTTCGGGGCTGGCCCGGCCCCCGCTGCCGGCGCCAGGGAGGGGACCCCCGGAGGCTGAGGAGCGGGAGGCGTCGGCCGCCCCGCGGCACGCCTCCCGGAGCTCCTCCTGGCGGTGCCGGAACGCGACGACACGCGATCCCGGACAGGGCCCCGGGGGGGGCCGCCCTGCGGCCCTGTGGTGCCCGAAGTGTGTTCGCCGGGCGTTTTCCGGCCAATTCTCACGAGCGTTCTGCCCAAATTGGGATCGATTTGGGCAGAACGCTCGTGAGAATTGGCCGGCGTTGGGCAGCCCTGGTCAGCGCCCAGTTCCGCGTGGAGCAGGGCCCTTTCTCGCTCGGGGCATGTCGCGGCCACTCGGAAAACGAGCCGCGACGATGGGGCGCGGCCGGCAGCCGCGGCGCCGGGGAGTTTTCCCCAGCAGAGTGGATGGAGGCGCCGTGGCCGGGCGTCCGCCTCCGCCGTGGCGGGCGGCCGGGGCGCCCCTGGAGGGGGCTGGCCTCTGTGGGGAAACGGACTGGTCTCTCACTCCGCGGCTAGGACGAAGCTGCGAAAGGTGCCGTTGTCGCCGGGACGGTCGGGGGACTCGTGGCGCGAGACTCAGGGTTCCCCATGGGGAGGCCCCCAGGCTCAGGCCCCTGGCAACGGAAGGCTGAGCAAGCAGGCCCGGGCCCGGGCCCGGCTTTCGGGGCTGGCCCGGCCCCAACTGCCGGCGCCAGGGAGGGGACCCCCGGAGGCTGAGGAGCGGGAGGCGTCGGCCGCCCCGCGGCACGCCTCCCGGAGCTCCTCCTGGCGGTGCCGGAACGCGACGACACGCGATCCCGGACAGGGCCCCGGGAGGGCGGCCCTGCGGCCCTGTGGTGCCCGAAGTGTGTTCACCGGGCGTTTTCCGGCCAATTCTCACGAGCGTTCTGCCCAAATCGGGATCGATTTGGGCAGAACGCTCGTGAGAATTGGCCGGCGTTGGGCAGCCCTGGTCAGCGCCCAGTTCCGCGTGGAGCAGGGCCCTTTCTCGCTCGGGGCATGGCGCGGCCACCCGGAAAACGAGCCGCGACGATGGGGCGCGGCCAGCAGCCGTGGCGCCGGGGAGATTTCCCCGAGCAGAGTGGATGGAGGCGCCGTGGCCGGGCGTCCGCCTCCGCCGTGGCGGGCGGCCGGGGCGCCCCTGGAGGGGGATGGCCTCTGTGGGGAAACGGACTGGTCTCTCACTCCGCGGCTAGGACGAAGCCGCGAATGGTGCCGTTGTCGCCGGGACGGTCGGGGGACTCGTGGCACGGGACTCAGGGTTCCCCATGGGGAGGCCCCCAGGCTCAGGCCCCTGGCAACGGAAGGCTGAGCAAGCAGGCCCGGGCCCGGGCCCGGCTTTCGGGGCTGGCCCGGCCCCAGCTGCCGGCGCCAGGGAGGGGACCCCCGGAGGCTGAGGAGCGGGAGGCGTCGGCCGCCCCGCGGCACGCCTCCCGGAGCTCCTCCTGGCGGTGCTGGAACGCGACGACACGCGATCCCGCACAGGGCCCCGGGGGGGGCCGCCCTGCGGCCCTGTGGTGCCCGAAGTGTGTTCGCCGGGCGTTTTCCGGCCAATTCTCACGAGCGTTCTGCCCAAATCGGGATCGATTTGGGCAGAAAGCTCGTGAGAATTGGCCGGCGTTGGGCAGCCCTGGTCAGCACCCAGTTCCGCGTGGAGCAGGGCCCTTTCTCGCTCGGGGCATGTCGCGGCCACCCGGAAAACGAGCCGCGACGATGGGGCGCGGCCGGCAGCCGCGGCGCCGGGGAGATTTCCCCGAGCAGATTGCATGGAGGCGCCGTGGCCGGGCGTCCGCCTCCGCCGTGGCGGGCGGCCGGGGCGCCCCTGGAGGGGGCTGGCCTCTGTGGGGAAACGGACTGGTCTCTCACTCCGCGGCTAGGACGAAGCCGCGAAAGGTGCCGTTGTCGCCGGGACGGTCGGGGGACTCGTGGCGCGGGACTCAGGGTTCCCCATGGGGTGGCCCCAAGGCTCAGGCCCCTGGCACGGAAGGCTCAGCAAGCAGGCCCGGGCCCGGGCCCGGCTTTCGGGGCTGGCCCGGCCCCAGCTGCCGGCGCCAGGGAGGGGACCCCCGGAGGCTGAGGATCGGGAGGCGTCGGCCACCCCGCGGCACGCCTCCCGGAGCTCCTCCTGGCGGTGCCGGAACGCGACGACACGCGATCCCTGACAGGGCCCCGGGGGGGGCCGCCCTGCGGCCCTGTGGTGCCCGAAGTGTGTTCGCCGGGCCTTTTCCGGCCAATTCTCACGAGCGTTCTGCCCAAATCGATCCCGATTTGGGCAGAACGCTCGTGTGAATTGGCCGGCGTTGGGTAGCCCTGGTCAGTGCCAAGTTCCGCGTGGAGCAGGGCCCTTTCTCGCTCGGGGCATGTCGCGGCCACCCGGAAAACGAGCCGCGACGATGGGGCGCGGCCGGCAGCCGTGGCGCCGGGGAGTTTTCCCCGAGCAGAGTGGATGGAGGCGCCGTGGCCGGGCGTCCGCCTCCGCCGTGGCGGGCGGCCGGGGCGCCCCTGGAGGGGGCTGGCCTCTGTGGGGAAACGGACTGGTCTCTCACTCCGCGGCTAGGACGAAGCCGCGAAAGGTGCCGTTGTCGCCGGGACGGTCGGGGGACTCGTGGCGCGAGACTCAGGGTTCCCCATGGGGAGGCCCCCAGGCTCAGGCCCCTGGCAACGGAAGGCTGAGCAAGCAGGCCCGGGCCCGGGCCCGGCTTTCGGGGCTGGCCCGGCCCCAACTGCCGGCGCCAGGGAGGGGACCCCCGGAGGCTGAGGAGCGGGAGGCGTCGGCCGCCCCGCGGCACGCCTCCCGGAGCTCCTCCTGGCGGTGCCGGAACGCGACGACACGCTATCCCGGACAGGGCCCCGGGGGGGGCCGCCCTGCGGCCCTTTGGTGCCCGAAGTGTGTTCGCCGGGCGTTTTCCGGCCAATTCTCACGAGCGTTCTGCCCAAATCGGGATCGATTTGGGCAGAACGCTCGTGAGAATTGGCCGGCGTTGGGCAGCCCTGGTCAGCGCCCAGTTCTGCGTGGAGCAGGGCCCTTTCTCGCTCGGGGCATGTCGCGGCCACCCGGAAAACGAGCCGCGACGATGGGGCGCGGCCGGCAGCCGCGGCGCCGGGGAGTTTTCCCCGAGCAGAGTGGATGGAGGCGCCGTGGCCGGGCGTCCGCCTCCGCCGTGGCGGGCGGCCGGGGCGCCCGTGGAGGGGGCTGGCCTCTGTGTGGGAACGGAGTGATCTTTCACTCCACGGCTGGGACGAAGCCGCGAAAGGTGCCATTGTCGCCGGGACGGTCGGGGGGACTCGTGGCGCGGGACTCAGGGTTCCCCACGCGGAGGCCCCCAGGCTCAGGCCCCTGGCAACGGAAGGCTGAGCAAGCAGGACCGGGCCCGGGCCCGGCTTTCGGGGCTGGCCCGGCCCCAGCGGTCGGCGCCAGGGAGGGTACCCCCGGAGGCTGTGGAGCGGGAGGCGTCGGCCTCCCCGGGGCCCGCCTCCCGGAGCTCCTCCTGGCGGTGCCGGAACGCGACGACACGCGATCCCGCACAAAGCCTCGGAGGGGCGGCCCTGCGGCCCTGTGGTGCCCGAAGTGTGTTCGCAGGGCATTTTCCGGCCAATTCTCACGAGCGTTCTGCCCAAATCGGGATCGATTTGGGCAGAACGCTCGTGAGAATTGGCCGGCGTTGGGCAGCCCTGGTCAGCGCCCAGTTCCGCGTGGAGCAGGGCCCTTTCTCGCTCGGGGCATGTCGCGGCCACCCGGAAAACGAGCCGCGACGATGGGGCTTGGTCGGCGGCCCCGGCGCCGGGGAGTTTCCCCGAGCAGAGTGGATGGAGGCGCCGTGGCCGGGCGTCCGCCTCCGCCGTGGCGGGCGGCCGGGGCGCCCGTGGAGGGGGCTGGCCTCTGTGGGGGAACGGAGTCATCTCTCACTCCACGGCTGGGACGAAGCCGCGAAAGGTGCCGTTGTCGCCGGGACGGTCGGGGGACTCGTGTCGCGGGACTCAGGGTTCCCCATGGGGAGGCCCCCAGGTTCAGGCCCCTGGCAACGGAAGGCGCAGGGCCCTTTCACGCTCGGGGCATGTCGCGGCCACCCGGAAAACGAGCCGCGACGATGGGGCGCGGCCGGCAGCCGTGGCGCCGGGGAGTTTTCCCCGAGCAGAGTGGATGGAGGCGCCGTGGCCGGGCGTCCGCCTCCGCCGTGGCGGGCGGCCGGGGCGCCCCTGGAGGGGGCTGGCCTCTGTGGGGAAACGGACTGGTCTCTCACTCCGCGGCTAGGACGAAGCCGCGAAATGTGCCGTTGTCGCCGGGACGGTCGGGGTACTCGTGGCGCGGGACTCAGGTTTCCCCATGGGGAGGCCCCAAGGCTCAGGCCCCTGGCAACGGAAGGCTGAGCAAGCAGGCCCGGGCCCGGGCCCGGGTTTCGGGGCTGGCCCGGCCCCAGCTGCCGGCGCCAGGGAGGGGACCCCCGGAGGCTGAGGAGCGGGAGGCGTCGGCCGCCCCGCTGCACGCCTCCCGGAGCTCCTCCTGGCGGTGCCGGAACGCGACGACACGCGATCCCGGACAGCGCCCCGGGGGGGGGGCCGCCCTGCGGCCCTGTGGTGCCCGAAGTGTGTTCGCCGGGCGTTTTCCGGCCAATTCTCACGAGCGTTCTGCCCGTGAGAATTGGCCGGCGTTGGGCAGCCCTGGTCAGCGCCCAGTTCCGCGTGGAGCATGGCCCTTTCTCGCTCGGGGCATGTCGCGGCCACCCGGAAAACGAGCCGCGACGATGGGGCGCGGCGGGCAGCCGCGGCGCCGGGGAGTTTTCCCCGAGCAGAGTGGATGGAGGCGCCGTGGCCAGGCGTCCGCCTCCGCCGTGGCGGGCGGCCCGGGCGCCCCTGGAGGGGGCTGGCCTCTGTGGGGAAACGGACTGGTCTCTCAGTCCGCGGCTAGGACGAAGCCGCGAAAGGTGCCGTTGTCGCCGGGACGGTCGGGGGACTCGTGGCGCGGGACTCAGGGTTCCCCATGGGGAGGCCCCAGGCTCAGGCCCCTGGCAACGGAAGGCTGAGCAAGCAGGCCCGGGCCCGGGACCGGCTTTCGGGGCTGGCCCGGCCCCAGCTGCCGGCGCCAGGAAGGGGACCCCTGGAGGCTGAGGAGCGGGAGGCGTCCTCCTCCCCGCGGCACGCCTCCCGGAGCTCCTCCTGGCGGTGCCGGAACGCGACGACACGCGATCCCGGACAGCGCCCCGGGGGGGGCGGCCCTGCGGCCCTGTGGTGCCCGAAGTGTGTTCGCCGGGCGTTTTCCGGCCAATTCTCACGAGCGTTCTGCCCAAATCGGGATCGATTTGGGCAGAACGCTCGTGAGAATTGGCCGGCGTTGGGCAGCCTGGTCAGCGCCCAGTGCCGCTTGGAGCAGGGCCCTTTCTCGCTCGGGGCATGGCGCGGCCACCCGGAAAACGAGCCGCGACGATGGGGCGCGGTCGGCGGCCCCGGTTCCGGGGAGTTTCCGCGAGCAGAGTGGATGGAGGCGCCGTGGCCGGGCGTCCGCCTCCGCCGTGGCGGGCGGCCGGGGCGCCCGTGGAGGGGGCTGGCCTCTGTGGTGGAACGGAGTGATCTCTCACTCCACGGCTGTGACGAAGCCGCGAAAGGTGCCATTGTCGCCGGGACGGTCGGGGGGACTCGTGGCGCGGGACTCAGGGTTCCCCATGCGGAGGCCCCCAGGCTCAGGCCACTGGCAACGGAAGGCTGAGCAAGCAGGCCCGGGCCCGGGCCCGGCTTTCGGGGCTGGCCCGGCCCCAGCTGCCGGCGCCAGGGAGGGGACCCCCGGAGGCTGAGGAGCGGGAGGCGTCAGCCGCCCTGCGGCACGCCTCCCGTAGCTCCTCCTGGCGGTGCCGGAACGCGACGACACGCGATCCCGGACAGGGCCCCGAGGGGGGCCGCCCTGCGGCCCTGTGGTGCCCGAAGTGTGTTCGCCGGGCCTTTTCCGGCCAATTCTCACGAGTGCTCGTGAGAATTGGCCGGCGTTGGGCAGCCCTGGTCAGCGCCCAGTTCCGCGTGGAGCAGGGCCCTTTCTCGCTCGGGGCATGTCGCGGCCACTCGGAAAACGAGCCGCGACGATGGGGCGCGGCCGGCAGCCGCGGCGCCGGGGAGATTTCCCCGAGCAGAGTGGATGGAGGCGCCGTGGCCGGGCGTCCGCCTCCGCCGTGGCGGGCGGCCGGGGCGCCCCTGGAGGGGGCTGGCCTCTGTGGGGAAACGGACTGGTCTCTCACTCCGCGACTAGGACGAAGCCGCGAAAGGTGCCGTTGTCGCCGGGACGGTCGGGGGACTCGTGGCGCGGGACTCAGGGTTCCCCATGGGGAGGCCCCCAGACTCAGGCACCTGGCAACGGAAGGCTGAGAAAGCAGGCCCGGGCCCGGGCCCGGCTTTCGGGGCTGGCCCGGCCCCCGCTGCCGGCGCCAGGGAGGGGACCCCCGGAGGCTGAGGAGCGGGAGGCGTCGGCCGACCCGCGGCACGCCTCCCGGAGCTCCTCCTGGCGGAGCCGGAACGCGACGACACGCGATCCCGGACAGGGCCCCGGGGGGGGCCGCCCTGCGGCCCTGTGGTGCCCGAAGTGTGTTCGCCGGGCGTTTTCCGGCCAATTCTCACGAGCGTTCTGCACAAATTGGGATCGATTTGGGCAGAACGCTCGTGAGAATTGGCCGGCGTTGGGCAGCCCTGGTCAGCGCCCAGTTCCGCGTGGAGCAGGGCCCTTTCTCGCTCGGGGCATGTCGCGGCCACCCGGAAAGCGAGCCGCGACGATGGGGCGCGGCCGGCAGCCGTGGCGCCGGGGAGATTTCCCCGAGAAGAGTGGATGGAGGCGCCGTGGCCGGGCGTCTGCCTCCGCCGTGGCGGGCGGCCGGGGCGCCCCTGGAGGGGGCTGGCCTCTGTGGGGAAACGGACTGGTCTCTCACTCCGCGGCTAGGACGAAGCCGCGAAAGGTGCCGTTGTCGCCGGGACGGTCGGGGGACTCGTGGCACGGGACTCACGGTTCCCCATGGGGAGGCCCCCAGCCTCAGGCCCCTGGCAACGGAAGGCTGAGCAAGCAGGCCCGGGCCCGGGCCCGGCTTTCGGGGCTGGCCCGGCCCCAGCTGCCGGCGCCTGGGAGGGGACCCCCGGAGGCTGAGGAGCGGGAGGGGTCGGCCGCCCCGCGGCACGCCTCCCGGAGCTCCGCCTGGCGGTGCCGGAACGCGACGACACGCGATCCCGGACAGGGCCCCGGGGGGGGCGGCCCTGCGGCCCTGTGGTGCCCGAAGTGTGTTCGCCGGGCCTTTTCCGGCCAATTCTCACGAGCGCTCGTGAGAATTGGCCGGCGTTGGGCAGCCCTGGTCAGCACCCAGTTCCGCGTGGAGCAGGGCCCTTTCTCGCTCGGGGTATGTCGCGGCCACCCGGAAAACGAGCTGCGACGATGGGGCGCGGCCAGCAGCCGCGGCG
Source organism: Meles meles (assembly GCF_922984935.1). Taxonomy (NCBI): domain Eukaryota; kingdom Metazoa; phylum Chordata; class Mammalia; order Carnivora; family Mustelidae; genus Meles; species Meles meles. The sequence goes on from NW_025721183.1 coordinate 186,801, forward strand.
CAGGGGAGTTTTCCCCGAGCAGAGTGGATGGAGGCGCCGTGGCCGGGCGTCCGCCTCCGCCGTGGCGGGCTGCCGGGGCGCCCCTGGAGGGGGCTGGCCTCTGTGGGGAAACGGACTGGTCTCTCACTCCACGACTAGGACGAAGCCGCGAAAGGTGCCGTTGTCGCCGGGACGGTCGGGGGACTCGTGGCGCGGGACTCAGGGTTCCCCATGGGGAGGCCCCAAGGCTCAGGCCCCTGGCAACGGAAGGCTGAGCAAGCAGGCCCGGGCCCGGGCCCGGGTTTCGGGGCTGGCCCGGCCCCAGCTGCCGGCGCCAGGGAGGGGACCCCCGGAGGCTGAGGAGCGGGAGGCGTCGGCCGCCCCGCCGCACGCCTCCCGGAGCTCCTCCTGGCGGTGCCGGAACGCGACGACACGCGATCCCGGACAGCGCCCCGGGGGGGGGGGCCGCCCTGCGGCCCTGTGGTGCCCGAAGTGTGTTCGCCGGGCGTTTTCCGGCCAATTCTCACGAGCGTTCTGCCCAAATCGGGATCGATTTGGGCAGAACGCTCGTGAGAATTGGCCGGCGTTGGGCAGCCTGGTCAGCGCCCAGTGCCGCTTGGAGCAGGGCCCTTTCTCGCTCGGGGCATGGCGCGGCCACCCGGAAAACGAGCCGCGACGATGGGGCGCGGTCGGCGGCCCCGGTTCCGGGGAGTTTCCGCGAGCAGAGTGGATGGAGGCGCCGTGGCCGGGCGTCCGCCTCCGCCGTGGCGGGCGGCCGGGGCGCCCGTGGAGGGGGCTGGCCTCTGTGGTGGAACGGAGTGATCTCTCACTCCACGGCTGTGACGAAGCCGCGAAAGGTGCCATTGTCGCCGGGACGGTCGGGGGGACTCGTGGCGCGGGACTCAGGGTTCCCCATGCGGAGGCCCCCAGGCTCAGGCCACTGGCAACGGAAGGCTGAGCAAGCAGGCCCGGGCCCGGGCCCGGCTTTCGGGGCTGGCCCGGCCCCAGCTGCCGGCGCCAGGGAGGGGACCCCCGGAGGCTGAGGAGCGGGAGGCGTCAGCCGCCCTGCGGCACGCCTCCCGTAGCTCCTCCTGGCGGTGCCGGAACGCGACGACACGCGATCCCGGACAGGGCCCCGGGGGGGGCCGCCCTGCGGCCCTGTGGTGCCCGAAGTGTGTTCGCCGGGCCTTTTCCGGCCAATTCTCACGAGTGCTCGTGAGAATTGGCCGGCGTTGGGCAGCCCTGGTCAGCGCCCAGTTCCGCGTGGAGCAGGGCCCTTTCTCGCTCGGGGCATGTCGCGGCCACTCGGAAAACGAGCCGCGACGATGGGGCGCGGCCGGCAGCCGCGGCGCCGGGGAGATTTCCCCGAGCAGAGTGGATGGAGGCGCCGTGGCCGGGCGTCCGCCTCCGCCGTGGCGGGCGGCCGGGGCGCCCCTGGAGGGGGCTGGCCTCTGTGGGGAAACGGACTGGTCTCTCACTCCGCGACTAGGACGAAGCCGCGAAAGGTGCCGTTGTCGCCGGGACGGTCGGGGGACTCGTGGCGCGGGACTCAGGGTTCCCCATGGGGAGGCCCCCAGGCTCAGGCCCCTGGCAACGGAAGGCTGAGAAAGCAGGCCCGGGCCCGGGCCCGGCTTTCGGGGCTGGCCCGGCCCCCGCTGCCGGCGCCAGGGAGGGGACCCCCGGAGGCTGAGGAGCGGGAGGCGTCGGCCGCCCCGCGGCACGCCTCCCGGAGCTCCTCCTGGCGGAGCCGGAACGCGACGACACGCGATCCCGGACAGGGCCCCGGGGGGGGCCGCCCTGCGGCCCTGTGGTGCCCGAAGTGTGTTCGCCGGGCGTTTTCCGGCCAATTCTCACGAGCGTTCTGCACAAATTGGGATCGATTTGGGCAGAACGCTCGTGAGAATTGGCCGGCGTTGGGCAGCCCTGGTCAGCGCCCAGTTCCGCGTGGAGCAGGGCCCTTTCTCGCTCGGGGCATGTCGCGGCCACCCGGAAAGCGAGCCGCGACGATGGGGCGCGGCCGGCAGCCATGGCGCCGGGGAGATTTCCCCGAGCAGAGTGGATGGAGGCGCCGTGGCCGGGCGTCTGCCTCCGCCGTGGCGGGCGGCCGGGGCGCCCCTGGAGGGGGCTGGCCTCTGTGGGGAAACGGACTGGTCTCTCACTCCGCGGCTAGGACGAAGCCGCGAAAGGTGCCGTTGTCGCCGGGACGGTCGGGGGACTCGTGGCACGGGACTCACGGTTCCCCATGGGGAGGCCCCCAGGCTCAGGCCCCTGGCAACGGAAGGCTGAGCAAGCAGGACCGGGCCCGGGCCCGGCTTTCGGGGCTGGCCCGGCCCCAGCTGCCGGCGCCTGGGAGGGGACCCCCGGAGGCTGAGGAGCGGGAGGGGTCGGCCGCCCCGCGGCACGCCTCCCGGAGCTCCGCCTGGCGGTGCCGGAACGCGACGACACGCGATCCCGGACAGGGCCCCGGGGGGGGCCGCCCTGCGGCCCTGTGGTGCCCGAAGTGTGTTCGCCGGGCCTTTTCCGGCCAATTCTCACGAGCGCTCGTGAGAATTGGCCGGCGTTGGGCAGCCCTGGTCAGCGCCCAGTTCCGCGTGGAGCAGGGCCCTTTCTCGCTCGGGGCATGTCGCGGCCACCCGGAAAACGAGCTGCGACGATGGGGCGCGGCCGGCAGCCGCGGCGCAGGGGAGTTTTCCCCGAGCAGAGTGGATGGAGGCGCCGTGGCCGGGCGTCCGCCTCCGCCGTGGCGGGCTGCCGGGGCGCCCCTGGAGGGGGCTGGCCTCTGTGGGGAAACGGACTGGTCTCTCACTCCGCGGCTAGGACGAAGCCGCGAAAGGTGCCGTTGTCGCCGGGACGGTCGGGGGACTCGTGGCGCGGGACTCAGGGTTCCCCATGGGGAGGCCCCCAGGCTCATGCCCCTGGCAACGGAAGGCTGAGCAAGCAGGCCCGGGCCCGGGCCCGGCTTTCGGGGCTGGCCCGGCCCCAGCTCCCGGCGCCAGGGAGGGGACCCCCGGAGGCTGAGGAGCGGGAGGCGTCGGCCGCCCCGCGGCACGCCTCCCGGAGCTCCTCCTGGCGGTGCCGGAACGCGACGACACGCGATCCCGGAGAGGGCCCCGGGGGGGGCCGCCCTGCGGCCCTGTGGTGCCCGAAGTGTGTTCGCCGGGCGTTTTCCGGCCAATTCTCACGAGCGTTCTGCCCAAATCGGGATCGATTTGGGCAGAACGCTCGTGAGAATTGGCCGGCGTTGGGCAGCCCTTGTCAGGGCCAGTTCCGCGTGGAGCAGGGCCCTTTCTCGCTCGGGGCATGTCGCGGCCACCTGGAAAGCGAGCCGCGACGATGGGGCGCGGCCGGCAGCCGTGGCGCCGGGGAGATTTCCCCGAGCAGAGTGGATGGAGGCGCCGTGGCCGGGCGTCTGCCTCCGCCGTGGCGGGCGGCCGGGGCGCCCCTGGAGGGGGAGGCCTCTGTGGGGAAACGGACTGGTCTCTCACTCCGCGGCTAGGACGAAGCCGCGAAAGGTGCCGTTGTCGCCGGGACGGTCGGGGGACTCGTGGCGCGGGACTCAGGGTTCCCCATGGGGAGGCCCCCAGGCTCAGGCCCCTGGCAACGGAAGGCTGAGCAAGCAGGCCCGGGCCCGGGAGGGGCTTTCGGGGCTGGCCCGGCCCCAGCTGCCGGCGCCAGGGAGGGGACCCCCGGAGGCTGAGGAGCGGGAGGCGTCGGCCGCCCCGCGGCATGCCTCCCGGAGCTCCTCCTGGCGGTGCCGGAACGCGACGACACGCGATCCCTGACAGGGCCCCGGGGGGGGGGGCCGCCCTGCGGCCCTGTGGTGCCCGAAGTGTGTTCGCCGGGGCTTTTCCGGCCAATTCTCACGAGCGTTCTGCCCAAATCGATCCCGATTTGGCCAGAACGCTCGTGTGAATTGGCCGGCGTTGGCTAACCCTGGTCAGCGCCCAGTTCCGCGTGGAGCAGGGCCCTTTCTCGCTCGGAGCATGTCGCGGCCACCCGGAAAACGAGCCGCGACGATGGGGCGCGGCCGGCAGCCGCGGCGCCGGGGAGTTCTCCCCGAGCAGAGTGGATGGAGGCGCCGTGACCGGGCGCCCGCCTCCGCCGTGGCAGGCGGCCGGGGCGCCCCTGGAGGGGGCTGGCCTCTGTGGGGAAACGGACTGGTCTCTCACTCCGCGGCTAGGACGAAGCCGCGAAAGGTGCCGTTGTCGCCGGGACGGTCGGGGGACTCGTGGCGCGGGACTCAGGGTTCCCCATGGGGAGGCCCCCAGGCTCAGGCCCCTGGCAACGGAAGGCTGAGCAAGCAGGCCCGGGGTCGGGCCCGGCTTTCGGGGCTGGCCCGGCCCCAGCTGCCAGCGCCAGGGAGGGGTCCCCCGGAGGCTGAGGAGCGGGAGGCGTCGGCCGCCCCGCGGCACGCCTCCCGGAGCTCCTCCTGGCGGTGCCGGAACGCGACGACACGCGATCCCGGACAGGGCCCCGGGGGGGGCCGCCCTGCGGCCCTGTGGTGCCCGAAGTGTTTTCGCCGGGCGTTTTCCGGCCAATTCTCACGAGCGTTCTGCCCAAATCGGGATCGATTTGGGCAGAACGCTCGTGAGAATTGGCCGGCGTTGGGCAGCCCTGGTCAGCGCCCAGTTCCGCGTGGAGCAGGGCCCTTTCTCGCTCGGGGCATGTCGCGGCCACCCGGAAAACGAGCCGCGACGATGGGGCGCGGCCGGCAGCCGCGACGCTGGGGAGTTTTCCCCGAGCAGAGTGGATGGAGGCGCCGTGGCCGGGCGTCCGCCTCCGCCGTGGCGGGCGGCCGGGGCGCCCCTGGAGGGGGCTGGCATCTGTGGGGAAACGGACTGGTCTCTCACTCCGCGGCTAGGACGAAGCAGCGAAAGGTGCCGTTGTGGCCGGGACGGTCGGGGGACTCGTGGCGCGGGACTCAGGGTTCCCCATGGTTAGGCCCCCAGGCTCAGGCCCCTGGCAACGGAAGGCTGAGCAAGCAGGCCCGGGCCCGGGCCAGGCTTTCGGGGCTGGCCCGGCCCCAGCTGCCGGCGCCAGGGAGGGGACCCCTGGAGGCTGAGGAGCGGGAGGCGTCGGCCTCCCCGCGGCACGACTCCCGGAGCTCCTCCTGGCGGTGCCGGAACGCGGCGACACGCGATCCCGGACAGGGCCCCGGGGGGGCCCGCCCTGCGGCCTTGTGGTGCCCGAAGTGTGTTCGCCGGGCGTTTTCCGGCCAATTCTCACGAGCGTTCTGCCCAAATCGGGATCGATTTGGGCAGAACGCTCGTGAGAATTGGCCGGCGTTGGGCAGCCCTGGTCAGCGCCCAGTTCCGCGTGGAGCAGGGCCCTTTCTCGCTCGGGGCATGTCGCGGCCACCCGGAAAACGAGCCGTGACGATGGGGCGCGTCCGGCAGCCGCGGCCCCGGGGAGTTTTCCCCGAGCAGAGTGGATGGAGGCGCCGTGGCCGGGCGTCCGCCTCCGCCGTGGCGGGCGGCCGGGGCGCCCCTGGAGGGGGCTGGCCTCTGTGGGGAAACGGTCTGGTCTCTCACTCCGCGGCTAGGACGAAGCCGCGAAAGGTGCCGTTGTGGCCGGGACGGTCGGGGGACTCGTGGCGCGGGACTCAGGGTTCCCCATGAGGAGGCCCCCAGGCTCAGGCCCCTGGCAACGGAAGGCTGAGCAAGCAGGCCCGGGCCCGGTCCCGGCTTTCGGGGCTGGCCCGGCCCCAGCTGCCGGCGCCAGGGAGGGGACCCCCGGAGGCTGAGGAGCGGGAGGCGTCGGCCTCCCCGCGGCACGCCTCCCGGTGCTCCTCCTGGCGGTGCCGGAACGCGACGACATGCGATCCCGGACAGGGCCCCGGGGGGGGGGCCGCCCTGCGGCCCTGTGTTGCCCAAAGTGTGTTCGCCGGGCGTTTTCCGGCCAATTCTCACGAGCGTTCTGCCAAATCGGGATCGATTTGGGCAGAACGCTCGTGAGAATTGGCCGGCGTTGGGCAGCCCTGGTCAGCGCCCAGTTCCGCGTGGAGCAGGGCCCTTTCTCGCTCGGGGCATGTCGCGGCCACCCGGAAAACGAGCCACGACGATGGAACCAGATGGGCCTTCATATTTATACTGACCTATATACTTACTGGAGTCCATTATGGAAAGATTTCCATCTGGGTGTGAGGCTGAGTCCTGTGGTATTGCTCAGGCATCCCCAAATCCTAGGGCTTTGGAGCCCACCCTTAGGGGACGGAGACATGAGAACCCAAGCTAGGGATAGAGTTAGGGCCGAAGGACATTGCAGGCCCAAACAGCTGACAGTGTGTGTGGTTCCTAGAGGCTGGAATTAAGGATGAGTGTTCTGTTTCTGGTCAGGCACAGGGTTTGTGACCTAGAGGCCACTGAAATTGGGGGTTTGCTGGTATAGGCTCAGATGGGCAGGCATTTTAATCCTGCTTTGAATACTTTCTAGAGGTCTACATGGCACGCTTTCCTCCTGTCTGTTAGGATGAGTCCTGTGGTATGGCTAAGGTGACCCCAGTCCGTGGGGTAGGGAGCCAGACCCCTAGGAATTGAATGCTCAGAACACAAACTAAGCTTCAGTTAGGGGTTAGGAGCATGGCAGGCCCAATCTGATGGTGGTGTGGCAAGCTATCCAGAGGGCTGAGTACAGAGGGATGGATAGAGTAAGTGTCAGGTTCAGGTTTGTGTCCAGCTGCTGACTCTGGGTGAACTCAGTGGTGCGTGGCAGATTTCTCCTGCTCAGAATCCTTTGCAGAGTCCCAAATGGTATGGTTTCCTTCTGGGTGGCAGGCAGAGATCTCAAATATTGCTCAGGGGTCCCCATCCGTGGGACTTGGGTGCCAGTCCTCTGGGGACAGAGCATGAAACCCCAACCTAGGGTTGGGGCTAGGTCCCAGCAACATGACAGGCCTGATTTGCTGGTGCTGTGCAGAGCTCTCACGGGGACTGAGTAGAGAACATGGGTCAGTCTGAGTCAGGCTCCGGGTTGGTGGCCATGGGGGGAAAGGCAGATTTCTCCTGCTCTCAGTCCTTGGCAGAGTTCCAATTCTACTGTTTCCTTCTGGGTTGAAGACAGAGTCCTCTGGCATTTCTCAGGGGTCCCACATATGTGGGGCTTTGGTACCTGTATTCTTGGGACACAAGACAGAAAATGTACCTAAGTTTTGGTTAGGGCTGAGGGTCATGTCAGTCTCAATAGGCCACCCTGAGAGGAGTGACCTGGGGAGCAGAGTTGAGGACGTGGGTCAGTGTGAGTGTTAAGATCCAGGTGTGAACGGGGGGTGCTGAAAGTGGGATAGCCTCAGGGGGCCAAGAAATATTCTGGTATAGTTCAGGTGTAACCCATCAGCGGAGCTTTGGTGTCAATCATCAGAGGACAGAAGACTGAAAACACAACCTAGGGCTTGGAAAAGAGCACAGGGGCATGGCTGGCCTGATCTGCTGGTGCCGAGGCTAGATGTCTGGGGTACTGAGTTGAGGGCCATGGTCAGGTGGTGCATTACGATCTGGGTTTGTGCCTGGGGGGTGGCCGAAGGTGGAGGTGGCTTCAGGGAGCATGAAGATTTCTCCCATTCCGATGGTTCTGTGCAGCTCCAAACAGAACGGTTTCCTCCCGGGTGGCAGACAGAGCACTGGGTTGTGGCTCAGGGGTCCAAATATGGAGGAATTGGGGGACCAGCCTCTGGGGATGAAGACTGAAAATGCAACCTAGGCTTAAGGTTAGGGTCAGGGGCATGGCAGGCCCAATTTGCTGGCACTGAGAAGGGATCCCAGGGGGATGAATTGAGGGCAGAGGTCCGGTGGCATGAGAGGGTCCAGGTTTGTGGTCAGGGGACCGCTGAAGGAGGGGGTTGTGCTCAGGGAGGCATGCAGTTTCTCCCACTCTGAGTGTTCTACTCAGTTTCAAATGGCACGGTTTCCTCCTGGGTGGTAGGCAGGCTGAGTGCCAGCCTCCACATTTGTGGCCCAATAGTGCGCAGAGGGTGGGGGATAGCCTCGGGTGAACCGTGCAGGTTTCTCCCGCTCTGAGGATTCGACACAGCTCCAAACAGCATGGTTTCCTCCTGCATGGTGGACAGAGTCCTGAGGTGTCACTCAGGATTCTTTAATCTTGGGGTCTTGGGGTCAGGACTCTTGGGGATGATACCTGAAAACCAAAATTAGGGATAGGGTTAAGGCCTAGGGCCATGGTAGACCTGATATGCCAGTGCAGAGGCAGGTGCCCTGGTGCGCTGAGTTGAGCTCGGGTGTCAGACGGGGCCTTAGCCTCTAGGTGTGTGTCCAGACGTTCGCATAACCTGGGGGTGACTTCAGGGGTGCATGGAAGTTTCTCCAGCTCTGAGGGTTCAGCGCAGCTCCAAACAGCACAGCGGTGCCCTGCGTGGCAGGCAGATTCCCAGCATGAGTATCAGGCATCCTCAATCCTTGTGACGCAGTATGTGGTCTATTCTGGAGAAGGTTCCATGTGCACTTGAGAAGAATGAGTATTCTGTTGTTTTAGGGTGGAATGTTCTGTATATGTCTATGAGGTCCATCTGGTCCAATGTTTCATTCAATGCTCTTATTTCTTTTTTAATTTTCTGCTTCGATGATCTGTCTATTTCTGAGAGAGGCGTATGAAGATCTCCTACTATTATTGTATTCATATCAATATGACTCTTTATCTTGATTAATAGTTTTCTTATGGAATTGGGTGCTCCCATATTGGGGGCATAGATATTCACAATTGTTAGATCATCTTGGCGGATAGTCCCTTTAAGAATTATGGAGTGTCCTTCTGTATCTCTGACTACAGTCTTTAGTTTAAAATCTAATTTATCTGATATGAAAATCGCTACCCCGGCCTTCTTTTGAGGCCCATTGGCATGAAAGATGCTTCTCCATCCGTTCACTTTCAGTCTGGGTGTATCCTTAGGTTCAAAATGGGTCTCTTGTAGACAACATATGGATGGGTCCTGTCGTTTTATCCAATCTGCAACCCTGTGTCGTTTTATGGGCGCATTTAGGCCATTCACATTGAGAGTGGTTATTGAGAGATAGGTTTTGATTCATGTCATGTTGCCTTTGAAGTCTTTCTGTCTGTAGATTGTTTCTATATTTCTGTTCAATGATATTCTTGGGATTTTTTCTCTTTTATAGGACCCCCCCCTTAATATTTCCTGCAGTGTCGGCTTGCTGGTTGCATAGTCTTTTAAGCCTTGCTGGTCTTGGAAACTCTTTATCTCTCCATCCATTTTAAATGTCAGTCTTGCCGGATAGAGTATTCTTGGCTGCATGTTCTTCTCATTTAGTACTCTGAATATATTTTGCCAGCCCTTCCTGGCTTGCCAGGTCTCTGTGAAAAGGTCTGACGTTATTCTAATGGGCTTGGATGCCCACTCTCACCACTCTTGTTCAACATAGTATTAGAAGTCCTAGCAACGGCAATCAGACAACAAAGAGAAATAAAAGGTATCCAAATTGGCAAGGAAGAAGTCAAACTCTCTCTCTTCGCAGATGACATGATTTTTTATATGGAAAACCCCAAAGACTCCACCCCCAAACTACTAGACTCATACAGCAATTCAGTAACGTGGCAGGATACAAAGTCAATGTACAGAAATCAGTGGCTTTCTTATACACTAACAGTGAAAATACAGAAAGGGAAATTAGAGAATCGATTCCATTTACTATAGCACCAAGAACCATAAGATACCTGGGAATAAACCTAACCAAAGAGGTAAAGGATCTGTACTCGAGGAACTACAGAACACTCATGAAAGAAATTGAAGAAGACCCAAAAAGATGGAAGACAATTCCATGCTCTTGGATTGGAAGAATAAACATTGTTAAAATGTTTATACTGCCTAGAGCAATCTATGCTTTTAATGCCATTCCGATCAAAATTCCACCGGTAGTTTTCAAAGAGCTGGAGCCAATAATCCTAAAATTTGTATGGAATCAGAAGAGACCCCGAATTGCTAAGGCAATGTTGAAAAACAAAAACAAAACTGGCGGCATCACGTTACCCGATTTTAAGCTTTACTACAAAGCTGCGATCACCAAGACAGCGTGGCCCTGGCATAAAAACAGACACATAGACCAGTGGAACAGAGTGGAGAGCCCAGATATGGACCCTCAACTCCACGGTGAAATAATGTTCGACAAAACAGGAAAAAATATTCAATGGAAAAAAAGACAGTCTCTTCAATCAATGGTGCTGGGAAAACTGGACAGCTATATGTAGAATAATGAAACTCAACCATTCTCTTACACTCGAAATGGATAAAAGACCTCATCATGAGACAGGAATCCATCAGAATCCTAGAGGAGAACATAGGCAGTAACCTCTTCGATATCAGCCACAGCAACTTCTTTCAAGATATGTCTCCAAAGGCCAAGGAAACAAAAGCGAAAATAAACTTTTGGCACTTCATCAAGATCAAAAGCTTCTGCACAGCAAAGGAAACAGTCCACCAAACAAAAAGGCAACCCACGGAATGGGAGAAGATATTTGCAAATGACAGTACAGACAAAAGGTTGATATCCAGGATCTAGAAAGAACTTCTCAAACTCAACACACACAAAACAGAGAATCATATCCAAAAATGGGCAGAAGATATGAACAGACACTTCTCCAACGAAGACATACAAATGGCTATCAGACACATGAAAAAATGTTCATCATCACTAGCCATCAGGGAGATTCAAATGAAAACCACATTGAGATACCACCTGACACCAGTTAGAATGGCCAAAATGAGCAAGACAGGAAACAACGTGTGTTGGAGAGGATGTGGAGAAAGGGGAACCCTCTTACACTGTTGGTGGGAATGCAAGTTGGTGCAGCCACTTTGGAGAACAGTGTGGAGATTCCTCCAGAAATTAAGAATAGAGCTTCCCTATGACCCTGCAATGTCACTGCTGGGTATTTACCCCAAAGATACAGATGTAGTGAAAAGAAGAGCCATCTGTACCCCAATGCTTATTGTAGCAATGGCTATGCTCACCAAACTGTGGAAAGAACCAAGATGCCCTTCAACGGATGAATGGATAAGGAAGATGTGGTCCATATACGCAATGGAGTATTATGCCTCCATCAGAAAGGATGAATACCCAACTTTTGTAGCAACATGGACGGGACTGGAAGAAATTATGCTGAGCGAAATAAGTCAAGCAGAGAGAGAGTCATGTATCATATGGTCTCCCTTATTTGTGGAGCATAGCAAATAACACGGAGGACATAGGGAGATGGAGAGGAGAGGGAGTTGAGAGAAACTGGAAGGGGAGATGAACCATGAGAGACTATGGACTCTGAAAAACAACCAGAGGGTTTTGGAGGGGCAGGGTGGGGTGGGAGTTTGAGGAATCAGGTGGTGGTTAATAGGGAGGGCACGTACTGCATGGAGCACTGGGTGTGATGCCAAAACAATGAACACTGTTATGCTGTAAATAAACAAATAAAAAAAAAAATGAGTCTATGGAAGGCCCGGCAGTGCCAGTTCACTCCACTGGAGGGAGTGGTGAGCCGTGGTGTGAGATACCCTGGAAGGCATGGCGATGCTGCTTGCCACCACTGGAGGCAGCGGCGAGCTGCCATGGGAAACACACCTGAAGAGGAGTCAGTGCAGCTTGCTGGCTCTGAAGGCAGGGCGGAGGTGCCCGGTGAGAGACCCTGAAACGTGAGGCACTACAGCTTATTTTTACAGGATGGAGTGGTGAGCTGTATAGTCTCTGTTTCTCCAGGCTCAAGGGTGGTGGTAAGAATTGATGGAGCCTGTCCCCCACTCAGCATTGTGCCCTCTTTCCCCAGGTTTGCTGGTAATGTGCTGTCAGGATGGTTCAGGAGGGTCCTCCCAGTTGGGCTCTGGAGCCAGGGGAACCAAACCCGACTCATGGTGCATTTGGAACCGAGGAGCTGAGTGTTTGTTTGGAAAAGTATGTTTGTTTCTCCAAAAAGGACAAGGGCATTGACCAGCTTGAGAGGGAAGTGAATGACCAGTTAAGAAACAAGCCTGTGTCTCTCCTTCTCCCAGGAATCAGAGCAGATGTGCAGGCTTTAGGTGGGAGACGCCTGCTTATCTGCACCTGACAACCCTTCTTCACTCTGGCTCCATGAGACCTGAAGTTTGGAAGTCAGCGTCTGAGTCAGTCATGCAGCTTGTCCCAGGACGTCAGTGTTCAGAGAAAACAGCAGGCCTGTGGGTGGCAATGTCACATCCATGCCAGGATGGCAGGTAAAAATTCCCTTTCACCCCAAATTTCCTGGGCTTTTCTCTTGTCTCCAGTGGAGCTCACAAATGGCACCCTGAACCAGCTGTAAGCAATCTCGTGTGGGTGCCAGAGCTCCTGAGTTTCTCTGCAGGGAGCACCTGGCAGGGATCTCATTTTCTGTTTATTTCTGGCTTACAAAGGTATTTGGAACATCTCTTTCCTAGGAAATCCCTTGGATTCGAAAGGGAAGGTGAGATTGACTTGGTGTGCCTTTTGAACATAGAAAGTATTCCTTCACCGAACAGTGTTTACTCCACTGGGCCTAGACTCTGGTGGAACGGCTGGCATCTAGAGTGAGGTGGCTGTTTGTGGTCAGATAGAGACTTGGATGATGGCTTCTTCTTTGTCCAAGGTGATGTATCCTAATGGATTCGTCTTTGAATCCAAAGAGTTCCAATGAGGGCAGAGGGAAAATTCAAAATGATTCCAAGGAGTCTTGGACAATTTAAAAGGGATGCTTGTCTTCCTAGGTTCACTCAAACGGCTATATATGGTTGGACATGCTGTATTTTCTCTGCAGTTTCATGGGTAGTGAAGTCAGAAGGAGAGTCTTTGGGAATTTCCCTGGATAAAGGCACTCTGTTGGCTTCAAGGGACTTGGTGTCAGGAACCCTGGGCTGAATTTCTGTGGCTGCTTTCCTGATGCTCAGTGAGTCAGGGTTTCCCACAGGTTTTATATTTCCTCCTTAGGAAATTGCTGGCAGGGAATGTTCTGTTTAAAGTGGAACCCTCGGGGGCACCTGTGTGGCTCAGTGGGTTAAGCCACTGCCTTCGGCTCAGGTCATGGTCTCAGGGTCCTGAGATCGAGCCCCGCATTGGGCTCTCTGCTCAGCGGGGAGTCTGCTTCGTCCTCTCTCTCTGCCTGCCTCTCTGCCTACTTGTGACCTCTGTCAAATAAATAAATAAAATCTAAAAAAAAAAAAAAAACAAAACCCAAAACCGGGACCCTCCTACATTGTTGGTGGGCCTGCGTGTTGTTGCAGCCACTCTTGGAAAGAATACAGTCTGTCCTCCAAAAGCTAAGAACTGAACAACAGTAGGATCCAGCAATTGTCCTCCTAGTTACTTCCCTAAAGGGCACAAAAATGCACATTCAGTGGGGTATAAGCACCGTGATATTTACAGCAGCATTTTCAACCATTGTAAAACAATGGAGGGAGACCAAATGTCCATTCACTGATGAGTGATAGATATATATATATATATATATATATATATATATATATATATCACTCGTATATATCATATGTGTGTGTGTGTGTGTGTATGTGTATTCATTCTCCCACATCTTCTTAATGGAATAGGATCCAGGTTCAAAAAGGATGAAATCTTACCATCTGCAAGGATGTGGATGGATCTACAGTGGATTTAGCTAAGTAAAATCAGTAAGAAAAGACCAATAGCCTATATCTTGACCTCTATGGAATTTCAGAAAGAAAACAGATGAACATAGTGAGGGGAGAAAGGCCAATGAGGAAACAGACTCTAACATAGAGCAAAATCGAGGGTTGCTAGGGGGCAGGGGTGTGGGGCGAAGGGTTAAGTGGGTGACAGCTATTAGGGAGAGTACTTGTTGTGATGAGCTCTGGGTGTTCTATGCAGGTGAGCAGCCTCCCGGAGCTCCTCCTGGCGGTGCCGGAACGCGACGACACGCGATCCCGGACAGGGCCCCGGGGGGGGCCGCCCTGCGGCCCTGTGGTGCCCGAAGTGTGTTCGCCGGGCGTTTTCCGGCCAATTCTCACGAGCGTTCTGCCCAAATCGGGATAGATTTGGGCAGAACGCTCGTGAGAATTGGCCGGCGTTGGGCAGCCCTGGTCAGCGCCCAGTTCCGCGTGGAGCAGGGCCCTTTCTCGCTCGGGGCATGTCGCGGCCACCCGGAAAACGAGCCGTGACGATGGGGCGCGTCCGGCAGCCGCGGCCCCGGGGAGTTTTCCCCGAGCAGAGTGGATGGAGGCGCCGTGGCCGGGCGTCCGCCTCCGCCGTGGCGGGCGGCCGGGGCGCCCCTGGAGGGGGCTGGCCTCTGTGGGGAAACGGTCTGGTCTCTCACTCCGCGGCTAGGACGAAGCCGCGAAAGGTGCCGTTGTGGCCGGGACGGTCGGGGGACTCGTGGCGCGGGACTCAGGGTTCCCCATGAGGAGGCCCCCAGGCTCAGGCCCCTGGCAACGGAAGGCTGAGCAAGCAGGCCCGGGCCCGGTCCCGGCTTTCGGGGCTGGCCCGGCCCCAGCTGCCGGCGCCAGGGAGGGGACCCCCGGAGGCTGAGGAGCGGGAGGCGTCGGCCTCCCCGCGGCACGCCTCCCGGTGCTCCTCCTGGCGGTGCCGGAACGCGACGACACGCGATCCCGGACAGGGCCCCGGGGGGGGGGCCGCCCTGCGGCCCTGTGTTGCCCAAAGTGTGTTCGCCGGGCGTTTTCCGGCCAATTCTCACGAGCGTTCTGCCAAATCGGGATCGATTTGGGCAGAACGCTCGTGAGAATTGGCCGGCGTTGGGCAGCCCTGGTCAGCGCCCAGTTCCGCGTGGAGCAGGGCCCTTTCTCGCTCGGGGCATGTCGCGGCCACCCGGAAAACGAGCCACGACGATGGAACCAGATGGGCCTTCATATTTATACTGACCTATATACTTACTGGAGTCCATTATGGAAAGATTTCCATCTGGGTGTGAGGCTGAGTCCTGTGGTATTGCTCAGGCATCCCCAAATCCTAGGGCTTTGGAGCCCACCCTTAGGGGACGGAGACATGAGAACCCAAGCTAGGGATAGAGTTAGGGCCGAAGGACATTGCAGGCCCAAACAGCTGACAGTGTGTGTGGTTCCTAGAGGCTGGAATTAAGGATGAGTGTTCTGTTTCTGGTCAGGCACAGGGTTTGTGACCTAGAGGCCACTGAAATTGGGGGTTTGCTGGTATAGGCTCAGATGGGCAGGCATTTTAATCCTGCTTTGAATACTTTCTAGAGGTCTACATGGCACGCTTTCCTCCTGTCTGTTAGGATGAGTCCTGTGGTATGGCTAAGGTGACCCCAGTCCGTGGGGTAGGGAGCCAGACCCCTAGGAATTGAATGCTCAGAACACAAACTAAGCTTCAGTTAGGGGTTAGGAGCATGGCAGGCCCAATCTGATGGTGGTGTGGCAAGCTATCCAGAGGGCTGAGTACAGAGGGATGGATAGAGTAAGTGTCAGGTTCAGGTTTGTGTCCAGCTGCTGACTCTGGGTGAACTCAGTGGTGCGTGGCAGATTTCTCCTGCTCAGAATCCTTTGCAGAGTCCCAAATGGTATGGTTTCCTTCTGGGTGGCAGGCAGAGATCTCAAATATTGCTCAGGGGTCCCCATCCGTGGGACTTGGGTGCCAGTCCTCTGGGGACAGAGCATGAAACCCCAACCTAGGGTTGGGGCTAGGTCCCAGCAACATGACAGGCCTGATTTGCTGGTGCTGTGCAGAGCTCTCACGGGGACTGAGTAGAGAACATGGGTCAGTCTGAGTCAGGCTCCGGGTTGGTGGCCATGGGGGGAAAGGCAGATTTCTCCTGCTCTCAGTCCTTGGCAGAGTTCCAATTCTACTGTTTCCTTCTGGGTTGAAGACAGAGTCCTCTGGCATTTCTCAGGGGTCCCACATATGTGGGGCTTTGGTACCTGTATTCTTGGGACACAAGACAGAAAATGTACCTAAGTTTTGGTTAGGGCTGAGGGTCATGTCAGTCTCAATAGGCCACCCTGAGAGGAGTGACCTGGGGAGCAGAGTTGAGGACGTGGGTCAGTGTGAGTGTTAAGATCCAGGTGTGAACGGGGGGTGCTGAAAGTGGGATAGCCTCAGGGGGCCAAGAAATATTCTGGTATAGTTCAGGTGTAACCCATCAGCGGAGCTTTGGTGTCAATCATCAGAGGACAGAAGACTGAAAACACAACCTAGGGCTTGGAAAAGAGCACAGGGGCATGGCTGGCCTGATCTGCTGGTGCCGAGGCTAGATGTCTGGGGTACTGAGTTGAGGGCCATGGTCAGGTGGTGCATTACGATCTGGGTTTGTGCCTGGGGGGTGGCCGAAGGTGGAGGTGGCTTCAGGGAGCATGAAGATTTCTCCCATTCCGATGGTTCTGTGCAGCTCCAAACAGAACGGTTTCCTCCCGGGTGGCAGACAGAGCACTGGGTTGTGGCTCAGGGGTCCAAATATGGAGGAATTGGGGGACCAGCCTCTGGGGATGAAGACTGAAAATGCAACCTAGGCTTAAGGTTAGGGTCAGGGGCATGGCAGGCCCAATTTGCTGGCACTGAGAAGGGATCCCAGGGGGATGAATTGAGGGCAGAGGTCCGGTGGCATGAGAGGGTCCAGGTTTGTGGTCAGGGGACCGCTGAAGGAGGGGGTTGTGCTCAGGGAGGCATGCAGTTTCTCCCACTCTGAGTGTTCTACTCAGTTTCAAATGGCACGGTTTCCTCCTGGGTGGTAGGCAGGCTGAGTGCCAGCCTCCACATTTGTGGCCCAATAGTGCGCAGAGGGTGGGGGATAGCCTCGGGTGAACCGTGCAGGTTTCTCCCGCTCTGAGGATTCGACACAGCTCCAAACAGCATGGTTTCCTCCTGCATGGTGGACAGAGTCCTGAGGTGTCACTCAGGATTCTTTAATCTTGGGGTCTTGGGGTCAGGACTCTTGGGGATGATACCTGAAAACCAAAATTAGGGATAGGGTTAAGGCCTAGGGCCATGGTAGACCTGATATGCCAGTGCAGAGGCAGGTGCCCTGGTGCGCTGAGTTGAGCTCGGGTGTCAGACGGGGCCTTAGCCTCTAGGTGTGTGTCCAGACGTTCGCATAACCTGGGGGTGACTTCAGGGGTGCATGGAAGTTTCTCCAGCTCTGAGGGTTCAGCGCAGCTCCAAACAGCACAGCGGTGCCCTGCGTGGCAGGCAGATTCCCAGCATGAGTATCAGGCATCCTCAATCCTTGTGACGCAGTATGTGGTCTATTCTGGAGAAGGTTCCATGTGCACTTGAGAAGAATGAGTATTCTGTTGTTTTAGGGTGGAATGTTCTGTATATGTCTATGAGGTCCATCTGGTCCAATGTTTCATTCAATGCTCTTATTTCTTTTTTAATTTTCTGCTTCGATGATCTGTCTATTTCTGAGAGAGGCGTATGAAGATCTCCTACTATTATTGTATTCATATCAATATGACTCTTTATCTTGATTAATAGTTTTCTTATGGAATTGGGTGCTCCCATATTGGGGGCATAGATATTCACAATTGTTAGATCATCTTGGCGGATAGTCCCTTTAAGAATTATGGAGTGTCCTTCTGTATCTCTGACTACAGTCTTTAGTTTAAAATCTAATTTATCTGATATGAAAATCGCTACCCCGGCCTTCTTTTGAGGCCCATTGGCATGAAAGATGCTTCTCCATCCGTTCACTTTCAGTCTGGGTGTATCCTTAGGTTCAAAATGGGTCTCTTGTAGACAACATATGGATGGGTCCTGTCGTTTTATCCAATCTGCAACCCTGTGTCGTTTTATGGGCGCATTTAGGCCATTCACATTGAGAGTGGTTATTGAGAGATAGGTTTTGATTCATGTCATGTTGCCTTTGAAGTCTTTCTGTCTGTAGATTGTTTCTATATTTCTGTTCAATGATATTCTTGGGATTTTTTCTCTTTTATAGGACCCCCCCCTTAATATTTCCTGCAGTGTCGGCTTGCTGGTTGCATAGTCTTTTAAGCCTTGCTGGTCTTGGAAACTCTTTATCTCTCCATCCATTTTAAATGTCAGTCTTGCCGGATAGAGTATTCTTGGTTGCATGTTCTTCTCATTTAGTACTCTGAATATATTTTGCCAGCCCTTCCTGGCTTGCCAGGTCTCTGTGAAAAGGTCTGACGTTATTCTAATGGGCTTGGATGCCCACTCTCACCACTCTTGTTCAACATAGTATTAGAAGTCCTAGCAACGGCAATCAGACAACAGAGAAATAAAAGGTATCCAAATTGGCAAGGAAGAAGTCAAACTCTCTCTCTTCGCAGATGACATGATTTTTTATATGGAAAACCCCAAAGACTCCACCCCCAAACTACTAGACTCATACAGCAATTCAGTAACGTGGCAGGATACAAAGTCAATGTACAGAAATCAGTGGCTTTCTTATACACTAACAGTGAAAATACAGAAAGGGAAATTAGAGAATCGATTCCATTTACTATAGCACCAAGAACCATAAGATACCTGGGAATAAACCTAACCAAAGAGGTAAAGGATCTGTACTCGAGGAACTACAGAACACTCATGAAAGAAATTGAAGAAGACCCAAAAAGATGGAAGACAATTCCATGCTCTTGGATTGGAAGAATAAACATTGTTAAAATGTTTATACTGCCTAGAGCAATCTATGCTTTTAATGCCATTCCGATCAAAATTCCACCGGTAGTTTTCAAAGAGCTGGAGCCAATAATCCTAAAATTTGTATGGAATCAGAAGAGACCCCGAATTGCTAAGGCAATGTTGAAAAACAAAAACAAAACTGGCGGCATCACGTTACCCGATTTTAAGCTTTACTACAAAGCTGCGATCACCAAGACAGCGTGGCCCTGGCATAAAAACAGACACATAGACCAGTGGAACAGAGTGGAGAGCCCAGATATGGACCCTCAACTCCACGGTGAAATAATGTTCGACAAAACAGGAAAAAATATTCAATGGAAAAAAAGACAGTCTCTTCAATCAATGGTGCTGGGAAAACTGGACAGCTATATGTAGAATAATGAAACTCAACCATTCTCTTACACTCGAAATGGATAAAAGACCTCATCATGAGACAGGAATCCATCAGAATCCTAGAGGAGAACATAGGCAGTAACCTCTTCGATATCAGCCACAGCAACTTCTTTCAAGATATGTCTCCAAAGGCCAAGGAAACAAAAGCGAAAATAAACTTTTGGCACTTCATCAAGATCAAAAGCTTCTGCACAGCAAAGGAAACAGTCCACCAAACAAAAAGGCAACCCACGGAATGGGAGAAGATATTTGCAAATGACAGTACAGACAAAAGGTTGATATCCAGGATCTATAAAGAACTTCTCAAACTCAACACACACAAAACAGAGAATCATATCCAAAAATGGGCAGAAGATATGAACAGACACTTCTCCAACGAAGACATACAAATGGCTATCAGACACATGAAAAAATGTTCATCATCACTAGCCATCAGGGAGATTCAAATGAAAACCACATTGAGATACCACCTGACACCAGTTAGAATGGCCAAAATGAGCAAGACAGGAAACAACGTGTGTTGGAGAGGATGTGGAGAAAGGGGAACCCTCTTACACTGTTGGTGGGAATGCAAGTTGGTGCAGCCACTTTGGAGAACAGTGTGGAGATTCCTCCAGAAATTAAGAATAGAGCTTCCCTATGACCCTGCAATTGCACTGCTGGGTATTTACCCCAAAGATACAGATGTAGTGAAAAGAAGAGCCATCTGTACCCCAATGCTTATTGTAGCAATGGCTATGCTCACCAAACTGTGGAAAGAACCAAGATGCCCTTCAACGGATGAATGGATAAGGAAGATGTGGTCCATATACGCAATGGAGTATTATGCCTCCATCAGAAAGGATGAATACCCAACTTTTGTAGCAACATGGACGGGACTGGAAGAAATTATGCTGAGCGAAATAAGTCAAGCAGAGAGAGAGTCATGTATCATATGGTCTCCCTTATTTGTGGAGCATAGCAAATAACACGGAGGACATAGGGAGATGGAGAGGAGAGGGAGTTGAGAGAAACTGGAAGGGGAGATGAACCATGAGAGACTATGGACTCTGAAAAACAACCAGAGGGTTTTGGAGGGGCAGGGTGGGGTGGGAGTTTGAGGAATCAGGTGGTGGTTAATAGGGAGGGCACGTACTGCATGGAGCACTGGGTGTGATGCCAAAACAATGAACACTGTTATGCTGTAAATAAACAAATAAAAAAAAATGAGTCTATGGAAGGCCCGGCAGTGCCAGTTCACTCCACTGGAGGGAGTGGTGAGCCGTGGTGTGAGATACCCTGGAAGGCATGGCGATGCTGCTTGCCACCACTGGAGGCAGCGGCGAGCTGCCATGGGAAACACACCTGAAGAGGAGTCAGTGCAGCTTGCTGGCTCTGAAGGCAGGGCGGAGGTGCCCGGTGAGAGACCCTGAAACGTGAGGCACTACAGCTTATTTTTACAGGATGGAGTGGTGAGCTGTATAGTCTCTGTTTCTCCAGGCTCAAGGGTGGTGGTAAGAATTGATGGAGCCTGTCCCCCACTCAGCATTGTGCCCTCTTTCCCCAGGTTTGCTGGTAATGTGCTGTCAGGATGGTTCAGGAGGGTCCTCCCAGTTGGGCTCTGGAGCCAGGGGAACCAAACCCGACTCATGGTGCATTTGGAACCGAGGAGCTGAGTGTTTGTTTGGAAAAGTATGTTTGTTTCTCCAAAAAGGACAAGGGCATTGACCAGCTTGAGAGGGAAGTGAATGACCAGTTAAGAAACAAGCCTGTGTCTCTCCTTCTCCCAGGAATCAGAGCAGATGTGCAGGCTTTAGGTGGGAGACGCCTGCTTATCTGCACCTGACAACCCTTCTTCACTCTGGCTCCATGAGACCTGAAGTTTGGAAGTCAGCGTCTGAGTCAGTCATGCAGCTTGTCCCAGGACGTCAGTGTTCAGAGAAAACAGCAGGCCTGTGGGTGGCAATGTCACATCCATGCCAGGATGGCAGGTAAAAATTCCCTTTCACCCCAAATTTCCTGGGCTTTTCTCTTGTCTCCAGTGGAGCTCACAAATGGCACCCTGAACCAGCTGTAAGCAATCTCGTGTGGGTGCCAGAGCTCCTGAGTTTCTCTGCAGGGAGCACCTGGCAGGGATCTCATTTTCTGTTTATTTCTGGCTTACAAAGGTATTTGGAACATCTCTTTCCTAGGAAATCCCTTGGATTCGAAAGGGAAGGTGAGATTGACTTGGTGTGCCTTTTGAACATAGAAAGTATTCCTTCACCGAACAGTGTTTACTCCACTGGGCCTAGACTCTGGTGGAACGGCTGGCATCTAGAGTGAGGTGGCTGTTTGTGGTCAGATAGAGACTTGGATGATGGCTTCTTCTTTGTCCAAGGTGATGTATCCTAATGGATTCGTCTTTGAATCCAAAGAGTTCCAATGAGGGCAGAGGGAAAATTCAAAATGATTCCAAGGAGTCTTGGACAATTTAAAAGGGATGCTTGTCTTCCTAGGTTCACTCAAACGGCTATATATGGTTGGACATGCTGTATTTTCTCTGCAGTTTCATGGGTAGTGAAGTCAGAAGGAGAGTCTTTGGGAATTTCCCTGGATAAAGGCACTCTGTTGGCTTCAAGGGACTTGGTGTCAGGAACCCTGGGCTGAATTTCTGTGGCTGCTTTCCTGATGCTCAGTGAGTCAGGGTTTCCCACAGGTTTTATATTTCCTCCTTAGGAAATTGCTGGCAGGGAATGTTCTGTTTAAAGTGGAACCCTCGGGGGCACCTGTGTGGCTCAGTGGGTTAAGCCACTGCCTTCGGCTCAGGTCATGGTCTCAGGGTCCTGAGATCGAGCCCCGCATTGGGCTCTCTGCTCAGCGGGGAGTCTGCTTCGTCCTCTCTCTCTGCCTGCCTCTCTGCCTACTTGTGACCTCTGTCAAATAAATAAATAAAATCTAAAAAAAAAAAAAAAACAAAACCCAAAACCGGGACCCTCCTACATTGTTGGTGGGCCTGCGTGTTGTTGCAGCCACTCTTGGAAAGAATACAGTCTGTCCTCCAAAAGCTAAGAACTGAACAACAGTAGGATCCAGCAATTGTCCTCCTAGTTATTTCCCTAAAGGGCACAAAAATGCACATTCAGTGGGGTATAAGCACCGTGATATTTACAGCAGCATTTTCAACCATTGTAAAACAATGGAGGGAGACCAAATGTCCATTCACTGATGAGTGATATATATATATATATATATATATATATATATATATCACTCGTATATATCATATGTGTGTGTGTGTGTGTGTATGTGTATTCATTCTCCCACATCTTCTTAATGGAATAGGATCCAGGTTCAAAAAGGATGAAATCTTACCATCTGCAAGGATGTGGATGGATCTACAGTGGATTTAGCTAAGTAAAATCAGTAAGAAAAGACCAATAGCCTATATCTTGACCTCTATGGAATTTCAGAAAGAAAACAGATGAACATAGTGAGGGGAGAAAGGCCAATGAGGAAACAGACTCTAACCTAGAGCAAAATCGAGGGTTGCTAGGGGGCAGGGGTGTGGGGCGAAGGGTTAAGTGGGTGACAGCTATTAGGGAGAGTACTTGTTGTGATGAGCTCTGGGTGTTCTATGCAGGTGAGCAGCCTCCCGGAGCTCCTCCTGGCGGTGCCGGAACGCGACGACACGCGATCCTGGACAGGGCCCCGGGGGGGGCCGCCCTGCGGCCCTGTGGTGCCCGAAGTGTGTTCGCCGGGCGTTTTCCGGCCAATTCTCACGAGCGTTCTGCCCAAATCGGGATCGATTTGGGCAGAACGCTCGTGAGAATTGGCCGGCGTTGGGCAGCCCTGGTCAGCGCCCAGTTCCGCGTGGAGCAGGGCCCTTTCTCGCTCGGGGCATGTCGCGGCCACCCGGAAAACGAGCCGTGACGATGGGGCGCGTCCGGCAGCCGCGGCCCCGGGGAGTTTTCCCCGAGCAGAGTGGATGGAGGCGCCGTGGCCGGGCGTCCGCCTCCGCCGTGGCGGGCGGCCGGGGCGCCCCTGGAGGGGGCTGGCCTCTGTGGGGAAACGGTCTGGTCTCTCACTCCGCGGCTAGGACGAAGCCGCGAAAGGTGCCGTTGTGGCCGGGACGGTCGGGGGACTCGTGGCGCGGGACTCAGGGTTCCCCATGAGGAGGCCCCCAGGCTCAGGCCCCTGGCAACGGAAGGCTGAGCAAGCAGGCCCGGGCCCGGTCCCGGCTTTCGGGGCTGGCCCGGCCCCAGCTGCCGGCGCCAGGGAGGGGACCCCCGGAGGCTGAGGAGCGGGAGGCGTCGGCCTCCCCGCGGCACGCCTCCCGGTGCTCCTCCTGGCGGTGCCGGAACGCGACGACACGCGATCCCGGACAGGGCCCCGGGGGGGGGGGCCGCCCTGCGGCCCTGTGTTGCCCAAAGTGTGTTCGCCGGGCGTTTTCCGGCCAATTCTCACGAGCGTTCTGCCAAATCGGGATCGATTTGGGCAGAACGCTCGTGAGAATTGGCCTGCGTTGGGCAGCCCTGGTCAGCGCCCAGTTCCGCGTGGAGCAGGGCCCTTTCTCGCTCGGGGCATGTCGCGGCCACCCGGAAAACGAGCCACGACGATGGAACCAGATGGGCCTTCATATTTATACTGACCTATATACTTACTGGAGTCCATTATGGAAAGATTTCCATCTGGGTGTGAGGCTGAGTCCTGTGGTATTGCTCAGGCATCCCCAAATCCTAGGGCTTTGGAGCCCACCCTTAGGGGACGGAGACATGAGAACCCAAGCTAGGGATAGAGTTAGGGCCGAAGGACATTGCAGGCCCAAACAGCTGACAGTGTGTGTGGTTCCTAGAGGCTGGAATTAAGGATGAGTGTTCTGTTTCTGGTCAGGCACAGGGTTTGTGACCTAGAGGCCACTGAAATTGGGGGTTTGCTGGTATAGGCTCAGATGGGCAGGCATTTTAATCCTGCTTTGAATACTTTCTAGAGGTCTACATGGCACGCTTTCCTCCTGTCTGTTAGGATGAGTCCTGTGGTATGGCTAAGGTGACCCCAGTCCGTGGGGTAGGGAGCCAGACCCCTAGGAATTGAATGCTCAGAACACAAACTAAGCTTCAGTTAGGGGTTAGGAGCATGGCAGGCCCAATCTGATGGTGGTGTGGCAAGCTATCCAGAGGGCTGAGTACAGAGGGATGGATAGAGTAAGTGTCAGGTTCAGGTTTGTGTCCAGCTGCTGACTCTGGGTGAACTCAGTGGTGCGTGGCAGATTTCTCCTGCTCAGAATCCTTTGCAGAGTCCCAAATGGTATGGTTTCCTTCTGGGTGGCAGGCAGAGATCTCAAATATTGCTCAGGGGTCCCCATCCGTGGGACTTGGGTGCCAGTCCTCTGGGGACAGAGCATGAAACCCCAACCTAGGGTTGGGGCTAGGTCCCAGCAACATGACAGGCCTGATTTGCTGGTGCTGTGCAGAGCTCTCACGGGGACTGAGTAGAGAACATGGGTCAGTCTGAGTCAGGCTCCGGGTTGGTGGCCATGGGGGGAAAGGCAGATTTCTCCTGCTCTCAGTCCTTGGCAGAGTTCCAATTCTACTGTTTCCTTCTGGGTTGAAGACAGAGTCCTCTGGCATTTCTCAGGGGTCCCACATATGTGGGGCTTTGGTACCTGTATTCTTGGGACACAAGACAGAAAATGTACCTAAGTTTTGGTTAGGGCTGAGGGTCATGTCAGTCTCAATAGGCCACCCTGAGAGGAGTGACCTGGGGAGCAGAGTTGAGGACGTGGGTCAGTGTGAGTGTTAAGATCCAGGTGTGAACGGGGGGTGCTGAAAGTGGGATAGCCTCAGGGGGCCAAGAAATATTCTGGTATAGTTCAGGTGTAACCCATCAGCGGAGCTTTGGTGTCAATCATCAGAGGACAGAAGACTGAAAACACAACCTAGGGCTTGGAAAAGAGCACAGGGGCATGGCTGGCCTGATCTGCTGGTGCCGAGGCTAGATGTCTGGGGTACTGAGTTGAGGGCCATGGTCAGGTGGTGCATTACGATCTGGGTTTGTGCCTGGGGGGTGGCCGAAGGTGGAGGTGGCTTCAGGGAGCATGAAGATTTCTCCCATTCCGATGGTTCTGTGCAGCTCCAAACAGAACGGTTTCCTCCCGGGTGGCAGACAGAGCACTGGGTTGTGGCTCAGGGGTCCAAATATGGAGGAATTGGGGGACCAGCCTCTGGGGATGAAGACTGAAAATGCAACCTAGGCTTAAGGTTAGGGTCAGGGGCATGGCAGGCCCAATTTGCTGGCACTGAGAAGGGATCCCAGGGGGATGAATTGAGGGCAGAGGTCCGGTGGCATGAGAGGGTCCAGGTTTGTGGTCAGGGGACCGCTGAAGGAGGGGGTTGTGCTCAGGGAGGCATGCAGTTTCTCCCACTCTGAGTGTTCTACTCAGTTTCAAATGGCACGGTTTCCTCCTGGGTGGTAGGCAGGCTGAGTGCCAGCCTCCACATTTGTGGCCCAATAGTGCGCAGAGGGTGGGGGATAGCCTCGGGTGAACCGTGCAGGTTTCTCCCGCTCTGAGGATTCGACACAGCTCCAAACAGCATGGTTTCCTCCTGCATGGTGGACAGAGTCCTGAGGTGTCACTCAGGATTCTTTAATCTTGGGGTCTTGGGGTCAGGACTCTTGGGGATGATACCTGAAAACCAAAATTAGGGATAGGGTTAAGGCCTAGGGCCATGGTAGACCTGATATGCCAGTGCAGAGGCAGGTGCCCTGGTGCGCTGAGTTGAGCTCGGGTGTCAGACGGGGCCTTAGCCTCTAGGTGTGTGTCCAGACGTTCGCATAACCTGGGGGTGACTTCAGGGGTGCATGGAAGTTTCTCCAGCTCTGAGGGTTCAGCGCAGCTCCAAACAGCACAGCGGTGCCCTGCGTGGCAGGCAGATTCCCAGCATGAGTATCAGGCATCCTCAATCCTTGTGACGCAGTATGTGGTCTATTCTGGAGAAGGTTCCATGTGCACTTGAGAAGAATGAGTATTCTGTTGTTTTAGGGTGGAATGTTCTGTATATGTCTATGAGGTCCATCTGGTCCAATGTTTCATTCAATGCTCTTATTTCTTTTTTAATTTTCTGCTTCGATGATCTGTCTATTTCTGAGAGAGGCGTATGAAGATCTCCTACTATTATTGTATTCATATCAATATGACTCTTTATCTTGATTAATAGTTTTCTTATGGAATTGGGTGCTCCCATATTGGGGGCATAGATATTCACAATTGTTAGATCATCTTGGCGGATAGTCCCTTTAAGAATTATGGAGTGTCCTTCTGTATCTCTGACTACAGTCTTTAGTTTAAAATCTAATTTATCTGATATGAAAATCGCTACCCCGGCCTTCTTTTGAGGCCCATTGGCATGAAAGATGCTTCTCCATCCGTTCACTTTCAGTCTGGGTGTATCCTTAGGTTCAAAATGGGTCTCTTGTAGACAACATATGGATGGGTCCTGTCGTTTTATCCAATCTGCAACCCTGTGTCGTTTTATGGGCGCATTTAGGCCATTCACATTGAGAGTGGTTATTGAGAGATAGGTTTTGATTCATGTCATGTTGCCTTTGAAGTCTTTCTGTCTGTAGATTGTTTCTATATTTCTGTTCAATGATATTCTTGGGATTTTTTCTCTTTTATAGGACCCCCCCCTTAATATTTCCTGCAGTGTCGGCTTGCTGGTTGCATAGTCTTTTAAGCCTTGCTGGTCTTGGAAACTCTTTATCTCTCCATCCATTTTAAATGTCAGTCTTGCCGGATAGAGTATTCTTGGTTGCATGTTCTTCTCATTTAGTACTCTGAATATATTTTGCCAGCCCTTCCTGGCTTGCCAGGTCTCTGTGAAAAGGTCTGACGTTATTCTAATGGGCTTGGATGCCCACTCTCACCACTCTTGTTCAACATAGTATTAGAAGTCCTAGCAACGGCAATCAGACAACAAAGAGAAATAAAAGGTATCCAAATTGGCAAGGAAGAAGTCAAACTCTCTCTCTTCGCAGATGACATGATTTTTTATATGGAAAACCCCAAAGACTCCACCCCCAAACTACTAGACTCATACAGCAATTCAGTAACGTGGCAGGATACAAAGTCAATGTACAGAAATCAGTGGCTTTCTTATACACTAACAGTGAAAATACAGAAAGGGAAATTAGAGAATCGATTCCATTTACTAGAGCACCAAGAACCATAAGATACCTGGGAATAAACCTAACCAAAGAGGTAAAGGATCTGTACTCGAGGAACTACAGAACACTCATGAAAGAAATTGAAGAAGACCCAAAAAGATGGAAGACAATTCCATGCTCTTGGATTGGAAGAATAAACATTGTTAAAATGTTTATACTGCCTAGAGCAATCTATGCTTTTAATGCCATTCCGATCAAAATTCCACCGGTAGTTTTCAAAGAGCTGGAGCCAATAATCCTAAAATTTGTATGGAATCAGAAGAGACCCCGAATTGCTAAGGCAATGTTGAAAAACAAAAACAAAACTGGCGGCATCACGTTACCCGATTTTAAGCTTTACTACAAAGCTGCGATCACCAAGACAGCGTGGCCCTGGCATAAAAACAGACACATAGACCAGTGGAACAGAGTGGAGAGCCCAGATATGGACCCTCAACTCCACGGTGAAATAATGTTCGACAAAACAGGAAAAAATATTCAATGGAAAAAAAGACAGTCTCTTCAATCAATGGTGCTGGGAAAACTGGACAGCTATATGTAGAATAATGAAACTCAACCATTCTCTTACACTCGAAATGGATAAAAGACCTCATCATGAGACAGGAATCCATCAGAATCCTAGAGGAGAACATAGGCAGTAACCTCTTCGATATCAGCCACAGCAACTTCTTTCAAGATATGTCTCCAAAGGCCAAGGAAACAAAAGCGAAAATAAACTTTTGGCACTTCATCAAGATCAAAAGCTTCTGCACAGCAAAGGAAACAGTCCACCAAACAAAAAGGCAACCCACGGAATGGGAGAAGATATTTGCAAATGACAGTACAGACAAAAGGTTGATATCCAGGATCTATAAAGAACTTCTCAAACTCAACACACACAAAACAGAGAATCATATCCAAAAATGGGCAGAAGATATGAACAGACACTTCTCCAACGAAGACATACAAATGGCTATCAGACACATGAAAAAATGTTCATCATCACTAGCCATCAGGGAGATTCAAATGAAAACCACATTGAGATACCACCTGACACCAGTTAGAATGGCCAAAATGAGCAAGACAGGAAACAACGTGTGTTGGAGAGGATGTGGAGAAAGGGGAACCCTCTTACACTGTTGGTGGGAATGCAAGTTGGTGCAGCCACTTTGGAGAACAGTGTGGAGATTCCTCCAGAAATTAAGAATAGAGCTTCCCTATGACCCTGCAATTGCACTGCTGGGTATTTACCCCAAAGATACAGATGTAGTGAAAAGAAGAGCCATCTGTACCCCAATGCTTATTGTAGCAATGGCTATGCTCACCAAACTGTGGAAAGAACCAAGATGCCCTTCAACGGATGAATGGATAAGGAAGATGTGGTCCATATACGCAATGGAGTATTATGCCTCCATCAGAAAGGATGAATACCCAACTTTTGTAGCAACATGGACGGGACTGGAAGAAATTATGCTGAGCGAAATAAGTCAAGCAGAGAGAGAGTCATGTATCATATGGTCTCCCTTATTTGTGGAGCATAGCAAATAACACGGAGGACATAGGGAGATGGAGAGGAGAGGGAGTTGAGAGAAACTGGAAGGGGAGATGAACCATGAGAGACTATGGACTCTGAAAAACAACCAGAGGGTTTTGGAGGGGCAGGGTGGGGTGGGAGTTTGAGGAATCAGGTGGTGGTTAATAGGGAGGGCACGTACTGCATGGAGCACTGGGTGTGATGCCAAAACAATGAACACTGTTATGCTGTAAATAAACAAATAAAAAAAAAAATGAGTCTATGGAAGGCCCGGCAGTGCCAGTTCACTCCACTGGAGGGAGTGGTGAGCCGTGGTGTGAGATACCCTGGAAGGCATGGCGATGCTGCTTGCCACCACTGGAGGCAGCGGCGAGCTGCCATGGGAAACACACCTGAAGAGGAGTCAGTGCAGCTTGCTGGCTCTGAAGGCAGGGCGGAGGTGCCCGGTGAGAGACCCTGAAACGTGAGGCACTACAGCTTATTTTTACAGGATGGAGTGGTGAGCTGTATAGTCTCTGTTTCTCCAGGCTCAAGGGTGGTGGTAAGAATTGATGGAGCCTGTCCCCCACTCAGCATTGTGCCCTCTTTCCCCAGGTTTGCTGGTAATGTGCTGTCAGGATGGTTCAGGAGGGTCCTCCCAGTTGGGCTCTGGAGCCAGGGGAACCAAACCCGACTCATGGTGCATTTGGAACCGAGGAGCTGAGTGTTTGTTTGGAAAAGTATGTTTGTTTCTCCAAAAAGGACAAGGGCATTGACCAGCTTGAGAGGGAAGTGAATGACCAGTTAAGAAACAAGCCTGTGTCTCTCCTTCTCCCAGGAATCAGAGCAGATGTGCAGGCTTTAGGTGGGAGACGCCTGCTTATCTGCACCTGACAACCCTTCTTCACTCTGGCTCCATGAGACCTGAAGTTTGGAAGTCAGCGTCTGAGTCAGTCATGCAGCTTGTCCCAGGACGTCAGTGTTCAGAGAAAACAGCAGGCCTGTGGGTGGCAATGTCACATCCATGCCAGGATGGCAGGTAAAAATTCCCTTTCACCCCAAATTTCCTGGGCTTTTCTCTTGTCTCCAGTGGAGCTCACAAATGGCACCCTGAACCAGCTGTAAGCAATCTCGTGTGGGTGCCAGAGCTCCTGAGTTTCTCTGCAGGGAGCACCTGGCAGGGATCTCATTTTCTGTTTATTTCTGGCTTACAAAGGTATTTGGAACATCTCTTTCCTAGGAAATCCCTTGGATTCGAAAGGGAAGGTGAGATTGACTTGGTGTGCCTTTTGAACATAGAAAGTATTCCTTCACCGAACAGTGTTTACTCCACTGGGCCTAGACTCTGGTGGAACGGCTGGCATCTAGAGTGAGGTGGCTGTTTGTGGTCAGATAGAGACTTGGATGATGGCTTCTTCTTTGTCCAAGGTGATGTATCCTAATGGATTCGTCTTTGAATCCAAAGAGTTCCAATGAGGGCAGAGGGAAAATTCAAAATGATTCCAAGGAGTCTTGGACAATTTAAAAGGGATGCTTGTCTTCCTAGGTTCACTCAAACGGCTATATATGGTTGGACATGCTGTATTTTCTCTGCAGTTTCATGGGTAGTGAAGTCAGAAGGAGAGTCTTTGGGAATTTCCCTGGATAAAGGCACTCTGTTGGCTTCAAGGGACTTGGTGTCAGGAACCCTGGGCTGAATTTCTGTGGCTGCTTTCCTGATGCTCAGTGAGTCAGGGTTTCCCACAGGTTTTATATTTCCTCCTTAGGAAATTGCTGGCAGGGAATGTTCTGTTTAAAGTGGAACCCTCGGGGGCACCTGTGTGGCTCAGTGGGTTAAGCCACTGCCTTCGGCTCAGGTCATGGTCTCAGGGTCCTGAGATCGAGCCCCGCATTGGGCTCTCTGCTCAGCGGGGAGTCTGCTTCGTCCTCTCTCTCTGCCTGCCTCTCTGCCTACTTGTGACCTCTGTCAAATAAATAAATAAAATCTAAAAAAAAAAAAAAAACAAAACCCAAAACCGGGACCCTCCTACATTGTTGGTGGGCCTGCGTGTTGTTGCAGCCACTCTTGGAAAGAATACAGTCTGTCCTCCAAAAGCTAAGAACTGAACAACAGTAGGATCCAGCAATTGTCCTCCTAGTTACTTCCCTAAAGGGCACAAAAATGCACATTCAGTGGGGTATAAGCACCGTGATATTTACAGCAGCATTTTCAACCATTGTAAAACAATGGAGGGAGACCAAATGTCCATTCACTGATGAGTGATAGATATATATATATATATATATATATATATATATATATATATCACTCGTATATATCATATGTGTGTGTGTGTGTGTGTATGTGTATTCATTCTCCCACATCTTCTTAATGGAATAGGATCCAGGTTCAAAAAGGATGAAATCTTACCATCTGCAAGGATGTGGATGGATCTACAGTGGATTTAGCTAAGTAAAATCAGTAAGAAAAGACCAATAGCCTATATCTTGACCTCTATGGAATTTCAGAAAGAAAACAGATGAACATAGTGAGGGGAGAAAGGCCAATGAGGAAACAGACTCTAACCTAGAGCAAAATCGAGGGTTGCTAGGGGGCAGGGGTGTGGGGCGAAGGGTTAAGTGGGTGACAGCTATTAGGGAGAGTACTTGTTGTGATGAGCTCTGGGTGTTCTATGCAGGTGAGGAATCACAAAATCCTACCCCTGAAGGAGAGGAATGAACATTGCATGGAAACGAATTGGAATTGAAGTCAATGAAGAAAAGAAGACCATGTTCTACTTCATGAAGACTGAGGTAAAACTGGAATGACTTTTGCTCTCCTGTTCTGTAGCTGTTCATTATGAAACACTCTCTGGCAGGATACACTAGTTTCCTATTGCATAAGGAGCCCTCAGAAAGTTGCCATGAAAGATTTAGATCTCAGAGCATGTACATGTTCCATTGATATGTTACTTTCAGTTTGCCCAGGTGCAAAGGTAAGTGGAGAGAAATAGGGCTGAAGAGGAAAGGAGGTATTAAGCATTCAAGAGGTAGCCTTCCCCTTTCTCATGAATGCCTGGGCCAGTGTAAATTGGGAAGAAGGAGGGGGGATCCCAGAGCTTTGCCGCAGACAGGGGAGTTCTAGGTCTGCCTAGAGCTGGTGGTGTCCATGAGCAGAGCTGAGCTAGTGGCGTGGCAGGCCCGAACTTCTGGTGTTGAGGTGAGTTCCCCAAGGAGCTGAGTTGAGAATGGGGGTCAGGTGGTGAATCAGGCTCTGGGTTTGTGGCCAGGGGGCTGCAGAATGTGGGGGAGTCCTAATGGGGTCATGCAGGTTTCTCTGGCTCTGAGGGTTCCGCACAGCTCCAAAGGGACAAGTTTCCTGCTGGGTGGCAGGGGGACTCCTACAGTGTGGCTCCAAGTTTACCAATCTAGAGGGCTTGGTGGATAGGCCCCTGGGGAAGGAAGCCTGAAAATGCAACATAGGGTTAAGGGTAATGGGCTGGGCAGGACAGGCCTGATCAGCCTACACAGAGGTGAGATACCCTCAGAATTGAGTTGAGGAAATGCATCCTGCAATGCAGAAGAGTCAGGGTTTCTGGCCAGAGGGACGGCTGATCGTGGGGGTGGCTTTAGAGGGGCATGCTGGTTTCTCCCTCTCTGAGGAAACTTTGGAGCTCCAAATGTCATGGCTTCCCCCTGCATGGCATTCAGGTTTCTGCCTTGTTACAGGGGGGTCCTGAATCTGGGGAGTTTGGGGGCCAGGCCTCTTGGGATGGAAGCCCGAAATCAGAAACTAGAGCTACGGTAAGGGCGTAGGGGCATGGCATGCTCAATCTGCTACTGCTGAGGTGGGCTCCCTGGTGGGCTGACTTCAGGGTGGGTATCAGGTGGCATGTCAGACTCAGAGTTTGTGTCCAGGGATGCCACAGAAGCTGGGTGTGACCTCAGGGTTGCATGCAGGTTTCTCCTACCCTGAGGGTTCTGCAGAGCTCCAAATGGCATTGTTTCCTCCTGTGTGGCAGACGCAGTCCTGGGGTGTCACTGAGGAATCCTTAATCTCTACTGGCATGAATCTCGGAGGTGCCCAATCTGGCGGGCTTGGGGGACAGGCCTCTGTTCATGAAAGCCTGTACACCCCACCTAGGTTTATGGTTAGGGCCGAAGGGCATGGCAGGTCCAATGTGCCGGTGCTGATGCGGGCTCCCCTAAGGGTCGAGTTGAGGGCATAGATCTGGCATCGCAGGAGAATCTGGTTTTATGGCCATGGGGGTGACTCATGGTGGGGTGGCATTACGGGGGTTTGCATGTTTCTCCCCGTCTGAGTGTTCAGTTCAGCTCTAAACCACAAGTTTTCCTCATGAGTGCCAGGTGGAGTCCCGTGGTGGCGCTCAGTAGACCTTAATCTGGGGGGACATGGGAGGCAGGCCCCTGGGATGGAAGCCTGAAAACCTAAAGAGGGGTTCTGGTAAGGGCTTAGGGGCATGGTGGCCTGATCTGCTTATGTTGAGGTGGGGCGCCCTAGGGTCTGAATTTATGGCATGCGTCCGGCAGCTCAGCAGAATCTGGTTTATGGCCGGGGGGACGGGTGCAGATGATGGGAGTGCCTTTAGAGGGGCAAGTTTCTCCCCCTCTGAGGGTTCAGCACAACTCCAAGGCACAGGTTCCTACTGTGTGGCAAGCGGAGTCCTGAGGTGTATGTCAAGATTCCTTAATCCAGGGGATTTTGTTGCCTGGACCCTCAGCATGGAAGACTGAACACCCAAACTTGTGTTAGGGTTAGGGCCTAGGGGCAATGGCAGGCCCGATCTGCCAGTGCTGAGGCGGGATCCCCTATGGGCTCAGTTGAGGGTATGCATTTGGTGGCGGGATGGAATCCAGCTCTATGGCCAGAGTGGCTGTTGATTATTGGGGTGGCTTTAGGGTGGCATGAAAGTTTCTCCCCATCTGAGGGTTCATTGCAGCTCCAAACCACAAGGTTTCCACTTGTGTGACAGGCTGTGTCCTGTGGTGTTGCTCAGAAGTCCTTAATCTGGGGGGCGTGGGGGCCAGGCCTCTTGGGATGGAAGCCTGAAAATCCAAACTAGGGTTAGGGTTAAGGCTTAGGGACATGGCAGACCCGATCTGCTGCAATTGAGGTGGTCTCCTGGATAGGCCGAATGGAGGGTGGGAATCAGGCAGGACTTGAGGTCTGTGTTTGTGTTTGTGGGGGCAAAGAAGCTAGTGGTGTCCGCGGGGGGCATGCAGCTTTCTCCTGCTCTGAGGTTCCTGCACAGTTCCAAATGGCACCATTTTGCCCTAGGAGGCTGGAGGAGTGCTGGCGGGAGTCTCAGTCATCCCCAGTCTGATGGGCTTGGGGTACAGGCCTCTGGGCATGGAAGGCTGTATACCCCACCTAGGGTTAGGGTTAGGGTCTAGGGTCATGGCAGGCCCAATCTGCCGGCGCTGAGATGGGCTCCCCTCAGGGCTGAGTTGAGGGCATGTGTCCGGTAGCTTCATAGAAAACAGCTTTCTGGCCTGCGGTGCCGCAAATTGTGCGGATAGCTTTACGGGGGCTTGAAGGTTTCTCACCCTCTGAGTATTCAGCAGCTCCAAACTGCAAGGTTTCATCCTGCGTGGCTGTTGGAGTCCTGCAATGTCACTCAGGGGTCCTTAATCCAGGGGGCCTGGAGGCTAGGCATCTTGGGATGGAAGCCTGGAAACTCAAACTAAGGGTGAGGTCTTGGGGCGCGACAGGCCCAATCTGCCAGTGCTGAGGCGGACTCCCCGGTGGCCTGAGTTGAGGGTCGGTGATAGGTGGCTAGTGTGAATCTGGGTTTGTGTTCAGGAGGGGCTCAGATGCTGGGGCTTGCCTTGGGGGGCATGAAGTTATCTTTTGCTCTGAGGTCTAAGTAGCTCCAAATGGCACTGTAACAGCATAGGCAGCCTCCAGACTGCCAGAGTGAGTCTCATGCATCCACAATCTGGCGGGTTTGGGGGCTAGGCCTCTGGGTACGGAAGACTGTACACCCAACCTAGGGTTAGGGTTAAGGCCTAGGGGCATGGCAGTTCTGATATGCTGCTGATATGCTGTGTTGAGGTGGGCTCCCTCAGGGCTGAGTGGATGACATGCCTCTGGCGTTGTGGCAGAATCTGGCATTATGTCTGGGGCATTTCCAATGGCGGGTGTGTTTAGGTGCTCATGCACCTTTCTTTCTGGAGGGCAGGCAGAGTCCTGTGTTGTGACTTTGGAATCCCCAGTCTGGAGGGTTAGGGTTAGGGATAGAGGTTCGGAGAGTGTTAGGGTTAGTTGTTAGGGGTTAGGGTTAGGGTTAGGGTTAGGAGTTAGGGGATAGGGTTAGAGGTAAGGTTTAGGGTTAGGCTTAGGGTTAGGCGTATGTCTTAGGGACAAGGCATGTCAGATCTGCCAACACAGATATGGACTCACCCAAGGGCTGTGTTGAGGGCGGGACTCAGGAGTCTCCTCAGGCCCTGGATTTTTGGACTGGAGGGGTAAAGAAGGTGGGAATCGCCTCTGGGGAGCATGATGGTTTCTACTGCTCCGAGGTTGTTATGTTAGGTTTAGAGGTTAGGGTTAGGTTTTGTGGTTAGGGTTAGTGTTAAGATTAGTGTTAAGGTGGGGCGCCTGGGTGGCTCAGTTGGTTAAAGCCTCTGCCTTCCGCTCAGGTCATCATCTCAGGGTCCTGGGATGGAGCCCCACATCAGGCTCTCTGCTCAGCGGGGAGGGTGCTTCGTCCTCTCTGTGCCTTCTTCTGATCTGTCTCTGTCAAAGAAATGAATAAAATCTTAAAAAAAATAAAAAGATTAGGGTTAGGGTTATGTCTTAGGGACAAGGCATGTTGGATCTGGTAACACTTATATGGGCTCACCCAAGGGCTGAGTTGAAGGCGGGACTCAGGAGGCTCCTTAGGCCCTGGGTTTTTTTCCTAGAAGGTAAAGATGGTGGGAATGGCCTCAGGGGAGCATGCTGGTTTCTAGGTCTCTGAGAGTGTTAGATAGCACTAAATGAAATGGTTTATTTCATTTATTCTCCTGGCTGAGAGGCTGAGTCCTGCCATCAGTCTGATGTTCCTATCCACTGGGATGGAATTGGGTATCAGGCCTCTGGGGTCCAGAGCCTGACCACCTGAGCTAGGGTATTAGGGTTTGGTCCTGGGAGCATGGCAGGCCTGAGGTGCCAGTGCGGACTCAGGCTCTCCGGAGGGCTGAGTTGAGGGTATTGCTCTGGTGGCCCATCAGGCACTGGGCGGTGGTGTGTGGGTCCTCGGAAGGTGTGGGTGTCTTTAGGGGGCATGGAGGTTTCTCCGGCCAGGAGCGTACTGCACAGGGCCATGTGGGCCATTTTCCTTGTGGGTGGCAGCCGGAGTCCAGCATTGCAAATACAGGGTCCCCAGTCTGGATGGCTAGGGAGCCAGGCCTCTGTGGATCGAAGCATAAACACCCATCCTAGCATTATGGTTAAGTCTTTGGGGCATGGTAACCCCGATCTGCCAGTGCTGTGGTGACCCATCCTGATGCCTGAGTTGAGGCTATGTCTGCAGGACATTGAGACTCTGGTTCCCGGTCCTTGGGAGGGTCCAGAAGTGCTTTGGCCTCAGGGAGACTTGCAGGCTTCTCCTGCTCTGTGGCTTCAGCCCATTTCTAAACGGCACGGTTCATGCTGGGATCATGTGCAATTATGGGGTGCAACTCAGGGGTCCCCTATCTGGGGTTTTGAGGACCAGTTGTGGGAGGAGGATGCCTGAGCACGAACCTGGGCTAGGGTTAGTATTAGGATTAGGGTTAAGGTTATGTCTTAGGGACAAGGCATGTCGGATATGCAAGCACAGATATCAGCTCGCCCAAGGGCTGAGTTGAGGGTGGGACTCAGGAGGCTCCTCGGGCACTGGGGTTTTGGGCTGTACGGGCAAAGATGTTGGAAATCGCCTCAGGGGAGCATGCCAGTTTCTACAATTCTCAGGGCATTAGATAGCACGAAATGAAAGGTCACCTTCTGGCTGAGAGGGTGAGTCCTGCTGTGAGGGTTAGGTTGTAGGGGCATTGCAGCCGCAATCTGCTGGCGCTGTGGTGGCCCATCCCAATGCTTGAGTTCAGAGCGTGTGTCTGCAGGACCATGAGACTCCTGGTTCTTGGTCCTTGGGGGCGCTGGAAGTGGGGTGGCCTCAGGGAGACATTCAAATTTATCCCGCTCTGTGGGTTCAGCACAATTCTAAACAGCATGGTTTCCTCCTGGTGTCAGGTTCAATGATGGGGTATCGCTCACGGGTCCCCCATCTGGGGCCTTGGGGACCAGGAGTCAGAGTATGGACGCCTGAACACACAACCTGGGCTAGGTATAGTATTATGGTTAGTGTTAGGCTTAGGGACAGGGCATGTCGGATCTGCTAGCACAGATACGGGCTCACCCAAGGGCTGAGTTGAGGGCAGGACTCAGGAGGCTCCTCAGGCCCTGGGTTCTTGGCCTGGAGGAGCAAAGCTGGTGGGAATGGCCTCAAGGGAGAATGGCTGGTTGCTACTGCTCTGAGGGTGTGAGAGAACACCAAATGAAAAGGTCTCCTCCTGGCTGAGAACTGAGTCCTGCCGACAGTCTGATGCTCAACCCATGGGAGGAATTGGGTGTCAGGCCTCTGGGTCCAATGCCTGAACACCCAAGCTAGTGTTAGGGTTTCGTCCTGGGAGAATGGCAGGCCTGCCAGTGCGGCTCAGGTTCTCCGGAGGGCTGAGTTGAGGGCATTGCTCTGGTGGCCTGTCAGGCTCTGGGTTTGTGGTGTGGCATTTCTTGGAAGGCGTGGGTGGCTTTAGGGGGCATGGAGGATTCTGTGGCCAGGAGCATACTGCACAGGATCATATGGTCCAGTTTCATCGTGGGTGGCAGCCAGAGTCCTGCATTGGGAATCCCAGTCTGGAGGGCTAGGGGTCCAGTCCTCAGGGGACAGAAGCCTGACACCCAACCTAGGGTTAGGGTAGGGTTGTAAGGGCATGGCAGCCCCGATCTGATGGCGCTGTGGTGATGCTTCCCAATGCCTGAGTTGAGGGCGCGAGTCTGTAGCACTGTGAGAGTCCTGGTTCCTGGTCCTTGGGTGTGCCAGAAGTGGCAGTGGGCTCTGGGAGGCATGCAGGTTTCTCCCGCTCTGCGGGTTCAACACATTTCTAAAGGGCAGGGTTTCCTCCTGGGATCAGGCGCAATTATGGGGTGCAGCTCAGGGGTCCCCCATCTGGCCGTTTGGGGGACCAGGCTATGGAGGAGGGATGCCTGAACACACAACCTGGGCTAGAGTTAGTATTAGGGTTAGGCTTAGCGTTAAGGTTATGTCTTAGGGAGAAGGCATGTGGGATCTGCCAGCACAGATATTGGCTCACTCAAGGGCTGAGTTGAGGGCAGGGCTCCGGAGGCTTCTCAGGCCCTGGGTTTTTGGCCTGGAGGTGCAAAGATGGCGGGAATGGCCTCAGGGCAGCTTGGCCGGTTCCTAGGGCTCTGAGGGTGTTGGAGAGCACCAAATGGAATCTCCTGCTGGTTGAGAAGCTGAGTCATGCCATCAGTTTGATGCTCCCACCCATGGGTGGAATTGGGTGTCAGGGTTCTAGAACCTGAACACCCAACCTAGGCTTAGGGTTTGGTCCTGGGAGAATGGCAGGCCTGATGTGCCAGCACGGACTCAGGCTCTCTGGAGGGCTGGGCTGAGGGCATTGTTCTGGCGGCCTGTAAGGCTAAGGAATTGTGGTGTGGGGGTGCTCAGAAGATGTGGTTGGCTTTAGGGGTCATGGAGGTTTCTCCGGCAAGGAGCGTTCTGCAAAGGTCCATGTGGTCAAGTTTCATCATGGGTGGCAGCCAGAGTCCTACGTTGGGAATATGGGGTCCCCAGTCTGGAGGGCTAGGGAGCCAGTCCTCTGGGGACTGAAGCCTGAACGCCCAACCGAGGGTTAGGTTTAGGTCACAGGGGCATGGCGGCCCGCATCTGCCGGCACAGTGATGACCTATCCCGATGCCTGAGTTGAGGACGTGAGTCTGCAGGACCGTGAGACTCCTCATTCCTGCTCCTCAGGGGCGCCGGTATTGGGGGTGGCATCAGGGAGGCATTCTGATTTCTTCTGCTCTGTAGGTTCAGCACATTCCTTTTTTTTTTTCACTTTCAATATCTATCTATCTATCTATATTATTTGTTTTCAGCGTAACAGTATTCCTTATTTTTGCACCACACCCAGTGCTCCATGCAACACGTGCCCTCCCTAATACCCACCACCTTGTTCTCCCAACCTCCCACTCCCCACCCATTCAAGACCCTCAGGTTCTTTTTCAGAGTCCGTAGTCTCTCATGGTTCACCTCCCCTTCCCATTTCCCACAACTTCCTTCTCCTCTCCATCTCCCCATGTCCTCCTTGTTCTTTGTTATGCTCCACAAATAAGTGAAACCATATGATAATTGACTCTCTCTGCTTGACTTATTTCACTCAGCATAATCTCTTCCAGTCCCATCCATATTGCTACAAAAGTTGGGTATTCATCCTTTCTGATGGAGGCATAATACTCCATCTTGTATATGGACCACATCTTCCTTATCCATTCGTCCATTGAAGGGCATCTTGGTTCTTTCCACAGTTTGGCGACCGAGGCCTTTGCTGCTATAAACATTGGGGTACAGATGGCCCTTCTTTTCACTACATCTGTATCTTTGGGGTAAATACCCAGCAGTGCAATTGCAGGGTCATAGGGAAGCTCTATTCTTAATTTCTGGAGGAATCTCCACACTGTTCTCCAAAGTGGCTGCACCAACTTGCATTCCCACCAACAGTGTAAGAGGGTTCCCCTTTCTCCACATCCTCTCCAACAATCGTTGTTTCCTGTCTTGCTAATTGTGGCCTTTCTAACTGGTGTCAGGTGGTATCTCAATGTCATTTTCATTTGAATCTCCCTGATGGCTAGTGATGATGAACATTTTGTCATGTGTCTGATAGCCATTTGTATGTCTTCGTTGGAGGAGCGTCTGTTCATATCTTCTGCCCATTTTTGGATATGATTATCTGTTTTGTGTGTGTTGAGTTTGAGAAGTTCTTTCTAGATCCTGGATATCAACCTTTTGTCTGAACTGTCATTTACAAATATCTTCTCCCATTCCGTGGGTTGCCTTTTGATTGGTGGACTGTTCCCTTTGCTGTGCAGAAGCTTTTGATCTTGATGAAGTGCCAAAAGTTCATTTTCGCTTTTGTTTCCTTGGCCTTTGGAGACATATCTTGAAAGAAGTTGCTGTGGCTGATATCGAAGAGGTTACTGCCTATGTACTCCTCTAGGATTCTGAGAGAATCCTGTCTCACGTTGAGCTCCTTTATCGAGATCGAGTTTATCATTGTGTATGGTGTAAGAGAATGGTCGAGTTTCATTCTTCTACATATCGCTGTCCAGTTTCCCCAGCACCATTGATTGAGGAGAATGTCTTTTGTTACATTGAATATTTTTTCCTGATTTCTCGACGATTATATCACAATAGAGTTGAGGGTCCATATCTAATCGGGATCGATTTGGGCAGAGCGCTCATGAAAATTAGCTGGCGTTGGACAACCATGGGGACCGCCTTGTTCCGCGTGGCCCAGGACCCTTTCTCACTCGGGGTATGTCCCAGCCACCCAAAAACGCGCCGAGACGACGGGGCCCGGCCGGGGGCCTCAGAGCCGGAGAGCTTGCTCCGAGCAGAGTTGATGGAGGGTCTGTGGTCGGGCATCCGGCTCCGCCTTGGAGGGAGGCCGGGGCGCCCGGGAAGGGATTGGCCTCTCTGGGGGAACAAAAAGATCTGTCGCTCCACAGCTGTGTCGCAGCCACGAAAGGGGCCGATGGCGCCGGGACGGTCGGAGGACTCGTGGCGCGGGACTCAGGGTTCCCCATGGGGAGGCCCGCAGGCTCAGGCCGCTGACAACGGAAGGCTGAGCAAGCAGGCCTCGACCGGGCCCGGCTTTCGGGGCTGGCCCGGCCCCAGCTGCCAGCGAAGGGAGGGGACAACCAGAGTCTGAGGAGCGCGAGGCGTCGACTTGCCCACGCCAGCCTCACGGAGCTCCTCCTGGCTGTGCCGGATCGCGACGACACGCGATCCCGGACAGGGCCCCGGGGGGGCGGCCCTGCGGCCCTGTGGTGCCCGAAGTGTGTTCGCCGGGCGTCTTCCGGCCAATTCTCACGAGCGTTCTGCCCAAATCGGGATCGATTTGGGCAGAACGCTCGTGAGAATTGGCCGGCGTTGGGCAGCCCTGGTCAGCGCCCAGTTCCGCGTGGAGCAGGGCCCTTTCTCGCTCAGGGCATGTCGCGGCCACCCGGAAAATGAGCCGCGACGATGGGGCGCGGCCGGCGGCCCCGGCGCCGGGGAGTTTTCCCCGAGCAGAGTGGATGGAGGCGCCGAGGCCGGGGGTCCGCCTCCGCCGTGGCGGGCGGCCGGGGCGCCCGAGGAGGGGGCTGGCCACTGTGGGGAAACGGAATGATCTCTCACTCCATGGCTGGGACGAAGACGCGAAAGGTGCCGTTGTCGCCGGGAGGGTCGGGGGACTCGTGGCGCGGGACTCAGGGTTCCCCATGGAGAGGCCCCCAGGCTCAGGCCCCTGGCAACGGAAGGCTGAGCAAGCAGGCCCGGGCCCAGGCCCGGCTTTCAGGGCTGGCCCGGACCCAGCTGCCGGCGCCAGGGAGGGGACCCCCGGAGGCTGAGGAGCGGGAGGCGTCGGCCTCCCCGCGGCACGCTTCCCGGAGCTCCTCCTGGCGGTGCCGGAACGCGACGACACGCGATCCCGGACAGGGCCCCGGGGGGGGGGCGGCCCTGCGGCCCTGTGGTGCCCGAAGTGTGTTCGCCGGGCGTTTTCCAGCCAATTCTCATGAGCGTTCTGCCCAAATCGGGATCGATTTGGGCAGAACGCTCGTGAGAATTGGCCGGCGTTGGGCAGCCCTGGTCAGCGCCCAGTTCCGCGTGGAGCAGGGCCCTTTCACGCTCGGGGCATGTCGCGGCCACCCGGAAAACGAGCCGCGACGATGGGGCGCGGCCGGCAGCCGCGGCGCCGGGGAGTTTTCCCCGAGCAGAGTGGATGGAGGCGCCGTGGCCGTGCGTCCGCCTCCACCGTGGCGGGCGGCCGGGGCGGCCCTGGAGGTGGCTGGCCTCTCTGGGGAAACGGACTGGTCTCTCACTCCGCGGCTAGGACGAAGCCGAGAAAGGTGCCGTTGTCGCCGGGACGGTCGGGGGACTCGTGGCGCGGGACTCAGGGTTCCCCATGGGGAGGCCCGCAGGCTCAGGCCCCTGGCAACGGAAGGCTGAGCAAGCAGTCCCGGGCCCGGGCCCGGCTTTCGGGGCTGGCCCGGCCCCAGCTGCCGGCGCCAGGGAGGGGACCCCCGGAGGCTGAGGAGCGGGAGGCTTCGGCCTCCCCGCGGAACGCCTCCCGGAGCTCCTCCTGGCGGTGCCGGAACGCGACGACACCCAGTCCCGGACAGGGCCCCGGGGGGGGCCGCCGTGCGGCCCTGTAGTGCCGGAAGTGTGTTCGCCGGGCGTTTTCCGGCCAATTCTCACGAGCCTTCTGCCCAAATCGGGATCGATTTGGGCAGAACGCTCGTGAGAATTGGCCGGCGTTGGGCAGCCCTGGTCAGCGCCCAGTTCCGCGTGGATCAGGGCCCTTTCTCGCTCGGGGCATGTCGCGGCCGCCCGGAAAACGAGCCGTGACGATGGGGAGCGGCCGACAGCCGCGGCGCCGGGGAGTTTTCCACGAGCAGAGTGGATGGAGGCGCCGTGGCCGGGCGTCCGCCTCCGCCGTGGCGGGCGGCCGGGGCGCCCCTGGAGGGGGCTGGCCTCTGTGGGGAAACGGACAGGTCTCTCACTCCGCGGCTAGGACGAAGCCGCGAAAGGTGCCGTTGTGGCCGGGACGGTCGGGGGACTCGTGGCGCGGGACTCAGGGTTCCCCATGGGGAGGCCCCCAGGCTCAGGCCCCTGGCAACGGAAGGCTGAGCAAGCAGGCCCGGGCCCGGGCCCGGCTTTCGGGGCTGGCCCGGCCCCAGCTGCCGGCGCCAGGGAGGGGACCCCCTGAGGCTGAGGAGCGGGAGGCGTCGGCCTCCCCGCGGCACGCCTCCCGGAGTTCCTCCTGGCGGTGCCAGAACGCGACGACACGCGGTCCCGGACAGGGCCCCGGGGGGGCCGCCCTGCGGCCCTGTGGTGCCCGAAGTGTGTTCGCCGGGCGTTTTCCGGCCAATTCTCACGAGCGTTCTGCCCAAATCGGGATCGATTTGGGCAGAACGCTCGTGAGAATTGGCCGGCGTTGGGCAGCCCTGGTCAGCGCCCAGTTCCGCGTGGAGCAGGGCCCTTTCTCGCTCGGGGCATGTCGCAGCCACCCGGAAAACGAGCCGCGACGATGGGGCGCGGCCGGCAGCCGCGGCGCCGGGGAGTTTTCCCCGAGCAGAGTGGATGGAGGCGCCGTGGCCGGGCGTCCGCCTCCGCCGTGGCGGGCGGCCGGGGCGCCCCTGGAGGGGGCTGGCCTCTGTGGGGAAACGGACTGGTCTCTCACTCCGCGGCTAGGACGAAGCCGCGAAAGGTGCCGTTGTGGCCGGGACGGTCGGGGGACTCGTGGCGCGGGACTCAGGGTTCCCCATGGGGAGGCCCCCAGGCTCAGGCCCCTGGCAACGGAAGGCTGAGCAAGCAGGCCCGGGCCCGGGCCCGGCTTTCGGGGCTGGCCTGGCTCCAGCTGCCGGCGCCAGGGAGGGGACCCCCGGAGGCTGAGGAGAGGGAGGCGTCGGCCTCCCCGCGGCACGCCTCCCGGAGCTCCTCCTGGCGGTGCCGGAACGCGACGACACACGATCCCGGACAGCGCCCCGGGGGGGGCGGCCCTGCGGCCCTGTGGTGCCCGAAGTGTTCGCCGGGCGTCTTCCGCCCAATTCTCACGAGCGTTCTGCCCAAATCGGGATCGATTTGGGCAGAACGCTCGTGAGAATTGGCCGGCGTTGGGCAGCCCTGGTCAGCGCCCAGTTCCGCGTGAGCAGGGCCCTTTCTCGCTCGGGGCATGTCGCGGCCACCCGGAAAACGAGCCGCGACGATGGGGCGCGGCCGGCAGCCGCGGTGCCGGGGAGTTTTCCCCGAGCAGAGTGGATGGGGGCGCCGTGGCCGGCCGTCCGCCTCCGCCGTGGCGGGCGGCCGGGGCGCCCCTGGAGGGGGCTGGCCTCTGTGGGGAAACGGACTGGTCTCTCACTCCGCGGCTAGGACGAAGCCGCGAAAGGTGCCGTTGTCGCCGGGACGGTCGGGGGACTCGTGGCGCGGGACTCAGGGTTCCCCATGGGGAGGCCCCCAGGCTGAGGCCCCTGGCAACGGAAGGCTGAGCAAGCAGGCCCGGGCCCGGGCCCGGCCTTCGGGGCTGGCCCGGCCCCAGCTGCCGGCGCCAGGGAGGGGACCCCCGGAGGCTGAGGAGCGGGAGGCGTCGGCCTCCCCGGGGCACGCCTCCCGGAGCTCCACCCGGCGGTGCCGGAACGCGACGACACGCGATCCCGGACAGTTCCCCGGGGGGGCCGCCCTGCGGCCCTGTGGTGCCCGAAGTGTGTTCGCCGGGCGTTTTCCGGCCAATTCTCACGAGCGTTCTGCCCAAATCGGGATCGATTTGGGCAGAACGCTCGTGAGAATTGGCCGGCGTTGGGCAGCCCTGGTCAGCGCCCAGTTCCGCGTGGAGCAGGGCCCTTTCTCGCTCGGGGCATGTCGCGGCCACCCGGAAAACGAGCCGCGACGATGGGGCGCGGCCGGCAGCCGCGGCGCCGGGGAGTTTTCCCCGAGCAGAGTGGATGGAGGCGCCGTAGCCGGGCGTCCGCCTCCGCCGTGGCGGGCGACCGGGGCGCCCCTGGAGGGGGCTGGCCTCTGTGGGGAAACGGACTGGTCTCTCACTCCGCGGCTAGGACGAAGCCGCGAAAGGTGCCGTTGTCGCCGGGACGGTCGGGGGACTCGTGGCGCGGGACTCAGGGTTCCCCATGGGGAGGCCCCCAGGCTGAGGCCCCTGGCAACGGAAGGCTGAGCAAGCAGGCCCGGGCCCGGGCCCGGCTTTCGGGGCTGGCCCGGCCCCAGCTGCCGGCGCCAGGGAGGGGACCCCCGGAGGCTGAGGAGCGGGAGGCGTCGGCCTCCCCGGGGCACGCCTCCCGGAGCTCCACCCGGCGGTGCCGGAACGCGACGACACGCGATCCCGGACAGGGCCCCGGGGGGGCCGCCCTGCGGCCCTGTGGTGCCCGAAGTGTGTTCGCCGGGCGTTTTCCGGCCAATTCTCACGAGCGTTCTGCCCAAATCGGGATCGATTTGGGCAGAACGCTCGTGAGAATTGGCCGGCGTTGGGCAGCCCTGGTCAGCGCCCAGTTCCGCGGGGAGCAGGG
Organism: Meles meles; assembly: GCF_922984935.1. NCBI lineage: Eukaryota > Metazoa > Chordata > Mammalia > Carnivora > Mustelidae > Meles > Meles meles. The sequence goes on from NW_025721183.1 coordinate 231,754, forward strand.
CCCTTTCTCGCTCGGGGCATGTCGCAGCCACCCGGAAAACGAGCCGCGACGATGGGGCGCGGCCGGCAGCCGCGGCGCCGGGGAGTTTTCCCCGAGCAGAGTGGATGGAGGCGCCGTGGCCGGGCGTCCGCCTCCGCCGTGGCGGGCGGCCGGGGCGCCCCTGGAGGGGGCTGGCCTCTTAGGGAAACGGACTGGTCTCTCACTCCGCGGCTAGGACGAAGCCGCGAAAGGTGCCGTTGTGGCCGGGACGGTCGGGGGACTCGTGGCGCGGGACTCAGGGTTCCCCATGGGGAGGCCCCCAGGCTCAGGCCCCTGGCAACGGAAGGCTGAGCAAGCAGGCCCGGGCCCGGGCCCGGCTTTCGGGGCTGGCCTGGCTCCAGCTGCCGGCGCCAGGGAGGGGACCCCCGGAGGCTGAGGAGAGGGAGGCGTCGGCCTCCCCGCGGCACGCCTCCCGGAGCTCCTCCTGGCGGTGCCGGAACGCGACGACACACGATCCCGGACAGCGCCCCGGGGGGGGCGGCCCTGCGGCCCTGTGGTGCCCGAAGTGTTCGCCGGGCGTCTTCCGGCCAATTCTCACGAGCGTTCTGCCCAAATCGGGATCGATTTGGGCAGAACGCTCGTGAGAATTGGCCGGCGTTGGGCAGCCCTGGTCAGCGCCCAGTTCCGCGTGAGCAGGGCCCTTTCTCGCTCGGGGCATGTCGCGGCCACCCGGAAAACGAGCCGCGACGATGGGGCGCGGCCGGCAGCCGCGGTGCCGGGGAGTTTTCCCCGAGCAGAGTGGATGGGGGCGCCGTGGCCGGCCGTCCGCCTCCGCCGTGGCGGGCGGCCGGGGCGCCCCTGGAGGGGGCTGGCCTCTGTGGGGAAACGGACTGGTCTCTCACTCCGCGGCTAGGACGAAGCCGCGAAAGGTGCCGTTGTCGCCGGGACGGTCGGGGGACTCGTGGCGCGGGACTCAGGGTTCCCCATGGGGAGGCCCCCAGGCTGAGGCCCCTGGCAACGGAAGGCTGAGCAAGCAGGCCCGGGCCCGGGCCCGGCCTTCGGGGCTGGCCCGGCCCCAGCTGCCGGCGCCAGGGAGGGGACCCCCGGAGGCTGAGGAGCGGGAGGCGTCGGCCTCCCCGGGGCACGCCTCCCGGAGCTCCACCCGGCGGTGCCGGAACGCGACGACACGCGATCCCGGACAGTGCCCCGGGGGGGCCGCCCTGCGGCCCTGTGGTGCCCGAAGTGTGTTCGCCGGGCGTTTTCCGGCCAATTCTCACGAGCGTTCTGCCCAAATCGGGATCGATTTGGGCAGAACGCTCGTGAGAATTGGCCGGCGTTGGGCAGCCCTGGTCAGCGCCCAGTTCCGCGTGGAGCAGGGCCCTTTCTCGCTCGGGGCATGTCGTGGCCACCCGGAAAACGAGCCGCGACGATGGGGCGCGGCCGGCAGCCGCGGCGCCGGGGAGTTTTCCCCGAGCAGAGTGGATGGAGGCGCCGTAGCCGGGCGTCCGCCTCCGCCGTGGCGGGCGACCGGGGCGCCCCTGGAGGGGGCTGGCCTCTGTGGGGAAACGGACTGGTCTCTCACTCCGCGGCTAGGACGAAGCCGCGAAAGGTGCCGTTGTCGCCGGGACGGTCGGGGGACTCGTGGCGCGGGACTCAGGGTTCCCCATGGGGAGGCCCCCAGGCTGAGGCCCCTGGCAACGGAAGGCTGAGCAAGCAGGCCCGGGCCCGGGCCCGGCTTTCGGGGCTGGCCCGGCCCCAGCTGCCGGCGCCAGGGAGGGGACCCCTGGAGGCTGAGGAGCGGGAGGCGTCGGCCTCCCCGGGGCACGCCTCCCGGAGCTCCACCCGGCGGTGCCGGAACGCGACGACACGCGATCCCGGACAGGGCCCCGGGGGGGCCGCCCTGTGGCCCTGTGGTGCCCGAAGTGTGTTCGCCGGGCGTTTTCCGGCCAATTCTCACGAGCGTTCTGCCCAAATCGGGATCGATTTGGGCAGAACGCTCGTGAGAATTGGCCGGCGTTGGGCAGCCCTGGTCAGCGCCCAGTTCCGCGTGGATCAGGGCCCTTTCTCGCTCGGGGCATGTCGCGGCCACACGGAAAACGAGCCGCAACGATGGGGCGCGGCCGGCAGCCGCGGCGCCGGGGAGTTTTCCGCGAGCAGAGTGGATGGAGGCGCCGTGGCCGGGCGTCAGCCTCCGCCGTGGCGGGCGGCCGGGGCGCCCCTGGAGGGGGCTGGCCTCTGTGGGGAAACGGACTGGTCTCTCACTCCGCGGCTAGGACGAAGCCGCGAAACGTGCCGTTGTCGCCGGGACGGTCAGGGGACTCGTGGCGGGGGACTCAGGGTTCCCCATGGGGAGGCCTCCAGGCTCAGGCCCCTGGCAACGGAAGGCTGAGCAAGCAGGCCCGGGCCCGGGCCCGGCTTTCGGGGCTGGCCCGGCCCCAGCTGCCGGCGCCAGGGTGGGGACCCCCGGAGGCTGAGGAGCGGGAGGCGTCGGCCTCCCCGCGGCACGCCTCCCAGAGCTCCTCCCGGCAGTGCCGGAACGCGACGACCCGCGATCCCGGACAGGGCCTCGGGTGGGGCCGCCCTGCGGCCCTGTGGTGCCCGAAGTGTGTTCGCCGGGCGTTTTCCGGCCAATTCTCACGAGCGTTCTGCCCAAATCGGGATCGATTTGGGCAGAACGCTCGTGAGAATTGGCCGGCGTTGGGCAGCCCTGGTCAGCGCCCAGTTCCGCGTGGAGCAGGGCCCTTTCTCGCTCGGGGCATGTCGCGGCCACCCGGAAAACGAGCCGCGACGATGGGGCGCGGCCGGCAGCCGCGGCGCCGGGGAGTTTTCCCCGAGCATAGTGGATGGAGGCGCCGTGGCCGGGCGTCCGCCTCCGCCGTGGCGGGCGGCCGGGGCGCCCCTGGAGGGGGCTGGCCTCTGTGGGGAAACGGACTGGTCTCTCACTCCGCGGCTAGGACGAAGCCGCGAAAGGTGCCGTTGTCGCCGGGACGGTCGGGGGACTCGTGGCGCGGGACTCAGGGTTCCCCATGGGGAGGCCCCCAGGCTGAGGCCCCTGGCAACGGAAGGCTGAGCAAGCAGGCCCGGGCCCGGGCCCGGCTTTCGGGGCTGGCCCGGCCCCAGCTGCCGGCGCCAGGGAGGGGACCCCCGGAGGCTGAGGAGCGGGAGGCGTCGGCCTCCCCGGGGCACGCCTCCCGGAGCTCCACCCGGCGGTGCCGGAACGCGACGACACGCGATCCTGGACAGGGCCCTGGGGGGCCGCCCTGCGGCCCTGTGGTGCCCGAAGTGTGTTCGCCGGGCGTTTTCCGGCCAATTCTCACGAGCGTTCTGCCCAAATCGGGATCGATTTGGGCAGAACGCTCGTGAGAATTGGCCGGCGTTGGGCAGCCCTGGTCAGCGCCCAGTTCCGCGTGGAGCAGGGCCCTTTCTCGCTCGGGGCATGTCGCGGCCACCCGGAAAACGAGCCGCGACGATGGGGCGCGGCCGGCAGCCACTGCGCCGGGGAGTTTTCCGCGAGCAGAGTGGATGGAGGCGTCGTGGCCGGGCGTCCGCCTCCGCCGTGGCGGTCGGCCGGGGCGCCCCTGGAGGGGGCTGGCCTCTGGGGGGAAACGGACTGGTCTCTCACTCCGCGGATAGGACGAAGCCGCGAAAGGTGCCGTTGTCGCCGGGACGGTCGGGGGACTCGTGGCGCGGGACTCAGGGTTCCCCATGGGGAGGCCCCCAGGCTCAGGCCCCTGGCAACGGAAGGCTGAGCAAGCAGGCCCGGGCCCGGGCCCGGCTTTCGGGGCTGGCCCGGCCCCAGCTGCCGGCGCCAGGGAGGGGACCCCCGGAGGCTGAGGAGCGGGAGGCGTCGGCCTCCCCGGGGCACGCCTCCCGGAGCTCCACCCGGCGGTGCCGGAACGCGACGACACGCGATCCTGGACAGGGCCCCGGGGGGGCCGCCCTGCGGCCCTGTGGTGCCCGAAGTGTGTTCGCCGAGCGTTTTCCGGCCAATTCTCACGAGCGTTCTGCCCAAATCGGGATCGATTTGGGCAGAACGCTCGTGAGAATTGGCCGGCGTTGGGCAGGCCTGGTCAGCGCCCATTTCCATGTGAGCAGGGCCCTTTCTCGCTCGGGGCATGTCGCGGACACCCGGAAAACGAGCCGCGACGATGGGGCGCGGCCGGCAGCCGCGGCTCCGGTGAGTTTTCCCCGAGCAGAGTGGATGGAGGCGCCGTGGCCGGGCGTCCGCCTCCGCCGTGGCGGGCGGCCGGGGCGCCCCTGGATGGGGCTGGCCTCTGTGGGGAAACGGACTGGTCTCTCACTCCGCGGCTAGGACGAAGCCGCGAAAGGTGCCGTTGTCGCCGGGACGGTCGGGGGACTCGTGGCGGGGGACTCAGGGTTCCCCATGGGGAGGCCTCCAGGCTCAGGCCCCTGGCAACGGAAGGCTGAGCAAGCAGGCCCGGGCCCGGGCCCGGCTTTCGGGGCTGGCCCGGCCCCAGCTGCCGGCGCCAGGGAGGGGACCCCCGGAGGCTGAGAAGCGGGAGGCGTCGGCCTCCCCGCGGCACGCCTCCCGGAGCTCCTCCCGGCGGTGCCGGAACACGATGACCCGCGATCCCGGACAGGGCCCCGGGTGGGGCCGCCCTGCGGCCCTGTGGTGCCCGAAGTGTGTTCGCCGTGCGTTTTTCGGCCAAATCTCACGAGCGTTCTGCCCAAATCGGGATCGATTTGGGCAGAACGCTCGTGAGAATTGGCCGGCGTTGGGCAGCCCTGGTCAGCGCCCAGTTCCGCGTGGAGCAGGGCCCTTTCTCGCTCGGGGCATGTCGCGGCCACCCGGATAACGAGCCGCGACGATGGGTCGCGGCCGGCAGCCGCGGCGCCGGGGAGTTTTCCCCGAGCAGAGTGGATGGAGGCGCCGTGGCCGGGCGCCGCCTCCGCCGTGGCGGGCGGCCGGGGCGCCCCTGGAGGGGGCTGGCCTCTGTGGGGAAACGGACTGGTCTCTCACTCCGCGGCTAGGACGAAGCCGCGAAAGGTGCCGTTGTCGCCGGGACGGTCGGGGGACTCGTGGCGCGGGACTCAGGGTTCCCCATGGGGAGGCCCCCAGGCTGAGGCCCCTGGCAACGGAAGGCTGAGCAAGCAGGCCCGGGCCCGGGCCCGGCTTTCGGGGCTGGCCCGGCCCCAGCTGCCGGCGCCAGGGAGGGGACCCCCGGAGGCTGAGGAGCGGGAGGCGTCAGCCTCCCCGGGGCCCGCCTCCCAGAGCTCCTCCTGGCGGTGCCGGAACTCGACGACACGCGATCCCGGACAGGGCCCAGGGGGGGCGGCCCTGCGGCCCTGTGGTGCCCGAAGTGTGTTCTCCGGGCGTTTTCCGGCCAATTCTCACGAGCGTTCTGGCCAAATCGGGATCGATTTGGGCAGAACGCTCGTGAGAATTGGCCGTCGTTGGGCAGCCCTGGTCAGCGCCAAGTTCCGCGTGGAGCAGGGCCCTTTCTCGCTCGGGGCATGTCGCGGCCACCCGGAAAACGAGCCGCGACGATGGGGCGCGGTCGTCAGCCGCGGCGCCGGGGAGTTTTCGCCGAGCAGAGTGCATGGAGGCGCCGTACCGGGCGTCCGCCTCCGACGTGGCGGGCGGCCGGGTCGCCCCTGGAGGGGCTGGCCTCTGTGGGGAAACGGACTGATCTCTCACTCCGCGGCTAGGACGAAGCCACGAAAGGTGCCGATGTCGCCGGGACGGTCGGGGGACTCGTCGCGCCGGACTCAGTGTTCCCCATGGGGAGGCCCCCAGGCTCAGGCCCATGGCAACGGACGGCTGTGCAGGCAGGCCCGGGCTCGGCCCGGCTTTCGGGGCTGGCCCAGCCCCAGCTGCCGGCGCCAGGGAAGGGACCCCCGGAGGCTGAGGAGCAGGACGCGACGGCCTCCCCGTGGCACGCCTCCCGGAGCTCCTCCGGGCGGTGCCGGAACGCGACGACACGCGATCCCAGACAGGGCCCCGGGGGGGCCGCCCTGCAGCCCTGTGGTGCCCGAAGTGTGTTCGCCGGGCGTTTTCCGGCCAATTCTCACGAGTGTTCTACCCAAATCGGGATCGATTTGGGCAGAACGCTCGTGAGAATTGGCCGGCGTTGGGCAGCCCTGGTCAGCGCCCAGTTCCGCGTGGAGCAGGGCCCTTTCTCGGTCGGGGCATGTCGCGGCCACCTGGAAAACGAGCCGCGACGATGGGGCGCGGCCGGCAGCCGCGGCGCCGGGGAGTTTTCCCCGAGCAGAGTGCATGGAGGCGCCATGGCCGGGCGTCCGCCTCCGCCTTGGCGGGCTGCCGGGGCGCCCCTGGAGGGGGCTGGCCTCTGTGGGGAAACGGACTGGTCTCTCACTCCGCGGCTAGGACGAAGCCGCGAAAGGTGCCTTTGTCGCCGGGACGGTCGGGGGACTCGTGGTGGGGGACTCAGGGCTCCGCATGGGGAGGCCCCCAGGCTCAGGCCCCTGGCAACGGAAGCCTGAGCAAGCAGGCCCGGCCCGGGCCCGGCTTTCGGGGCTGGCCCGGCCCCAGGTTCCGACGCCATGGAGGGGACCCCCGGAAGCTGAGGAGCGGGAGGCGTCGGCCTCCCCGGGGCCCGCCTCCCGGAGCTCCTCCTGGCGGTGCCGGAAAGCGACGACACGGGATCCCGGACAAGGCCCCGAGGGGGCGGCCCTGCGGCCCCGTGGTGCCGGCCCTGCGGCCCCGTGGTGCCCGAAGTGTGTTCGCCAGGCCTTGTCCGGCCAATTCTCACGAGCGTTCTGCCCAAATCGGTATCGATTTGGGCAGAACGCTCGTGAGAATGGGCCGGCGTTGGGCCACCCTGGGGACCGCCTTGTTCTGTGTGGCCCAGGGCCCTTTCTTGCTCGGGGTATGTTGCGGCCACCCGGAAAATGAGCCGTGACGATGGGGCGCGGTCGGCAGCCACGGCGCCATGGCGTTTTCCCCAAGCAGAGTTGATGGAGGGGCTGTGGCCGGGCGTCCGCCTTCGCCGTGGCGGGTCGCCAGGGCGCCCGTTGTGGGGTCTTGCCTCTGTGGGGATCGCTTTGATCTCTCATTCCTCGGCTGGGACGCAGCCGAGAAAGGCACCGTTGGCGCTGGGACGGTGGTGGACTTGTGGCACGGGACTCAGGATCCCGGGTGATGCCCCGAGGTACAGGCCCCTGGCAGTGGAAGTCTGAACAAGCAGGCCTGGGTCCGGGCCCGGATTTCGTGGCAGGCCCGGCCCCAGCTGCCACCGCCAAGGAGGGACCCCCAGAATCTGTGGAGAGGGAGGCGTCTGCCTTGCCATCAGGGAGATTCTAATTTAAACTACATTGAGATACCACGTGACACCAGATAGAATGTCCAAAATTAGGAAGACAGGAAATAACATGTGTTGGATGGATGTTGAAAAGGGGAACCCTGTTACACTGTTGGTCAGACTCCAATTTAGTGCAGCCACTTTGGAGAACAGTGTGCAGATGACTCAAGAAATTAAAAATAGAGCTTCCCTATGACCCTGCAATTACACTGATGGGTATTTACCCCAAAGATACAGATGGAGTGAAAAGAAGAGCCATCTGTACCCCAATGTTTTTTGCAACAATGGCCATGGTCGCCAAACTGTGGAAAGAACCAAGATGCCCTTCAACGGATGAATGGATAAGGAAGATGTGGTTCATATACACAATGGAGTATTATGCCTCCACCAGAAAGGATGAATACCCAACTTTTGTAGCAACATGGACGGGACTCGAAGAGATTATGCTGAGTGAAATAAGTCAAGCAGAGAGAGTCAAATATCATATGGTCTCCCTTATTTGTGGAGCATAACAAAGAACACGGAGGACATGGGGAGATGGAGAGGAGAGGGAGTTGAGGGAAACTCGAAGGGGAGATGAACCATGAGAGACTATGGACTCTGAAAAACAACCTGAGTGTTTTGGAAGGCAGGGGGTTGGGAGGTTGAGGAACCAGGTGGTGGGTAATAGGGAGGGCACGTACTGCATGGAGCACTGGGTGTGGTGCAAAAACAGTGAACACTGTTATGCTGAAAATAAACAAATAAAAAAAAAAGAAAATTGTACTCTTAGACCCCGTCATCTATATCACTCATCCCTCCATCCACTTCCACTCTGGTAACCACTGAGTCGGTTTTTGTTTTGTATCTTCTTTCTCCTTTATTTATGTATGTTTGTTTCCTAAATTCCATGGAAGAGTGACATCCAAAGGCCGTTGTCTTTCTCTGACTGACTGATTTCACTTAGGATAGTATTCTCTAGCTCCATCCATGTGTCTGCAAATGGCAAGATTTCATTTTTTATGGCTGAGTAATTTCCCACTGTGTGTGTATGTGTGTGTGTGTGTGTGTGTGTGTGTGTGTACATTTATTATCTCATTTATCAAGTTTTCAAGAAATACTTGGATTGTTTCCATATTGTAATATTGTAATTAATGTTGCAAGAAACATAGGGGCACATGTATCCTTTTGAGTTACTGTTCTCATATTCGTCGGGTAATCACCCGGTAGTGTGATTGCTGGATTATAAGGTAGTTCTAATATTTAACGTTTTGAGGAACAGTGATACTGTTTTCCACAGGGACTGCAGCAGCTAGCATTCCCACCACAGTGCAAGAGGGTTCCCTTTTACCCACATCCTCCCAACATTTGTTTTCTTGTGCTAGTGCTGTTAGCCATTCTGATAGTATGAGGTAATATCTCATGGACCTTTCATTTGGATTTTCCTGTTGATGGCTGATGTGAACATCTTCTTACGTGACTGTTGTCCATCTGTATGTCTTCTTTGGAGCAATGTCTGTTCATGTCTTCTGTCTATTTTTTAATTGGATTTTTTGTTTTTTGGTTGTTGCGTTGTATCAGTTCTACATATTTTGGACACTACCCCTTTATTGCACATGATATTTGCAAACATCTTCTCCTATTAAGTACGTTGTATTCTATTTATTACATTTTCATTGTTGTTCTGCTGTGCGGTAAGTTTTTATATTGATGGAACTCTAGTAGTTTATTTTTGCTTTTGTTTCCTTTGCCTTAGGAGGCGTGTCTATTAAATGTATGGTTCATGTCAGAGAAGTTACTGTCTGTGCCCTCTTGTAGGATTTTTATGATTTAAGGTCTCACATTGAGGTCTTGAAACTGTTTTGAGTTTATTTGTCCATATGGTGTAAGAAAGCAGTCTAATTTCATTGTTTTGTGCATAGCTGTTCAGTTTTCCCAACACCATTTGTTGTAGAGACTGTCCTCTTCCCTTTTAATAGTTTTGCCTGTTTTGCAGAAGATTAATTGGGCACGTGATTGTGGGTTGATGTCTGAGCTTCTATTCCATTTCCTTGGTCACTGTGTGTATTTTTTTTTTTTTTTTTGCCAGTCCCATACTGTGAGGATGAATGCAGCTTTGTAGTATAATATGAAATATGGAATTGTGATGCCTCCAGCTTTCTTTTTCTTCATAACATTGTGCTGGTTGTTCAGTATCTTTTGTGATTCCATACAAATTGTTAGGGTAGTTTATTTGAGTTCTCTCATTTTTTATTTGAATTCAATGAGCCAACTTATCATACATCATTATTTTCAGATGTAGTGTTAAATAATATATCAGATGTGTATTGCATCACGTGCCCTCCTTAATGCCCATCACCCCAGTTACCCCCCCCACCCCCCATCCAGCAACCCTCAGTTGGTTGCTATAGTTAAGAGTCTATCATGGTTTTTTCCCCATCTCTGATGACTTCCCATTCTGTTTCCCCTTCCTTTGCCTATGGTTCTCTGCCCTGTTTCTGATATTTCACATATGAGTGAAACCCTATCATAATTGTGTTTCTTTCATTGACATATTTTACTCAGCATAATATCTTCCAGACCCATCCAGGTTGATGTGATGGTAAGTATTCATCCTTTCTGATGGCTGAGGAATATTCCATTGAATATATGAACCACATCTTCTTTATCCATTCCTCTGTCCATAGATATCTGGGTTCTTTCCATAGTTTATCTAGAGTGGATATTGTTGCAATGAACACTGGGGTGCAGGTGCCAGTTCTTTCCCCTACATCTCTATTTTTGTGGTAAAAGCCCTGTAGTGCAAGTGCTGTGTTTTAGGGTAACTTTATTTTAACTTCTTGAGGAAACCCCATACTATTTTCCAGAGTGGATATAACAGTCTGCATTCCAACCAGGAGTGTAGGAGGGTTCTCCATTCTCTGCATCCTCACCAATATTTGTGGTTTCATGTCCTGTTAACTTTAGACATTCTGCCTGGTGTGATAGGACACCTCAATGTGGTTTAGATTTGCATTTCCCAGAAGCCATGTGATATAGAACATTTATGTATATATCTGTGGGTCACATGCGTGTCATCATTGGAGAAATATCTGTTCATATTTTCGCCCATGTCTAGACCTTCTGTTGGATTAAGGCCCAGAAGCCTAGAAGATACAATCAGCCAGAACTGTGGAGATTTTCACAAGGTCTGAGATACAATGGAGATTTAGGGTGTGTATCAAGCTCAGGGATTGTCGTCAGAGGGTGGATGGAAGTGTAGGTTCATTGACATTGTCTCAGGTTTGCATTCAGATGTCTCATGCTCTGAATCCAGTCTGGAGTAAAAAAAGGAGTTTCCTTTTGTGTGGCGGGCTGATCCTCTGGTTTTGCTAAAGTGTTCCCAATACCCGGGGCTTGGGATCCAGGCCTCTACAGATGGACCTCTCAGAACTCCAAATAGGGTTAGGGTTAGGACCTAGGAAAATGGAAGGTCTGAATTGCCAACCGTGTGGTGAGCGTCCTGGAGGGCTGAGTTGAGGACATGGGTCAGGGTGAGTGTCCGGCTCAGGGTTTCAGTCCATGAGCCCTTGAATGTGGGAATTCACTGGGATGGACACAGATGGGCCTTCATATCTATACTGACCTATATACTTACTGGAGTCCATTATGGAAACATTTCCATCTGGGTGTGAGGCTGAGTCCTGTGGTATTGCTCAGGCATCCCCAAATCCTAGGGCTTTGGAGCCCACCCTTAAGGGACAGAGACATGAGAACCCAAGCTAGGGATAGAGTTAGGGCCAAAGGACATTGCAGGCCCAAACAGCTGACAGTGTGTGTGGTTCCTAGAGGCTGGAATTAAGGATGAGTGTTCTGGTTCTGGTCAGGCACAGGGTTTGTGACCTCGAGGCCACTGACATTGGGGGTTTGCTGGTATAGGCTCAGATGGGCAGGCATTTTATCCTGCTTTGAATACTTTCTAGAGGTCTACATGGCACGCTTTCATCCTGTGTGTTAGGATGAGTCCTGTGGTATGGCTAAGGTGACCCCAGTCCATGGGGTAGGGAGCCAGGCCCCTAGGAATTGAATGCTCAGAACACAAACTAAGCTTCAGTTAGGGGTTAGGAGCACGGCAGGCCCAATCTGATGGTGGTGTGGCAAGCTATCCAGAGGTCTGAGTACAGAGGGATGGATAGAGTAAGTGTCAGGTTCAGGTTTGTGTCCAGCTGCTGACTCTGGGTGAACTCAGTGGTGCATGGCAGATTTCTCCTGCTCAGAATCCTTTGCAGAGTTCCAAATGGTATGGTTTCCTTCTGGGTGGCAGGCAGAGATCTCAAATATTGCTCAGGGGTCCCCATCCGTGGGTCTTGGGCACCAGTCCTCTGGGGTCAGAGCATGAAACCCCAACCTGGGGTTAGGGCTAGGTCCCAGCAACATAACAGGCCTGATTTGCTGGTGCTGTGCAGAGCTCTCACGGGGACTGAGTAGAGAACATGGGTCAGTCTGAGTCAGGCTCCGGGTTGGTGGCCATGGGGGGAAAGGCAGATTTCTCCTGCTCTCAGTCCTTGGCAGAGTTCCAATTCTACTGTTTCCTGCTGGGTTGAAGACAGAGTCCTCTGGCATTTCTCAGGGGCCCCACATATGTGGGGCTTTGGTACCTGTATTCTTGGGACACAAGACAGAAAATGTACTAAGTTTTGGTTAGGGCTGAGGGTCATGTCAGTCTCAATATGCCACCCTGAGAGGAGTGACCTGGGGAGCAGAGTTGAGGACGTGGGTCAGTGTGAGTGTTAAGATCCAAGTGTGAACGGGGGGTGCTGAAAGTGGGATAGCCTCAGGGGGCCAAGAAATATTCTGGTATAGTTCAGGTGTAACCCATCAGCGGAGCTTTGGTGTCAATCATCAGAGGACAGAAGACTGAAAACACAACCTAGGGCTTGGAAAAGAGCACAGGGGCATGGCTGGCCTGATCTGCTGGTGCTGAGGCTAGATGTCTGGGGTACTGAGTTGGGGGCCATGGTCAGGTGGTGCATTACGACCTGGGTTTGTGCCTGGGGGGGTGGCCGAAGGTGGAGGTGGCTTCAGGGAGCATGAAGATTTCTCCCGTTCCGATGGTTCTGTGCAGCTCCAAACAAAACGGTTTCCTCCTGGGTGGCAGACAGAGTACTGGGTTGTGGCTCAGGGGTCCAAATATGGAGGAATTGGGGGACCAGCCTCTGGGGATGAAGACTGAAAATGCAACCTAGGGTTAAAGTTAGGGTCAGGGGCATGGCAGGCCCAATTTGCTGGCACTGAGAAGGGATCCCAGGGGGATGAATTGAGGGCAGAGGTCCGGTGGCATGAGAGGGTCCAGGTTTGTGGCCAGGGGACCGCTGAAGGAGGGGGTTGTGCTCAGGGAGGCATGCAGTTTCTCCCACTCTGAGTGTTCTACTCAGTTTCAAATGGCACGGTTTCCTCCTGGGTGGTAGGCAGGCTGAGTGCCAGCCTCCGCATTTGTGGCCCAATAGTGCGCAGAGGGTGGGGGATAGCCTCAGGTGAACCATGCAGGTTTCTCCCGCTCTGAGGATTTGACACAGCTCCAAACAGCATGGTTTCCTCCTGCATGGTGGACAGAGTCCTGGGGTGTCACTCAGGATTCTTTAATCTTGGGGTCTTGGGATCAGGACTCTTGGGGATGATACCTGAAAACCGAAATTAGGGATAGGGTTAAGGCCTAGGGCCATGGTAGACCTGATATGCCAGTGCTGAGGCAGGTGCCCTGGTGCGCTGAGTTGAGGTCAGGTGTCAGACGGGGCCTTAGCCTCTAGGTGTGTGTCCAGACGTTCGCATAACCTGGGGGTGACTTCAGGGGTGCATGGAAGTTTCTCCAGCTCTGAGGGTTCAGCGCAGCTCCAAACAGCACAGCGGTGCCCTGCGTGGCAGGCAGATTCCCAGCATGAGTATCAGGCATCCTCAATCCTTGTGACGCAGTATGTGGTCTATTCTGGAGAAGGTTCCATGTGCACTTGAGAAGAACGAGTATTCTGTTGTTTTAGGGTGGAATGTTCTGTATATGTCTATGAGGTCCATCTGGTCCAATGTTTCATTCAATGCTCTTATTTCTTTTTTAATTTTCTGCTTCGATGATCTGTCTATTTCTGAGAGAGGCGTATGAAGATCTCCTACTATTATTGTATTCATATCAATATGACTCTTTATCTTGATTAATAGTTTTGTTATGGAATTGGGTTCTCCCATATTGGGGGCATAGATATTCACAATGGTTAGATCATCTTGGCGGATAGTCCCTTTAAGAATTATGGAGTGTCCTTCTGTATCTCTGACTACAGTCTTTAGTTTAAAATCTAATTTATCTGATATGAGAATCGCTACCCCGGCCTTCTTTTGAGGCCCATTGGCATGAAAGATGCTTCTCCATCCGTTCACTTTCAGTCTGGGTGTATCCTTAGGTTCAAAATGGGTCTCTTGTAGACAACATATGGATGGGTCCTGTCGTTTTATCCAATCTGCAACCCTGTGTCGTTTTATGGGCGCATTTAGGCCATTCACATTGAGAGTGATTATTGAGAGATAGGTTTTGATTCATGTCATGTTGCCTTTGAAGTCTTTCTGTCTGTAGATTGTTTCTATATTTCTGTTCAATGATATCCTTGGGATTTTTTCTCTTTTATAGGACCCCCCTTAATATTTCCTGCAGTGTGGGCTTGGTGGTTGCATAGTCTTTTAAGCCTTGCCGGTCTTGGAAACTCTTTATCTCTCCATCCATTTTAAATGTCAGTCTTGCCGGATAGAGTATTCTTGGTTGCATGTTCTTCTCATTTAGTACTCTGAATATATTTTGCCAGCCCTTCCTGGCTTGCCAGGTCTCTGTGAAAAGGTCTGACGTTATTCTAATGGGCTTGGATGCCCACTCTCACCACTCTTGTTCAACATAATATTAGAAGTCCTAGCAACGGCAATCAGACAACAAAGAGAAATAAAAGGTATCCAAATTGGCAAGGAAGAAGTCAAACTCTCTCTCTTCGCAGATGACATGATTTTTTATATGGAAAACCCCAAAGACTCCACCCCCAAACTACTAGACTCATACAGCAATTCAGTAACGTGGCAGGATACAAAGTCAATGTACAGAAATCAGTGGCTTTCTTATACACTAACAATGAAAATACAGAAAGGGAAATTAGAGAATCGATTCCATTTACTAGAGCACCAAGAACCATAAGATACCTGGGAATAAACCTAACCAAAGAGGTAAAGGACCTGTACTCGAGGAACTACAGAACACTCATGAAAGAAACTGAAGAAGACCCAAAAAGATGGAAGACAATTCCATGCTCTTAGATTGGAAGAATAAACATTGTTAAAATGTTTATACTGCCTAGAGCAATCTATGCTTTTAATGCCATTCCGATCAAAATTCCACAGGTATTTTTCAAAGAGCTGGAGCCAATAATCCTAAAATTTGTATGGAATCAGAAGAGACCCCGAATTGCTAAGGAAATGTTGAAAAACAAAAACAAAACTGGCGGCATCACGTTACCCCGATTTCAAGCTTTACTACAAAGCTGCGATCACCAAGACAGCGTGGTCCTGGCATAAAAACAGACACATAGACCAGTGGAACAGAGTGGAGAGCCCAGATATGGACCCTCAACTCCACGGTGAAATAATCTTCGACAAAACAGGAAAAAATATTCAATGGAAAAAAAGACAGTCTCTTCAATCAATGGTGCTGGGAAAACTGGACAGCTATATGTAGAATAATGAAACTCAACCATTCTCTTACACTCGAAATGGATAAAAGACCTCATCATGAGACAGGAATCCATCAGAATCCTAGAGGAGAACATAGGCAGTAACCTCTTCGATAGCAGCCACAGCAACTTCTTTCAAGATATGTCTCCAAAGGCCAAGGAAACAAAAGCGAAAATGAACTTTTGGCACTTCATCAAGATCAAAAGCTTCTGCACAGCAAAGGAAACAGTCCACCAAACAAAAACGCAACCCACGGAATGGGAGAAGATATTTGCAAATGACAGTACAGACAAAAGGTTGATATCCAGGATCTAGAAAGAACTTCTCAAACTCAACACACACAAAACAGATAATCATATCCAAAAATGGGCAGAAGATATGAACAGACACTTCTCCAACGAAGACATACAAATGGCTATCAGACACATGAAAAAATGTTCATCATCACTAGCCATCAGGGAGATTCAAATGAAAACCACATTGAGATACCACCTGACACCAGTTAGAATGGCCAAAATTAGCAAGACAGGAAACAACGATTGTTGGAGAGGATGTGGAGAAAGGGGAACCCTCTTACACTGTTGGTGGGAATGCAAGTTGGTGCAGCCACTTTGGAGAACAGTGTGGAGATTCCTCAAGAAATTAAGAATAGAGCTTCCCTATGACCCTGCAATTGCACTGCTGGGTATTTACCCCAAAGATACAGATGTAGTGAAAAGAAGGGCCATCTGTACCCCAATGTTTATTGTAGCAATGGCTATGCTCACCAAACTGTGGAAAGAACCAAGATGCCCTTCAACGGATGAATGGATAAGGAAGATGTGGTACATATACGCAATGGAGTATTATGCCTCCATCAGAAAGGATGAATACCCAACTTTTGTAGCAACATGGACGGGACTGGAAGGAATTATGCTGAGCGAAATAAGTCAAGCAGAGAGAGAGTCATGTATCATATGGTCTCACTTATTTGTGGAGCATAGCAAATAACACGGAGGACATAGGGAGATGGAGAGGAGAGGGAGTTGAGAGAAACTGGAAGGGGAGATGAACCATGAGAGACTATGGACTCTGAAAAACAACCAGAGGGTTTTGGAGGGGCAGGGTGGGGTAGGAGTTTGAGGAATCAGGTGGTGGTTAATAGGGAGGGCACGTACTGCATGGAGCACTGGGTGTGATGCCAAAACAATGAACACTGTTATGCTGTAAATAAACAAAAAAAAAAAAAAATGAGTCTATGGAAGGCCCGGCAGTGCCAGTTCACGCCACTGGAGGGAGTGGTGAGCCGTGGTGTGAGATACCCTGGAAGGCATGGCGATGCTGCTTGCCACCACTGGAGGCAGCGGCGAGCTGCCATGGGAAACACACCTGAAGAGGAGTCAGTGCAGCTTGCTGGCTCTGAAGGCAGGGCGGAGGTGCCCGGTGAGAGACCCTGAAACGTGAGGCACTACAGCTTATTTTTACAGGACGGAGTGGTGAGCTGTATAGTCTCTGTTTCTCCAGGCTCAAGGGTGGTGGTAAGAATTGATGGAGCCTGTCCCCCACTCAGCATTGTGCCCTCTTTCCCCAGGTTTGCTGGTAATGTGCTGTCAGGATGGTTCAGGAGGGTCCTCCCAGTTGGGCTCTGGAGCCAGGGGAACCAAACCCGACTCATGGTGCATTTGGAACCGAGGAGCTGAGTGTCTGTTTGGAAAAGTATGTTTGTTTCTCCAAAAAGGACAAGGGCATTGACCAGCTTGAGAGGGAAGTGAATGACCAGTTAAGAAACAAGCTTGTGTCTCTCCTTCTCCCAGGAATCAGAGCAGGTGTGCAGGCTTTAGGTGGGAGACGCCTGCTTATCTGCACCTGACAACCCTTCTTCACTCTGGCTCCATGAGACCTGAAGTTTGGAAGTCAGCGTCTGAGTCAGTCATGCAGCTTGTCCCAGGACGTCAGTGTTCAGAGAAAACAGCAGGCCTGTGGGTCACAATGTCACATCCATGCCAGGATGGCAGGTAAAAATTCCCTTTCACCCCAAATTTCCTGGGCTTTTCTCTTGTCTCCAGTGGAGCTCACAAATGGCACACTGAACCAGCTGTAAGCAATCTCGTGCGGGTGCCAGAGCTCCTGAGTTTCTCTGCAGGGAGCACCTGGCAGGGATCTCATTTTCTCTGTTTATTTCTGGCTTACAAAGGTATTTGGAACATCTCTTTCCTAGGAAATCCCTTGGATTCGAAAGGGAATGTGAGATTGACTTGGTGTGCCTTTTGAACATAGAAAGTATTCCTTCACCGAACAGTGTTTACTCCACTGGGCCTAGACTCTGGTGGAACGGCTGGCACCTAGAGTGAGGTGGCTGTTTGTGGTCAGATAGAGACTTGGATGATGGCTTCTTCTTTGTCCAAGGTGATGTATCCTAATGGATTCGTCTTTGAATCCAAAGAGTTCCAATGAGGGCAGAGGGAAAATTCAAAATGATTCCAAGGAGTCTTGGACAATTTAAAAGGGATGCTTGTCTTCCTAGGTTCACTCAAACGGCTATATATGGTTGGACATGCTGTATTTTCTCTGCAGTTTCATGGGTAGTGAAGTCAGAAGGAGAGTCTTTGGGAATTTCCCTGGATAAAGGCACTCTGTTGGCTTCAAGGGACTTGGTGTCAGGAACCCTGGGCTGAATTTCTGTGGCTGCTTTCCTGATGCTCAGTGAGTCAGGTTTTCCCACAGGTTTTATATTTCCTCCTTAGGAAATTGCTGGCAGGGAATGTTCTGTTTAAAGTGGAACCCTCGGGGGCACCTGTGTGGCTCAGTGGGTTAAGCCACTGCCTTCGGCTCAGGTCATGGTCTCAGGGTCCTGAGATTGAGCCCCGCATTGGGCTCTCTGCTCAGCGGGGAGTCTGCTTCGTCCTCTCTCTCTGCCTGCCTCTCTGCCTACTTGTGACCTCTGTCAAATAAATAAATAAAATCTAAAAAAAAAAAAAAAACCCAAAACCGGGACCCTCCTACATTGTTGGTGGGCCTGCGTGTTGTTGCAGCCACTCTTGGAAAGAATACAGTCTGTCCTCCAAAAGCTAAGAACTGAACAACAGTAGGATCCAGCAATTGCCCTCCTAGTTATTTCCCTAAAGGGCACAAAAATGCACATTCAGTGGGGTATAAGCACCGTGATATTTACAGCAGCATTTTCAACCATTGTAAAACAATGGAGGGAGACCAAATGTCCATTCACTGATGAGTGATATATATATATATATATCACTCGTATATATCATATGTGTGTGTGTGTGTGTGTATGTGTATTCATTCTCCCACATCTTCTTAATGGAATAGGGTCCAGGTTCAAAAAGGATGAAATCTTACCATCTGCAAGGATGTGGATGGATCTACAATGGATTTAGCTAAGTAAAATCAGTAAGAAAAGACCAATAGCCTATATCTTGACCTCTATGGAATTTCAGAAAGAAAACAGATGAACATAGTGAGGAGAGAAAGGCCAATGAGGAAACAGACTCTAACCTAGAGCAAAATCGAGGGTTGCTAGGGGGCAGGGGTGTGGGGCGAAGGGTTAAGTGGGTGACAGCTATTAGGGAGAGTACTTGTTGTGATGAGCTCTGGGTGTTCTATGCAGGTGAGGAATCACAAAATCCTACCCCTGAAGGAGAGGAATGAACATTGCATGGAAACGAATTGGAATTGAAGTCAATGAAGAAAAGAAGACCATGTTCTACTTCATGAAGACTGAGGTAAAACTGGAATGACTTTTGCTCTCCTGTTCTGTAGCTGTTCATTATGAAACACTCTGTGGCAGGATACACTAGTTTCCTATTGCATAAGGAGCCCTCAGAAAGTTGCCATGAAAGATTTAGATCTCAGAGCATGTACATGTTCCATTGATATGTTACTTTCAGTTTGCCCAGGTGCAAAGGTAAGTGGAGAGAAATAGGGCTGAAGAGGAAAGGAGGTATTAAGCATTCAAGAGGTAGCCTTCCCCTTTCTCATGAATGCCTGGGCCAGTGTAAATTGGGACGAAGGAGGGGGGATCCCAGAGCTTTGCCGCAGACAGGGGAGTTCTAGGTCTGCCTAGAGCTGGTGGTGTCCATGAGCAGAGCTGAGCTAGTGGCGTGGCAGGCCCGAACTGCTGGTGTTGAGGTGAGTTCCCCAAGGAGCTGAGTTGAGAATGGGGGTCAGGGGGTGAATCAGGCTCTGGGTTTGTGGCCAGGGGGCTGCAGAATGTGGGGGAGTCCTAATGGGGTCATGCAGGTTTCTCTGGCTCTGAGGGTTCCGCACAGCTCCAAAGGGACAAGTTTCCTGCTGGGTGGCAGGGGGACTCCTACAGTGTGGCTCCAAGTTTACCAATCTAGAGGGCTTGGTGGATAGGCCCCTGGGGAAGGAAGCCTGAAAATGCAACATAGGGTTAAGGGTAATGGGCTGGGCAGGACAGGCCTGATCAGCCGACACAGAGGTGAGATACCCTCAGAACTGAGTTGAGGAAATGCATCCTGCAATGCAGAAGAGTCAGGGTTTCTGGCCAGAGGGACGGCTGATCGTGGGGGTGGCTTTAGAGGGGCATGCTGGTTTCTCCCTCTCTGAGGAAACTTTGGAGCTCCAAATGTCATGGCTTCCCCCTGCATGGCATTCAGGTTTCTGCCTTGTTACAGGGGGGTCCTGAATCTGGGGAGTTTGGGGGCCAGGCCTCTTGGGATGGAAGCCTGAAATCAGAAACTAGAGCTACGGTAAGGGCGTAGGGGCATGGCATGCTCAATCTGCTACTGCTGAGGTGGGCTCCCTGGTGGGCTGACTTCAGGGTGGGTATCAGGTGGCATGTCAGACTCAGAGTTTGTGTCCAGGGATGCCACAGAAGCTGGGCGTGACCTCAGGGTTGCATGCAGGTTTCTCCTACCCTGAGGGTTCTGCAGAGCTCCAAATGGCATGGTTTCCTCCTGTGTGGCAGACGCAGTCCTGGGGTGTCACTGAGGAATCCTTAATCTCTCCTGGCATGAATCTCGGAGGTGCCCAATCTGGCGGGCTTGGGGGACAGGCCTCTGTTCATGAAAGCCTGTACACCCCACCTCGGTTTATGCTTAGGGCCGAAGGGCATGGCAGGTCCGATGTGCCGGTGCTGATGCGGGCTCCCCTAAGGGTCGAGTTGAGGGCATAGATCTGGCATCGCAGGAGAATCTGGTTTTATGGCCATGGGGGTGACTCATGGTGGGGTGGCATTACGGGGGTTTGCAGGTTTCTCCCCGTCTGAGTGTTCAGTGCAGCTCTAAACCACAAGTTTTCCTCATGAGTGCCAGGTGGAGTCCCGTGGTGGCGCTCAGTAGACCTTAATCTGGGGGGACATGGGAGGCAGGCCCCCTGGGATGGAAGCCTGAAAACCTAAAGAGGGGTTCTGGTAAGGGCCTAGGGGCATGGTGGCCCGATCTGCTTATGTTGAGGTGGGGCGCCCTAGGGTCTGAATTTATGGCATGCGTCCGGCAGCTCAGCAGAATCTGGTTTATGGGGCCGGGGGGATGGGTGCTGATGATGGGAGTGCCTTTAGAGGGGCAAGTTTCTCCCCCTCTGAGGGTTCAGCACAACTCCAAGGCACAGGTTCCTACTGTGTGGCAAGCGGAGTCCTGAGGTGTATGTCAAGATTCCTTAATCCAGGGGATTTTGTTGCCTGGACCCTCAGCATGGAAGACTGAACACCCAAACTTGTGTTAGGGTCAGGGCCTAGGGGCAATGGCAAGCCCGATCTGCCAGTGCTGAGGCGGGATCCCGTATGGGCTGAGTTGAGGGTATGCATTTGGTGGCGGGATGGAATCCAGCTCTATGGCCAGAGTGGCTGTTGATTATTGGGGTGGCTTTAGGGTGGCATGAAAGTTTCTCCCCATCTGAGGGTTCATTGCAGCTCCAAACCACAAGGTTTCCACTTGTGTGACAGGCTGTGTCCTGTGGTGTTGCTCAGAAGTCCTTAATCTGGGGGGCGTGGGGGCCAGGCCTCTTGGGATGGAAGCCTGAAAATCCAAACTAGGGTTAGGGTTAGGGCTTAGGGACATGGCAGGCCCGATCTGCTGCAATTGAGGTGGTCTCCTGGATAGGCCGAATGGAGGGTGGGAATCAGGCAGGACTTGAGGTCTGTGTTTGTGTTTGTGGGGGCAAAGAAGCTAGTGGTGTTCTTGGGGGCCATGCAGCTTTCTCCTGCTCTGAGGTTCCTGCACAGTTCCAAATGGCACCATTTTGCCGTAGGAGGCTGGAGGAGTGCTGGCGGGAGTCTCAGTCATCCCCAGTCTGATGGGCTTGGGGTACAGACCTCTGGGCACGGAAGGCTGTATACCCCACCTAGGGTTAGGGTTAGGGACTAGGGTCATGGCAGGCCCAATCTGCCGGCGCAGAGATGGGCTCCCCTCAGGGCTGAGTTGAGGGCATGTGTCCGGTAGCTTCATAGAAAACAGCTTTCTGGCCTGGGGTGCCGCAAATTGTGCGGATAGCTTTACGGGGGCTTGAAGGTTTCTCACCCTCTGAGTATTCAGCAGCTCCAAACTGCAAGGTTTCATCCTGCGTGGCTGTTGGAGTGCTGCAATGTCACTCAGGGGTCCTTAATCCAGGGGGCCTGGAGGCTAGGCATCTTGGGATGGAAGCCTGGAAACTCAAACTAAGGGTGAGGTCTTGGGGTGCGACAGGCCCAATCTGCCAGTGCTGAGGCGGACTCCCCGGTGGCCTGAGTTGAGGGTCGGTGATAGGTGGCTCGTGTGAATCTGGGTTTGTGTTCAGGAGGGGCTCAGATGCTGGGGCTTGCCTTGGGGGGCATGAAGTTATCTTTTGCTCTGAGGTCTAAGTAGCTCCAAATGGCACTGTAACAGCATAGGCAGCCTCCAGACTGCCAGAGTGAGTCTCATGCATCCACAATCTGGCGGGTTTGGGGGCTAGGCCTCTGGGTACGGAAGACTGTACACCCAACCTAGGGTTAGGGTTAAGGCCTAGGGGCATGGCAGTTCTGATATGCTGCTGATATGCTGTGTTGAGGTGGGCTCCCTCAGGGCTGAGTGGATGACATGCCTCTGGCGTTGTGGCAGAATCTGGCATTATGTCTGGGGCATTTCCAATGGCGGGTGTGTTTAGGTGCTCATACACCTTTCTTTCTGGAGGGCAGGCAGAGTCCTGTGTTGTGACTTTGGAATCCCCAGTCTGGAGGGTTAGGGTTAGGGATAGAGGTTCGGAGAGTGTTAGGGTTAGTTGTTAGGGTTTAGGGTTAGGGTTAGGAGTTAGGGGATAGGGTTAGAGGTAAGGTTTAGGGTTAGGCTTAGGGTTAGGCGTATGTCTTAGGGACAAGGCATGTCAGATCTGCCAACACAGATATGGACTCACCCAAGGGCTGTGTTGAGGGCGGGACTCAGGAGTCTCCTCAGGCCCTGGATTTTTGGACTGGAGGGGTAAAGAAGGTGGGAATCGCCTCTGGGGAGCATGATGGTTTCTACTGCTCCGAGGTTGTTATGTTAGGTTTAGAGGTTAGGGTTAGGTTTTGTGGTTAGGGTTAGTGTTAAGATTAGTGTTAAGGTGGGGCGCCTGGGTGGCTCAGTTGGTTAAAGCCTCTGCCTTCCGCTCAGGTCATGATCTCAGGGTCCTGGGATGGAGCCCCACATCAGGCTCTCTGCTCAGCGGGGAGCATGCTTCGTCCTCTCTGTGCCTTCTTCTGATCTGTCTCTGTCAAAGAAATGAATAAAATCTTAAAAAAAAATAAAAAGATTAGGGTTAGGGTTATGTCTTAGGGACAAGGCATGTTGGATCTGGTAACACTTATATGGGCTCACCCAAGGGCTGAGTTGAAGGCGGGACTCAGGAGGCTCCTTAGGCCCTGGGTTTTTTTCCTAGAAGGTAAAGATTGTGGGAATGGGCTCAGGGGAGCATGCTGGTTTCTAGGTCTCTGAGAGTGTTAGATAGCACTAAATGAAATGGTTTATTTCATTTATTCTCCTGGCTGAGAGGCTGAGTCCTGCCATCAGTCTGATGATCCTATCCACTGGGATGGAATTGGGTATCAGGCCTCTGGGGTCCAGAGCCTGACCACCTGAGCTAGGGTATTAGGGTTTGGTCCTGGGAGCATGGCAGGCCTGAGGTGCCAGTGCGGACTCAGGCTCTCCGGAGGGCTGAGTTGAGGGTATTGCTCTGGTGGCCCATCAGGCACTGGGCGGTGGTGTGTGGGTCCTCGGAAGGTGTGGGTGTCTTTAGGGGGCATGGAGGTTTCTCCGGCCAGGAGCGTACTGCACAGGGCCATGTGGGCCATTTTCCTTGTGGGTGGCAGCCGGAGTCCAGCATTGCAAATACAGGGTCCCCAGTCTGGACGGCTAGGGAGCCAGGCCTCTGTGGATCGAAGCATAAACACCCATCCTAGCATTATGGTTAAGTCTTTGGGGCATGGTAACCCCGATCTGCCGGTGCTGTGGTGACCCATCCTGATGCCTGAGTTGAGGCTATGTCTGCAGGACTTTGAGACTCTGGTTCCCGGTCCTTGGGAGGGTCCAGAAGTGCTTTGGCCTCAGGGAGACTTGCAGGCTTCTCCTGCTCTGTGGCTTCAGCCCATTTCTAAACGGCACGGTTCATGCTGGGATCATGTGCAATTATGGGGTGCAACTCAGGGGTCCCCTATCTGGGGTTTTGAGGACCAGTTGTGGGAGGATGATGCCTGAGCACGAACCTGGGCTAGGGTTAGTATTAGGATTAGGGTTAAGGTTATGTCTTAGGGACAAGGCATGTCGGATATGCAAGCACAGATATCAGCTCACCCAAGGGCTGAGTTGAGGGCGGGACTCAGGAGGCTCCTCGGGCACTGGGGTTTTGGGCTGTACGGGCAAAGATGTTGGAAATCGCCTCAGGGGAGCATGCCAGTTTCTACAATTCTCAGGGCATTAGATAGCACGAAATGAAAGGTCACCTTCTGGCTGAGAGGGTGAGTCCTGCTGTGAGGGTTAGTTTGTAGGGGCACTGCAGCCCCAATCTGCTGGCGCTGTGGTGGCCCATCCCAATGCTTGAGTTCAGAGCGTGTGTCTGCAGGACCATGAGACTCCTGGTTCTTGGTCCTTGGGGGCGCTGGAAGTGGGGTGGCCTCAGGGAGACATTCAAATTTATCCCGCTCTGTGGGTTCAGCACAATTCTAAACAGCATGGTTTCCTCCTGGTATCAGGTTCAATGATGGGGTATCGCTCACGGGTCCCCCATCTGGGGCCTTGGGGACCAGGAGTCAGAGTATGGACGCCTGAACACACAACCTGGGCTAGGTTTAGTATTATGGTTAGTGTTAGGCTTAGGGACAGGGCATGTCGGATCTGCTAGCACAGATACGGGCTCACCCAAGGGCTGAGTTGAGGGCAGGACTCAGGAGGCTCCTCAGGCCCTGGGTTCTTGGCCTGGAGGAGCAAAGCTGGTGGGAATGGCCTCAAGGGAGAATGGCTGGTTGCTACTGCTCTGAGGGTGTGAGAGAACACCAAATGAAAAGGTCTCCTCCTGGCTGAGAACTGAGTCCTGCCGATAGTCTGATGCTCAACCCATGGGAGGAATTGGGTGTCAGGCCTCTGGGTCCAATGCCTGAACACCCACCCTAGTGTTAGGGTTTCGTCCTGGGAGAATGGCAGGCCTGCCAGTGCGGCTCAGGTTCTCCGGAGGGCTGAGTTGAGGGCATTGCTCTGGTGGCCTGTCAGGCTCTGGGTTTGTGGTGTGGCATTTCTTGGAAGGCGTGGCTGGCTTTAGGGGGCATGGAGGATTCTATGGCCAGGAGCATACTGCACAGGATCATATGGTCCAGTTTCATCGTGGGTGGCAGCCAGAGTCCTGCATTGGGAATACAGGGTCCCCAGTCTGGAGGGCTAGGGGTCCAGTCCTCAGGGGACAGAAGCCTGACACCCAACCTAGGGTTAGGGTAGGGTTGTAAGGGCATGGCAGCCCCGATCTGATGGCGCTGTGGTGATGCTTCCCAATGCCTGAGTTGAGGGTGTGAGTCTGTAGCACTGTGAGAGTCCTGGTTCCTGGTCCTTGGGTGTGCCAGAAGTGGCAGTGGCCTCTGGGAGGCATGCAGGTTTCTCCCGCTCTGCGGGTTCAACACATTTCTAAAGGGCAGGGTTTCCTCCTGGGATCAGGCGCAATTATGGGGTGAAGCTCAGGGGTCCCCCATCTGGCCGTTTGGGGGACCAGGCTATGGAGGAGGGATGCCTGAACACACAACCTGGGCTAGAGTTAGTATTAAGGTTAGGCTTAGCGTTAAGGTTATGTCTTAGGGAGAAGGCATGTGGGATCTGCCAGCACAGATATTGGCTCACTCAAGGGCTGAGTTGAGGGCAGGGCTCCGGAGGCTTCTCAGGCCCTGGGTTTTTGGCCTGGAGGTGCAAAGATGGCGGGAATGGCCTCAGGGCAGCTTGGCCGGTTCCTAGGGCTCTGAGGGTGTTGGAGAGCACCAAATGGAATCTCCTGCTGGTTGAGAAGCTGAGTCATGCCATCAGTTTGATGCTCCCACCCATGGGTGGAATTGGGTGTCAGGGTTCTAGAACCTGAACACCCAACCTAGGCTTAGGGTTTGGTCCTGGGAGAATGGCAGGCCTGATGTGCCAGCACGGACTCAGGCTCTCTGGAAGGCTGGGCTGAGGGCATTGTTCTGGCGGCCCGTAAGGCTAAGGAATTGTGGTGTGGGGGTGCTCAGAAGATGTGGTTGGCTTTAGGGGTCATGGAGGTTTCTCCGGCAAGGAGCGTTCTGCAAAGGTCCATGTGGTCAAGTTTCATCATGGGTGGCAGCCAGAGTCCTACGTTGGGAATATGGGGTCCCCAGTCTGGAGGGCTAGGGAGCCAGTCCTCTGGGGACTGAAGCCTGAACACCCAACCGCGGGTTAGGTTTAGGTCACAGGGGCATGGCGGCCCGGATCTGCCGGCACAGTGATGACCAATCCCGATGCCTGTGTTGAGGACGTGAGTCTGCAGGACCGTGAGACTCCTCATTCCTGCTCCTCAGGGGCGCCGGTATTGGGGGTAGCGTCAGGGAGGCATTCTGGTTTCTTCTGCTCTGTAGGTTCAGCACATTCCTTTTTTTTTTTTTTTCACTTTCAATATCTATCTATCTATCTATATTATTTGTTTTCAGTGTAACAGTATTCCTTATTTTTGCACCACACCCAGTGCTCCATGCAACACGTGCCCTCCCTAATACCCATCACCTTGTTCTCCCAACCTCCCACTCCCCACCCATTCAAGACCCTCAGGTTCTTTTTCAGAGTCCGTAGTCTCTCATGGTTCACCTCCCCTTCCCATTTCCCACAACTTCCTTCTCCTCGCCATCTCCCCATGTCCTCCTTGTTCTTTGTTATGCTCCACAAATAAGTGAAACCATATGAGAATTGACTCTCTCTGCTTGACTTATTTCACTCAGCATAATCTCTTCCACTCCCGTCCATATTGCTACAAAAGTTGGTATTCATCCTTTCTGATGGAGGCATAATACTCCATCTTGTATATGGACCACATCTTCCTTATCCATTCGTCCATTGAAGGGCATCTTGGTTCTTTCCACAGTTTGGCGACCGAGGCCTTTGCTGCTATAAACATTGGGGTACAGATGGCCCTTCTTTTCACTACATCTGTATCTTTGGGGTAAATACCCAGCAATGCAATTGCAGGGTCATAGGGAAGCTCTCTTTTTAATTTCTGGAGGAATCTCCACACTGTTCTCCAAAGTGGCTGCACCAACTTGCATTCCCACCAACAGTGTAAGAGGGTTCCCCTTTCTCCACATCCTCTCCAACACACGTTGTTTCCTGTCTTGCTAATTGTGGCCTTTCTAACTGGTGTCAGGTGGTATCTCAATGTCGTTTTCATTTGAATCTCCCTGATGGCTAGTGATGATGAACATTTTGTCATGTGTCTGATAGCCATTTGTATGTCTTCGTTGGAGGAGTGTCTGCTCATATCTTCTGCCCATTTTTGGATATGATTATCTGTTTTGTGTGTGTTGAGTTTGAGAAGTTCTTTCTAGATCCTGGATCTCAACCTTTTGTCTGAACTGTCATTTACAAATATCTTCTCCCATTCCGTGGGTTGCCTTTTGATTGGTGGACTGTTCCCTTTGCTGTGCAGAAGCTTTTGATCTTGATGAAGTGCCAAAAGTTCATTTTCGCTTTTGTTTCCTTGGCCTTTGGAGACATATCTTGAAAGAAGTTGCTGTGGCTGATATCGAAGAGGTTACTGCCTATGTACTCCTCTAGGATTCTGAGAGAATCCTGTCTCACGTTGAGCTCCTTTATCGAGTTCGAGTTTATCATTGTGTATGGTGTAAGAGAATGGTCGAGTTTCATTCTTCTACATATCGCTGTCCAGTTTTCCCAGCACCATTGATTGAGGAGAATGTCTTTTGTTACATTGAATATTTTTTCCTGAATTCTCGATGATTATATCACAATAGAGTTGAGGGTCCATATCTAATCGGGATCGATGTGGGCAGAGCGCTCATGAAAATTGGCTGGCGTTGGATAACCATGGGGACCGCCTTGTTCCGCGTGGCCCAGGACCCTTTCTCGCTCGGGGTGTGTCGCAGCCACCCGAAAACGCGCCGAGACGACGGGGCCCGGCCGGGGGCCTCAGCGCCGGGGAGCTTGCTCCGAGCAGAGTTGATGGAGGGGCTGTGGTCGGGCATTCGTCTCCGCCTTGGAGGGAGGCCGGGCGCCCGGGAAGGGCTTGGCCTCTCTGGGGGAACAAATGGATCTGTCGCTCCACAGCTGTGTCGGAGCCACGAAACGGGCCGATGGCGCCAGGACGGTCGAGGACTCGTCGCGCGGGACTCAGGGTTCCCCATGCGGAGGCCCCCAGGCTCAGGCCCCTGGCAACGGAAGGCTGAGCAAGCAGGCCCGGGCCCGGGCCCGGTTTCGGGGCTGGCCCGGCCCCAGCGGCCGGCGTCAGGGAGTGGACCCCCGGAGGCTGAGGAGCGGGAGGCGTCGGCCTCCCCGGGGCCCGCCTCCCGGAGCTCCTCCTGGCGGTGCCGGAACGCGACGACACGCGATCCCGGACAGGGCCCCGGGGGGGCGGCCCTGCGGCCCTCTGGTGCCCGAAGTGTGTTCGCCGGGCGTTTTCCGGCCAATTCTCACGAGCGTTCTGCCCAAATCGGGATCGATTTGGGCAGAACGCTCGTGAGAATTGGCCGGCGTTGGGCAGCCCTGGTCAGCGCCCAGAGCCGCGTGGAGCAGGGCCCTTTCTCGCTCGGGGCATGGCGCGGCCACCCGGAAAACGAGCCGCGACGATGGGGCGCGGCCGGCGGCCCCGGCGCCGGGGAGTTTTCCCCGAGCAGAGTGGATGGAGGCGCCGTGGCCGGGCGTCCGCCTCCGCCGTGGCGGGCGGCCGGGGCGCCCGTGGAGGGGGCTGGCCTCTGTGGGGGAACGGAGTGATCTCTGACTCCACGGCTGGGACCAAGCCGCGAAAGGTGCAGTTGTCGCCGGGACGGTTGGGGGGACTCGTGGCGCGGGACTCAGGGTTCCCCATGCGGAGGCCCCCAGGCTCAGGCCCCTGGCAACGGAAGGCTGAGCAAGCAGGCCCGGGCCCGGGCCCGGCTTTCGGGGCTGGCCCGGCCCCAGCGGCCGGCGCCAGGGTGGGAACCCCCGGAGGCTGAGGAGCGGGAGGCGTCGGCCTCCCCGCGGCACGTCTCCCGGAGCTCCTCCCGGCGGTGCCGGAACGCGACGACACGCGATCCCGGACAGGGCCCCGGGGGGCGGCCCTGCGGCCCTCTGGTGCCCGAAGTGTGTTCGCCGGGCGTTTTCCGGCCAATTCTCACGAACGTTCTGCCCAAATCGGGATCGATTTGGGCAGAACGCTCGTGAGAATTGGCGGCGTTGGGCAGCCCTGGTCAGCGCCCAGTTCCGCGTGGATCAGGGCCCTTTCACGCTCGGGGCATGTCGTGGCCGCCCGGAAAACGAGCCGCGACGATGGGGCGCGGCCGGCAGCCGCGGCGCCGGGGAGTTTTCCCCGAGCAGAGTGCATGGAGGCGCCGTGGCCGGGCGTCCGCCTCCGCCGTGGCGGGCGGCCGGGGCGCCCATGGAGGGGGTGGCCTCTGTGGGGAAACGGACTGGTCTCTGACTCCGCGGCTAGGACGAAGCCGCGAAAGGTGCCGTTGTCGCCGGGACGGTCGGGGGACTCGTGGCGCGGGACTCAGGGTTCCCAATGGGGAGGCCCCCAGGCTCAGTTCCCTGGCAACGGAAGGCTGAGCAAGCAGGCCCGGGCCCGGGCCCTGCTTTCGGGGCTGGCCCGGCCCCGGCTGCCGGCGCCAGGGTGGGAACCCCCTGAGGCTGAGGAGCGGGAGGCGTCGGCCTCCCCGGGGCACGGCTCCCGGAGCTCCTCCCGGCGGTGCCGGAACGCGACGACACGCGATCCCGGACAGGGCCCCGGGGCTGCCGCCCTGCGGCCCTGTCGTACCCGATGTGTGTTCGCCGGGCGGTTTCCGGCCAATTCTCACGAGCGTTCTGCCCAAATCGGGATCGATTTGGGCAGAACGCTCGTGAGAATTGGCGGCGTTGGGCAGCCCTGGTCAGCGCCCAGTTCCGCGTGGAGCAGGGCCCTTTCTCGCTCGGGGCATGTCGCGGCCACCCGGAAAACGAGCCGCGACGATGGGGCGCGGCCGGCAGCCGCGGCGCCGGGGAGTTTTCCCCGAGCAGAGTGCATGGAGGCGCCGTGGCCGGGCGTCCGCCTCCGCCGTGGCGGCCGGCCGGGTCGCCCCTGGAGGGGGCTGGCCTCTGTGGGGAAACGGACTGATCTCTCACTCCGCGGCTAGGACGAAGCCGCGAAAGGTGCCGATGTCGCCGGGACGGTCGGGGGACTCGTCGCGCCGGACTCAGGGTTCCCCATGGGGAGGCCCCCAGGCTCAGGCCCCTGGCAACGGAAGGCTGTGCAGGCAGACCCGGGCCCGGCCCGGCTTTCGGGGCTGGCCCAGCCCCAGCTGCCGGCGCCAGGGAAGGGACCCCCGGAGGCTGAGGAGCAGGACGCGACGGCCTCCCCGGGGCACGCCTCCCGGAGCTCCTCCCGGCGGTGCCGGAACGCGACGACACGCTTCCCGGACAGGGCCCCGGGGGGGCCGCCCTGCAGCCCTGTGGTGCCCGAAGTGTGTTCGCCGGGCGTTTTCCGGCCAATTCTCACGAGCGTTCTTCCCAAATTGGGATCGATTTGGGAGAACGCTCGTGAGAATTGGCCGGCGTTGGGCAGCCCTGGTCAGCGCCCAGTTCCGCGTGGAGCAGGGCCCTTTCTCGCTCGGGGCATGTTGCGGCCACCTGGAAAACGAGCCGCGACGATGGGGCGCAGCCGGCAGCCGCGGCGCCGGGGAGTTTTCCCCGAGCAGAGTGCATGGAGGCGCCATGGCCGGGCATCCGCCTCCGCCGTGGCGGGCGGCCGGGGCGCCCCTGGAGGGGGCTGGCCTCTGTGTGGAAATGGACTGGTCTCTCACTCCGCGGCTAGGACGAAGCCGCGAAAGGTGCCGTTGTCGCCGGGACGGTCGGGGGACTCGTGGTGGGGGACTCAGGGTTCCGCATGGGGAGGCCCCCAGGCTCAGGCCCCTGGCAACGGAAGGCTGAGCAAGCAGGCCCGGGCCCGGGCCCGGCTTTCGGGGCTGGCCCGGCCCCAGCTGCCTGCGCCATGGAGGGGACCCCCGGAGGCTGAGGAGCGGGAGGCGTCGGCCTCCCCGGGGCCCGCCTCCCGGAGCTCCTCCTGGCGGTGCCGGAAAGCGAAGACACGCGATCCCGGACACGGCCCCGGGGGGGGCGGCCCTGCGGCCCCGTGGTGCCGGCCCTGCGGCCCCGTGGTGCCCGAAGTGTGTTCGCCAGGCCTTGTCCGGCCAATTCTCACGAGCGTTCTGCCCAAATCGGGATCGATTTGGGCAGAACGCTCGTGAGAATGGGCCGGCGTTGGGCCACCATGGGGACCGCCTTGTTCTGCGTGGCCCAGGTCCCTTTCTTGCTCGGGGTATGTTGCGGCCACCCGGAAAATGAGCCGTGACGATGGGGCGCGGTCGGCAGCCACGGCGCCATGGCGTTTTCCCCAAGCAGAGTTGATGGAGGGGCTGTGGCCGGGCGTCCGCCTTCGCCGTGGCGGGTCGCCAGGGCGCCCGTTGTGGGGTCTTGCCTCTGTGGGGATCGCTTTGATCTCTCATTCCTCGGCTGGGACGCAGCCGAGAAAGGCACCGTTGGCGCTGGGACGGTGGTGGACTTGTGGCACGGGACTCAGGATCCCGGGTGATGCCCCGAGGTACAGGCCCCTGGCAGTGGAAGTCTGAACAAGCAGGCCTGGGTCCGGGCCCGGATTTCGTGGCAGGCCCGGCCCCAGCTGCCACCGCCAAGGAGGGACCCCCAGAATCTGTGGAGAGGGAGGCGTCTGCCTTGCCATCAGGGAGATTCTAATTTAAACTACATTGAGATACCACGTGACACCAGATAGAATGTCCAAAATTAGGAAGACAGGAAATAACATGTGTTGGATGGATGTTGAAAAGGGGAACCCTGTTACACTGTTGGTCAGACTCCAATTTAGTGCAGCCACTTTGGAGAACAGTGTGCAGATGACTCAAGAAATTAAAAATAGAGCTTCCCTATGACCCTGCAATTACCCTGATGGGTATTTACCCCAAAGATACAGATGGAGTGAAAAGAAGAGCCATCTGTACCCCAATGTTTTTTGCAGCAATGGCCATGGTCGCCAAACTGTGGAAAGAACCAAGATGCCCTTCAACGGATGAATGGATAAGGAAGATGTGGTTCATATACACAATGGAGTATTATGCCTCCACCAGAAAGGATGAATACCCAACTTTTGTAGCAACATGGACGGGACTCGAAGAGATTATGCTGAGTGAAATAAGTCAAGCAGAGAGAGTCAAATATCATATGGTCTCCCTTATTTGTGGAGCATAACAAAGAACACGGAGGACATGGGGAGATGGAGAGGAGAGGGAGTTGAGGGAAACTCGAAGGGGAGATGAACCATGAGAGACTATGGACTCTGAAAAACAACCTGAGTGTTTTGGAAGGCAGGGGGTTGGGAGGTTGAGGAACCAGGTGGTGGGTAATAGGGAGGGCGTGTACTGCATGGAGCACTGGGTGTGGTGCAAAAACAGTGAACACTGTTATGCTGAAAATAAACAAATAAAAAAAAAAAGAAAATTGTACTCTTAGACCCCGTCATCTATATCACTCATCCCTCCATCCACTTCCACTCTGGTAACCACTGAGTCGGTTTTTGTTTTGTATCTTCTTTCTCCTTTATTTATGTATGTTTGTTTCCTAAATTCCATGGAAGAGTGACATCCAAAGGCCTTTGTCTTTCTCTGACTGACTGATTTCACTTAGGATAGTATTCTCTAGCTCCATCCATGTGTCTGCAAATGGCAAGATTTCATTTTTTATGGCTGAGTAATTTCCCACTGTGTGTGTATGTGTGTGTGTGTGTGTGTGTGTGTACATTTATTATCTCATTTATCAAGTTTTCAAGAAATACTTGGATTGTTTCCATATTGTAATATTGTAATTAATGTTGCAAGAAACATAGGGGCACATGTATCCTTTTGAGTTACTGTTCTCATATTCGTCGGGTAATCACCCGGTAGTGTGATTGCTGGATTATAAGGTAGTTCTAATATTTAACGTTTTGAGGAACAGTGATACTGTTTTCCACAGGGACTGCAGCAGCTAGCATTCCCACCACAGTGCAAGAGGGTTCCCTTTTACCCACATCCTCCCAACATTTGTTTTCTTGTGCTGGTGCTGTTAGCCATTCTGATAGTATGAGGTAATATCTCATGGACCTTTTCATTTGGATTTTCCTGTTGATGGCTGATGTGAACATCTTCTTACGTGACTGTTGTCCATCTGTATGTCTTCTTTGGAGCAATGTCTGTTCATGTCTTCTGTCTATTTTTTAATTGGATTTTTTGTTTTTTGGTTGTTGCGTTGTATCAGTTCTACATATTTTGGACACTACCCCTTTATTGCACATGATATTTGCAAACATCTTCTCCTATTAAGTACGTTGTATTCTATTTATTACATTTTCATTGTTGTTCTGCTGTGCGGTAAGTTTTTATATTGATGGAACTCTAGTAGTTTATTTTTGCTTTTGTTTCCTTTGCCTTAGGAGGCGTGTCTATTAAATGTATGGTTCATGTCAGAGAAGTTACTGTCTGTGCCCTCTTGTAGGATTTTTATGATTTAAGGTCTCACATTGAGGTCTTGAAACTGTTTTGAGTTTATTTGTCCATATGGTGTAAGAAAGCAGTCTAATTTCATTGTTTTGTGCATAGCTGTTCAGTTTTCCCAACACCATTTGTTGTAGAGACTGTCCTCTTCCCTTTTAATAGTTTTGCCTGTTTTGCAGAAGATTAATTGGGCACGTGATTGTGGGTTGATGTCTGAGCTTCTATTCCATTTCCTTGGTCACTGTGTGTATTTTTTTTTTTTTTTGCCAGTCCCATACTGTGAGGATGAATGCAGCTTTGTAGTATAATATGAAATATGGAATTGTGATGCCTCCAGCTTTCTTTTTCTTCATAACATTGTGCTGGTTGTTCAGTATCTTTTGTGATTCCATACAAATTGTTAGGGTAGTTTATTTGAGTTCTCTCATTTTTTATTTGAATTCAATGAGCCAACTTATCATACATCATTATTTTCAGATGTAGTGTTAAATAATATATCAGATGTGTATTGCATCACGTGCCCTCCTTAATGCCCATCACCCCAGTTACCCCCCCCACCCCCCATCCAGCAACCCTCAGTTGGTTGCTATAGTTAAGAGTCTATCATGGTTTTTTCCCCATCTCTGATGACTTCCCATTCTGTTTCCCCTTCCTTTGCCTATGGTTCTCTGCCCTGTTTCTGATATTTCACATATGAGTGAAACCCTATCATAATTGTGTTTCTTTCATTGACATATTTTACTCAGCATAATATCTTCCAGACCCATCCAGGTTGATGTGATGGTAAGTATTCATCCTTTCTGATGGCTGAGGAATATTCCATTGAATATATGAACCACATCTTCTTTATCCATTCCTCTGTCCATAGATATCTGGGTTCTTTCCATAGTTTATCTAGAGTGGATATTGTTGCAATGAACACTGGGGTGCAGGTGCCAGTTCTTTCCCCTACATCTCTATTTTTGTGGTAAAAGCCCTGTAGTGCAAGTGCTGTGTTTTAGGGTAACTTTATTTTAACTTCTTGAGGAAACCCCATACTATTTTCCAGAGTGGATATAACAGTCTGCATTCCAACCAGGAGTGTAGGAGGGTTCTCCATTCTCTGCATCCTCACCAATATTTGTGGTTTCATGTCCTGTTAACTTTAGACATTCTGCCTGGTGTGATAGGACACCTCAATGTGGTTTAGATTTGCATTTCCCAGAAGCCATGTGATATAGAACATTTATGTATATATCTGTGGGTCACATGCGTGTCATCATTGGAGAAATATCTGTTCATATTTTCGCCCATGTCTAGACCTTCTGTTGGATTAAGGCCCAGAAGCCTAGAAGATACAATCAGCCAGAACTGTGGAGATTTTCACAAGGTCTGAGATACAATGGAGATTTAGGGTGTGTATCAAGCTCAGGGATTGTCGTCAGAGGGTGGATGGAAGTGTAGGTTCATTGACATTGTCTCAGGTTTGCATTCAGATGTCTCATGCTCTGAATCCAGTCTGGAGTAAAAAAAGGAGTTTCCTTTTGTGTGGCGGGCTGATCCTCTGGTTTTGCTAAAGTGTTCCCAATACCCGGGGCTTGGGATCCAGGCCTCTACAGATGGACCTCTCAGAACTCCAAATAGGGTTAGGGTTAGGACCTAGGAAAATGGAAGGTCTGAATTGCCAACCGTGTGGTGAGCGTCCTGGAGGGCTGAGTTGAGGACATGGGTCAGGGTGAGTGTCCGGCTCAGGGTTTCAGTCCATGAGCCCTTGAATGTGGGAATTCACTGGGATGGACACAGATGGGCCTTCATATCTATACTGACCTATATACTTACTGGAGTCCATTATGGAAACATTTCCATCTGGGTGTGAGGCTGAGTCCTGTGGTATTGCTCAGGCATCCCCAAATCCTAGGGCTTTGGAGCCCACCCTTAAGGGACAGAGACATGAGAACCCAAGCTAGGGATAGAGTTAGGGCCAAAGGACATTGCAGGCCCAAACAGCTGACAGTGTGTGTGGTTCCTAGAGGCTGGAATTAAGGATGAGTGTTCTGGTTCTGGTCAGGCACAGGGTTTGTGACCTCGAGGCCACTGACATTGGGGGTTTGCTGGTATAGGCTCAGATGGGCAGGCATTTTATCCTGCTTTGAATACTTTCTAGAGGTCTACATGGCACGCTTTCATCCTGTGTGTTAGGATGAGTCCTGTGGTATGGCTAAGGTGACCCCAGTCCATGGGGTAGGGAGCCAGGCCCCTAGGAATTGAATGCTCAGAACACAAACTAAGCTTCAGTTAGGGGTTAGGAGCACGGCAGGCCCAATCTGATGGTGGTGTGGCAAGCTATCCAGAGGTCTGAGTACAGAGGGATGGATAGAGTAAGTGTCAGGTTCAGGTTTGTGTCCAGCTGCTGACTCTGGGTGAACTCAGTGGTGCATGGCAGATTTCTCCTGCTCAGAATCCTTTGCAGAGTTCCAAATGGTATGGTTTCCTTCTGGGTGGCAGGCAGAGATCTCAAATATTGCTCAGGGGTCCCCATCCGTGGGTCTTGGGCACCAGTCCTCTGGGGTCAGAGCATGAAACCCCAACCTGGGGTTAGGGCTAGGTCCCAGCAACATAACAGGCCTGATTTGCTGGTGCTGTGCAGAGCTCTCACGGGGACTGAGTAGAGAACATGGGTCAGTCTGAGTCAGGCTCCGGGTTGGTGGCCATGGGGGGAAAGGCAGATTTCTCCTGCTCTCAGTCCTTGGCAGAGTTCCAATTCTACTGTTTCCTGCTGGGTTGAAGACAGAGTCCTCTGGCATTTCTCAGGGGCCCCACATATGTGGGGCTTTGGTACCTGTATTCTTGGGACACAAGACAGAAAATGTACTAAGTTTTGGTTAGGGCTGAGGGTCATGTCAGTCTCAATATGCCACCCTGAGAGGAGTGACCTGGGGAGCAGAGTTGAGGACGTGGGTCAGTGTGAGTGTTAAGATCCAAGTGTGAACGGGGGGTGCTGAAAGTGGGATAGCCTCAGGGGGCCAAGAAATATTCTGGTATAGTTCAGGTGTAACCCATCAGCGGAGCTTTGGTGTCAATCATCAGAGGACAGAAGACTGAAAACACAACCTAGGGCTTGGAAAAGAGCACAGGGGCATGGCTGGCCTGATCTGCTGGTGCTGAGGCTAGATGTCTGGGGTACTGAGTTGGGGGCCATGGTCAGGTGGTGCATTACGACCTGGGTTTGTGCCTGGGGGGGTGGCCGAAGGTGGAGGTGGCTTCAGGGAGCATGAAGATTTCTCCCGTTCCGATGGTTCTGTGCAGCTCCAAACAAAACGGTTTCCTCCTGGGTGGCAGACAGAGTACTGGGTTGTGGCTCAGGGGTCCAAATATGGAGGAATTGGGGGACCAGCCTCTGGGGATGAAGACTGAAAATGCAACCTAGGGTTAAAGTTAGGGTCAGGGGCATGGCAGGCCCAATTTGCTGGCACTGAGAAGGGATCCCAGGGGGATGAATTGAGGGCAGAGGTCCGGTGGCATGAGAGGGTCCAGGTTTGTGGCCAGGGGACCGCTGAAGGAGGGGGTTGTGCTCAGGGAGGCATGCAGTTTCTCCCACTCTGAGTGTTCTACTCAGTTTCAAATGGCACGGTTTCCTCCTGGGTGGTAGGCAGGCTGAGTGCCAGCCTCCGCATTTGTGGCCCAATAGTGCGCAGAGGGTGGGGGATAGCCTCAGGTGAACCATGCAGGTTTCTCCCGCTCTGAGGATTTGACACAGCTCCAAACAGCATGGTTTCCTCCTGCATGGTGGACAGAGTCCTGGGGTGTCACTCAGGATTCTTTAATCTTGGGGTCTTGGGATCAGGACTCTTGGGGATGATACCTGAAAACCGAAATTAGGGATAGGGTTAAGGCCTAGGGCCATGGTAGACCTGATATGCCAGTGCTGAGGCAGGTGCCCTGGTGCGCTGAGTTGAGGTCAGGTGTCAGACGGGGCCTTAGCCTCTAGGTGTGTGTCCAGACGTTCGCATAACCTGGGGGTGACTTCAGGGGTGCATGGAAGTTTCTCCAGCTCTGAGGGTTCAGCGCAGCTCCAAACAGCACAGCGGTGCCCTGCGTGGCAGGCAGATTCCCAGCATGAGTATCAGGCATCCTCAATCCTTGTGACGCAGTATGTGGTCTATTCTGGAGAAGGTTCCATGTGCACTTGAGAAGAACGAGTATTCTGTTGTTTTAGGGTGGAATGTTCTGTATATGTCTATGAGGTCCATCTGGTCCAAAGTTTCATTCAATGCTCTTATTTCTTTTTTAATTTTCTGCTTCGATGATCTGTCTATTTCTGAGAGAGGCGTATGAAGATCTCCTACTATTATTGTATTCATATCAATATGACTCTTTATCTTGATTAATAGTTTTCTTATGGAATTGGGTGCTCCCATATTGGGGGCATAGATATTCACAATGGTTAGATCATCTTGGCGGATAGTCCCTTTAAGAATTATGGAGTGTCCTTCTGTATCTCTGACTACAGTCTTTAGTTTAAAATCTAATTTATCTGATATGAGAATCGCTACCCCGGCCTTCTTTTGAGGCCCATTGGCATGAAAGATGCTTCTCCATCCGTTCACTTTCAGTCTGGGTGTATCCTTAGGTTCAAAATGGGTCTCTTGTAGACAACATATGGATGGGTCCTGTCGTTTTATCCAATCTGCAACCCTGTGTCGTTTTATGGGCGCATTTAGGCCATTCACATTGAGAGTGATTATTGAGAGATAGGTTTTGATTCATGTCATGTTGCCTTTGAAGTCTTTCTGTCTGTAGATTGTTTCTATATTTCTGTTCAATGATATCCTTGGGATTTTTTCTCTTTTATAGGACCCCCCTTAATATTTCCTGCAGTGTGGGCTTGGTGGTTGCATAGTCTTTTAAGCCTTGCCGGTCTTGGAAACTCTTTATCTCTCCATCCATTTTAAATGTCAGTCTTGCCGGATAGAGTATTCTTGGTTGCATGTTCTTCTCATTTAGTACTCTGAATATATTTTGCCAGCCCTTCCTGGCTTGCCAGGTCTCTGTGAAAAGGTCTGACGTTATTCTAATGGGCTTGGATGCCCACTCTCACCACTCTTGTTCAACATAATATTAGAAGTCCTAGCAACGGCAATCAGACAACAAAGAGAAATAAAAGGTATCCAAATTGGCAAGGAAGAAGTCAAACTCTCTCTCTTCGCAGATGACATGATTTTTTATATGGAAAACCCCAAAGACTCCACCCCCAAACTACTAGACTCATACAGCAATTCAGTAACGTGGCAGGATACAAAGTCAATGTACAGAAATCAGTGGCTTTCTTATACACTAACAATGAAAATACAGAAAGGGAAATTAGAGAATCGATTCCATTTACTAGAGCACCAAGAACCATAAGATACCTGGGAATAAACCTAACCAAAGAGGTAAAGGACCTGTACTCGAGGAACTACAGAACACTCATGAAAGAAACTGAAGAAGACCCAAAAAGATGGAAGACAATTCCATGCTCTTAGATTGGAAGAATAAACATTGTTAAAA
This sequence comes from Meles meles, assembly GCF_922984935.1. Classification (NCBI taxonomy): domain Eukaryota; kingdom Metazoa; phylum Chordata; class Mammalia; order Carnivora; family Mustelidae; genus Meles; species Meles meles. The sequence goes on from NW_025721183.1 coordinate 270,406, forward strand.
TGTTTATACTGCCTAGAGCAATCTATGCTTTTAATGCCATTCCGATCAAAATTCCACAGGTATTTTTCAAAGAGCTGGAGCCAATAATCCTAAAATTTGTATGGAATCAGAAGAGACCCCGAATTGCTAAGGAAATGTTGAAAAACAAAAACAAAACTGGCGGCATCACGTTACCCGATTTCAAGCTTTACTACAAAGCTGCGATCACCAAGACAGCGTGGTCCTGGCATAAAAACAGACACATAGACCAGTGGAACAGAGTGGAGAGCCCAGATATGGACCCTCAACTCCACGGTGAAATAATCTTCGACAAAACAGGAAAAAATATTCAATGGAAAAAAAGACAGTCTCTTCAATCAATGGTGCTGGGAAAACTGGACAGCTATATGTAGAATAATGAAACTCAACCATTCTCTTACACTCGAAATGGATAAAAGACCTCATCATGAGACAGGAATCCATCAGAATCCTAGAGGAGAACATAGGCAGTAACCTCTTCGATAGCAGCCACAGCAACTTCTTTCAAGATATGTCTCCAAAGGCCAAGGAAACAAAAGCGAAAATGAACTTTTGGCACTTCATCAAGATCAAAAGCTTCTGCACAGCAAAGGAAACAGTCCACCAAACAAAAACGCAACCCACGGAATGGGAGAAGATATTTGCAAATGACAGTACAGACAAAAGGTTGATATCCAGGATCTAGAAAGAACTTCTCAAACTCAACACACACAAAACAGATAATCATATCCAAAAATGGGCAGAAGATATGAACAGACACTTCTCCAACGAAGACATACAAATGGCTATCAGACACATGAAAAAATGTTCATCATCACTAGCCATCAGGGAGATTCAAATGAAAACCACATTGAGATACCACCTGACACCAGTTAGAATGGCCAAAATTAGCAAGACAGGAAACAACGATTGTTGGAGAGGATGTGGAGAAAGGGGAACCCTCTTACACTGTTGGTGGGAATGCAAGTTGGTGCAGCCACTTTGGAGAACAGTGTGGAGATTCCTCAAGAAATTAAGAATAGAGCTTCCCTATGACCCTGCAATTGCACTGCTGGGTATTTACCCCAAAGATACAGATGTAGTGAAAAGAAGGGCCATCTGTACCCCAATGTTTATTGTAGCAATGGCTATGCTCACCAAACTGTGGAAAGAACCAAGATGCCCTTCAACGGATGAATGGATAAGGAAGATGTGGTACATATACGCAATGGAGTATTATGCCTCCATCAGAAAGGATGAATACCCAACTTTTGTAGCAACATGGACGGGACTGGAAGGAATTATGCTGAGCGAAATAAGTCAAGCAGAGAGAGAGTCATGTATCATATGGTCTCACTTATTTGTGGAGCATAGCAAATAACACGGAGGACATAGGGAGATGGAGAGGAGAGGGAGTTGAGAGAAACTGGAAGGGGAGATGAACCATGAGAGACTATGGACTCTGAAAAACAACCAGAGGGTTTTGGAGGGGCAGGGTGGGGTAGGAGTTTGAGGAATCAGGTGGTGGTTAATAGGGAGGGCACGTACTGCATGGAGCACTGGGTGTGATGCCAAAACAATGAACACTGTTATGCTGTAAATAAACAAAAAAAAAAAAAAAAATGAGTCTATGGAAGGCCCGGCAGTGCCAGTTCACGCCACTGGAGGGAGTGGTGAGCCGTGGTGTGAGATACCCTGGAAGGCATGGCGATGCTGCTTGCCACCACTGGAGGCAGCGGCGAGCTGCCATGGGAAACACACCTGAAGAGGAGTCAGTGCAGCTTGCTGGCTCTGAAGGCAGGGCGGAGGTGCCCGGTGAGAGACCCTGAAACGTGAGGCACTACAGCTTATTTTTACAGGACGGAGTGGTGAGCTGTATAGTCTCTGTTTCTCCAGGCTCAAGGGTGGTGGTAAGAATTGATGGAGCCTGTCCCCCACTCAGCATTGTGCCCTCTTTCCCCAGGTTTGCTGGTAATGTGCTGTCAGGATGGTTCAGGAGGGTCCTCCCAGTTGGGCTCTGGAGCCAGGGGAACCAAACCCGACTCATGGTGCATTTGGAACCGAGGAGCTGAGTGTCTGTTTGGAAAAGTATGTTTGTTTCTCCAAAAAGGACAAGGGCATTGACCAGCTTGAGAGGGAAGTGAATGACCAGTTAAGAAACAAGCTTGTGTCTCTCCTTCTCCCAGGAATCAGAGCAGGTGTGCAGGCTTTAGGTGGGAGACGCCTGCTTATCTGCACCTGACAACCCTTCTTCACTCTGGCTCCATGAGACCTGAAGTTTGGAAGTCAGCGTCTGAGTCAGTCATGCAGCTTGTCCCAGGACGTCAGTGTTCAGAGAAAACAGCAGGCCTGTGGGTCACAATGTCACATCCATGCCAGGATGGCAGGTAAAAATTCCCTTTCACCCCAAATTTCCTGGGCTTTTCTCTTGTCTCCAGTGGAGCTCACAAATGGCACACTGAACCAGCTGTAAGCAATCTCGTGCGGGTGCCAGAGCTCCTGAGTTTCTCTGCAGGGAGCACCTGGCAGGGATCTCATTTTCTCTGTTTATTTCTGGCTTACAAAGGTATTTGGAACATCTCTTTCCTAGGAAATCCCTTGGATTCGAAAGGGAATGTGAGATTGACTTGGTGTGCCTTTTGAACATAGAAAGTATTCCTTCACCGAACAGTGTTTACTCCACTGGGCCTAGACTCTGGTGGAACGGCTGGCACCTAGAGTGAGGTGGCTGTTTGTGGTCAGATAGAGACTTGGATGATGGCTTCTTCTTTGTCCAAGGTGATGTATCCTAATGGATTCGTCTTTGAATCCAAAGAGCTCCAATGAGGGCAGAGGGAAAATTCAAAATGATTCCAAGGAGTCTTGGACAATTTAAAAGGGATGCTTGTCTTCCTAGGTTCACTCAAACGGCTATATATGGTTGGACATGCTGTATTTTCTCTGCAGTTTCATGGGTAGTGAAGTCAGAAGGAGAGTCTTTGGGAATTTCCCTGGATAAAGGCACTCTGTTGGCTTCAAGGGACTTGGTGTCAGGAACCCTGGGCTGAATTTCTGTGGCTGCTTTCCTGATGCTCAGTGAGTCAGGTTTTCCCACAGGTTTTATATTTCCTCCTTAGGAAATTGCTGGCAGGGAATGTTCTGTTTAAAGTGGAACCCTCGGGGGCACCTGTGTGGCTCAGTGGGTTAAGCCACTGCCTTCGGCTCAGGTCATGGTCTCAGGGTCCTGAGATTGAGCCCCGCATTGGGCTCTCTGCTCAGCGGGGAGTCTGCTTCGTCCTCTCTCTCTGCCTGCCTCTCTGCCTACTTGTGACCTCTGTCAAATAAATAAATAAAATCTAAAAAAAAAAAAAAAACCCAAAACCGGGACCCTCCTACATTGTTGGTGGGCCTGCGTGTTGTTGCAGCCACTCTTGGAAAGAATACAGTCTGTCCTCCAAAAGCTAAGAACTGAACAACAGTAGGATCCAGCAATTGCCCTCCTAGTTATTTCCCTAAAGGGCACAAAAATGCACATTCAGTGGGGTATAAGCACCGTGATATTTACAGCAGCATTTTCAACCATTGTAAAACAATGGAGGGAGACCAAATGTCCATTCACTGATGAGTGATATATATATATATCACTCGTATATATCATATGTGTGTGTGTGTGTGTGTATGTGTATTCATTCTCCCACATCTTCTTAATGGAATAGGGTCCAGGTTCAAAAAGGATGAAATCTTACCATCTGCAAGGATGTGGATGGATCTACAATGGATTTAGCTAAGTAAAATCAGTAAGAAAAGACCAATAGCCTATATCTTGACCTCTATGGAATTTCAGAAAGAAAACAGATGAACATAGTGAGGAGAGAAAGGCCAATGAGGAAACAGACTCTAACCTAGAGCAAAATCGAGGGTTGCTAGGGGGCAGGGGTGTGGGGCGAAGGGTTAAGTGGGTGACAGCTATTAGGGAGAGTACTTGTTGTGATGAGCTCTGGGTGTTCTATGCAGGTGAGGAATCACAAAATCCTACCCCTGAAGGAGAGGAATGAACATTGCATGGAAACGAATTGGAATTGAAGTCAATGAAGAAAAGAAGACCATGTTCTACTTCATGAAGACTGAGGTAAAACTGGAATGACTTTTGCTCTCCTGTTCTGTAGCTGTTCATTATGAAACACTCTGTGGCAGGATACACTAGTTTCCTATTGCATAAGGAGCCCTCAGAAAGTTGCCATGAAAGATTTAGATCTCAGAGCATGTACATGTTCCATTGATATGTTACTTTCAGTTTGCCCAGGTGCAAAGGTAAGTGGAGAGAAATAGGGCTGAAGAGGAAAGGAGGTATTAAGCATTCAAGAGGTAGCCTTCCCCTTTCTCATGAATGCCTGGGCCAGTGTAAATTGGGACGAAGGAGGGGGGATCCCAGAGCTTTGCCGCAGACAGGGGAGTTCTAGGTCTGCCTAGAGCTGGTGGTGTCCATGAGCAGAGCTGAGCTAGTGGCGTGGCAGGCCCGAACTGCTGGTGTTGAGGTGAGTTCCCCAAGGAGCTGAGTTGAGAATGGGGGTCAGGGGGTGAATCAGGCTCTGGGTTTGTGGCCAGGGGGCTGCAGAATGTGGGGGAGTCCTAATGGGGTCATGCAGGTTTCTCTGGCTCTGAGGGTTCCGCACAGCTCCAAAGGGACAAGTTTCCTGCTGGGTGGCAGGGGGACTCCTACAGTGTGGCTCCAAGTTTACCAATCTAGAGGGCTTGGTGGATAGGCCCCTGGGGAAGGAAGCCTGAAAATGCAACATAGGGTTAAGGGTAATGGGCTGGGCAGGACAGGCCTGATCAGCCGACACAGAGGTGAGATACCCTCAGAACTGAGTTGAGGAAATGCATCCTGCAATGCAGAAGAGTCAGGGTTTCTGGCCAGAGGGACGGCTGATCGTGGGGGTGGCTTTAGAGGGGCATGCTGGTTTCTCCCTCTCTGAGGAAACTTTGGAGCTCCAAATGTCATGGCTTCCCCCTGCATGGCATTCAGGTTTCTGCCTTGTTACAGGGGGGTCCTGAATCTGGGGAGTTTGGGGGCCAGGCCTCTTGGGATGGAAGCCTGAAATCAGAAACTAGAGCTACGGTAAGGGCGTAGGGGCATGGCATGCTCAATCTGCTACTGCTGAGGTGGGCTCCCTGGTGGGCTGACTTCAGGGTGGGTATCAGGTGGCATGTCAGACTCAGAGTTTGTGTCCAGGGATGCCACAGAAGCTTTGCGTGACCTCAGGGTTGCATGCAGGTTTCTCCTACCCTGAGGGTTCTGCAGAGCTCCAAATGGCATGGTTTCCTCCTGTGTGGCAGACGCAGTCCTGGGGTGTCACTGAGGAATCCTTAATCTCTCCTGGCATGAATCTCGGAGGTGCCCAATCTGGCGGGCTTGGGGGACAGGCCTCTGTTCATGAAAGCCTGTACACCCCACCTCGGTTTATGCTTAGGGCCGAAGGGCATGGCAGGTCCGATGTGCCGGTGCTGATGCGGGCTCCCCTAAGGGTCGAGTTGAGGGCATAGATCTGGCATCGCAGGAGAATCTGGTTTTATGGCCATGGGGGTGACTCATGGTGGGGTGGCATTACGGGGGTTTGCAGGTTTCTCCCCGTCTGAGTGTTCAGTGCAGCTCTAAACCACAAGTTTTCCTCATGAGTGCCAGGTGGAGTCCCGTGGTGGCGCTCAGTAGACCTTAATCTGGGGGGACATGGGAGGCAGGCCCCCTGGGATGGAAGCCTGAAAACCTAAAGAGGGGTTCTGGTAAGGGCCTAGGGGCATGGTGGCCCGATCTGCTTATGTTGAGGTGGGGCGCCCTAGGGTCTGAATTTATGGCATGCGTCCGGCAGCTCAGCAGAATCTGGTTTATGGGGCCGGGGGGATGGGTGCTGATGATGGGAGTGCCTTTAGAGGGGCAAGTTTCTCCCCCTCTGAGGGTTCAGCACAACTCCAAGGCACAGGTTCCTACTGTGTGGCAAGCGGAGTCCTGAGGTGTATGTCAAGATTCCTTAATCCAGGGGATTTTGTTGCCTGGACCCTCAGCATGGAAGACTGAACACCCAAACTTGTGTTAGGGTCAGGGCCTAGGGGCAATGGCAAGCCCGATCTGCCAGTGCTGAGGCGGGATCCCGTATGGGCTGAGTTGAGGGTATGCATTTGGTGGCGGGATGGAATCCAGCTCTATGGCCAGAGTGGCTGTTGATTATTGGGGTGGCTTTAGGGTGGCATGAAAGTTTCTCCCCATCTGAGGGTTCATTGCAGCTCCAAACCACAAGGTTTCCACTTGTGTGACAGGCTGTGTCCTGTGGTGTTGCTCAGAAGTCCTTAATCTGGGGGGCGTGGGGGCCAGGCCTCTTGGGATGGAAGCCTGAAAATCCAAACTAGGGTTAGGGTTAGGGCTTAGGGACATGGCAGGCCCGATCTGCTGCAATTGAGGTGGTCTCCTGGATAGGCCGAATGGAGGGTGGGAATCAGGCAGGACTTGAGGTCTGTGTTTGTGTTTGTGGGGGCAAAGAAGCTAGTGGTGTTCTTGGGGGCCATGCAGCTTTCTCCTGCTCTGAGGTTCCTGCACAGTTCCAAATGGCACCATTTTGCCGTAGGAGGCTGGAGGAGTGCTGGCGGGAGTCTCAGTCATCCCCAGTCTGATGGGCTTGGGGTACAGACCTCTGGGCACGGAAGGCTGTATACCCCACCTAGGGTTAGGGTTAGGGACTAGGGTCATGGCAGGCCCAATCTGCCGGCGCAGAGATGGGCTCCCCTCAGGGCTGAGTTGAGGGCATGTGTCCGGTAGCTTCATAGAAAACAGCTTTCTGGCCTGGGGTGCCGCAAATTGTGCGGATAGCTTTACGGGGGCTTGAAGGTTTCTCACCCTCTGAGTATTCAGCAGCTCCAAACTGCAAGGTTTCATCCTGCGTGGCTGTTGGAGTGCTGCAATGTCACTCAGGGGTCCTTAATCCAGGGGGCCTGGAGGCTAGGCATCTTGGGATGGAAGCCTGGAAACTCAAACTAAGGGTGAGGTCTTGGGGTGCGACAGGCCCAATCTGCCAGTGCTGAGGCGGACTCCCCGGTGGCCTGAGTTGAGGGTCGGTGATAGGTGGCTCGTGTGAATCTGGGTTTGTGTTCAGGAGGGGCTCAGATGCTGGGGCTTGCCTTGGGGGGCATGAAGTTATCTTTTGCTCTGAGGTCTAAGTAGCTCCAAATGGCACTGTAACAGCATAGGCAGCCTCCAGACTGCCAGAGTGAGTCTCATGCATCCACAATCTGGCGGGTTTGGGGGCTAGGCCTCTGGGTACGGAAGACTGTACACCCAACCTAGGGTTAGGGTTAAGGCCTAGGGGCATGGCAGTTCTGATATGCTGCTGATATGCTGTGTTGAGGTGGGCTCCCTCAGGGCTGAGTGGATGACATGCCTCTGGCGTTGTGGCAGAATCTGGCATTATGTCTGGGGCATTTCCAATGGCGGGTGTGTTTAGGTGCTCATACACCTTTCTTTCTGGAGGGCAGGCAGAGTCCTGTGTTGTGACTTTGGAATCCCCAGTCTGGAGGGTTAGGGTTAGGGATAGAGGTTCGGAGAGTGTTGGGTTAGTTGTTAGGGTTTAGGGTTAGGGTTAGGAGTTAGGGGATAGGGTTAGAGGTAAGGTTTAGGGTTAGGCTTAGGGTTAGGCGTATGTCTTAGGGACAAGGCATGTCAGATCTGCCAACACAGATATGGACTCACCCAAGGGCTGTGTTGAGGGCGGGACTCAGGAGTCTCCTCAGGCCCTGGATTTTTGGACTGGAGGGGTAAAGAAGGTGGGAATCGCCTCTGGGGAGCATGATGGTTTCTACTGCTCCGAGGTTGTTATGTTAGGTTTAGAGGTTAGGGTTAGGTTTTGTGGTTAGGGTTAGTGTTAAGATTAGTGTTAAGGTGGGGCGCCTGGGTGGCTCAGTTGGTTAAAGCCTCTGCCTTCCGCTCAGGTCATGATCTCAGGGTCCTGGGATGGAGCCCCACATCAGGCTCTCTGCTCAGCGGGGAGCGTGCTTCGTCCTCTCTGTGCCTTCTTCTGATCTGTCTCTGTCAAAGAAATGAATAAAATCTTAAAAAAAAATAAAAAGATTAGGGTTAGGGTTATGTCTTAGGGACAAGGCATGTTGGATCTGGTAACACTTATATGGGCTCACCCAAGGGCTGAGTTGAAGGCGGGACTCAGGAGGCTCCTTAGGCCCTGGGTTTTTTTCCTAGAAGGTAAAGATTGTGGGAATGGGCTCAGGGGAGCATGCTGGTTTCGAGGTCTCTGAGAGTGTTAGATAGCACTAAATGAAATGGTTTATTTCATTTATTCTCCTGGCTGAGAGGCTGAGTCCTGCCATCAGTCTGATGATCCTATCCACTGGGATGGAATTGGGTATCAGGCCTCTGGGGTCCAGAGCCTGACCACCTGAGCTAGGGTATTAGGGTTTGGTCCTGGGAGCATGGCAGGCCTGAGGTGCCAGTGCGGACTCAGGCTCTCCGGAGGGCTGAGTTGAGGGTATTGCTCTGGTGGCCCATCAGGCACTGGGCGGTGGTGTGTGGGTCCTCGGAAGGTGTGGGTGTCTTTAGGGGGCATGGAGGTTTCTCCGGCCAGGAGCGTACTGCACAGGGCCATGTGGGCCATTTTCCTTGTGGGTGGCAGCCGGAGTCCAGCATTGCAAATACAGGGTCCCCAGTCTGGACGGCTAGGGAGCCAGGCCTCTGTGGATCGAAGCATAAACACCCATCCTAGCATTATGGTTAAGTCTTTGGGGCATGGTAACCCCGATCTGCCGGTGCTGTGGTGACCCATCCTGATGCCTGAGTTGAGGCTATGTCTGCAGGACTTTGAGACTCTGGTTCCCGGTCCTTGGGAGGGTCCAGAAGTGCTTTGGCCTCAGGGAGACTTGCAGGCTTCTCCTGCTCTGTGGCTTCAGCCCATTTCTAAACGGCACGGTTCATGCTGGGATCATGTGCAATTATGGGGTGCAACTCAGGGGTCCCCTATCTGGGGTTTTGAGGACCAGTTGTGGGAGGATGATGCCTGAGCACGAACCTGGGCTAGGGTTAGTATTAGGATTAGGGTTAAGGTTATGTCTTAGGGACAAGGCATGTCGGATATGCAAGCACAGATATCAGCTCACCCAAGGGCTGAGTTGAGGGCGGGACTCAGGAGGCTCCTCGGGCACTGGGGTTTTGGGCTGTACGGGCAAAGATGTTGGAAATCGCCTCAGGGGAGCATGCCAGTTTCTACAATTCTCAGGGCATTAGATAGCACGAAATGAAAGGTCACCTTCTGGCTGAGAGGGTGAGTCCTGCTGTGAGGGTTAGGTTGTAGGGGCACTGCAGCCCCAATCTGCTGGCGCTGTGGTGGCCCATCCCAATGCTTGAGTTCAGAGCGTGTGTCTGCAGGACCATGAGACTCCTGGTTCTTGGTCCTTGGGGGCGCTGGAAGTGGGGTGGCCTCAGGGAGACATTCAAATTTATCCCGCTCTGTGGGTTCAGCACAATTCTAAACAGCATGGTTTCCTCCTGGTGTCAGGTTCAATGATGGGGTATCGCTCACGGGTCCCCCATCTGGGGCCTTGGGGACCAGGAGTCAGAGTATGGACGCCTGAACACACAACCTGGGCTAGGTATAGTATTATGGTTAGTGTTAGGCTTAGGGACAGGGCATGTCGGATCTGCTAGCACAGATACGGGCTCACCCAAGGGCTGAGTTGAGGGCAGGACTCAGGAGGCTCCTCAGGCCCTGGGTTCTTGGCCTGGAGGAGCAAAGCTGGTGGGAATGGCCTCAAGGGAGAATGGCTGGTTGCTACTGCTCTGAGGGTGTGAGAGAACACCAAATGAAAAGGTCTCCTCCTGGCTGAGAACTGAGTCCTGCCGACAGTCTGATGCTCAACCCATGGGAGGAATTGGGTGTCAGGCCTCTGGGTCCAATGCCTGAACACCCACCCTAGTGTTAGGGTTTCGTCCTGGGAGAATGGCAGGCCTGCCAGTGCGGCTCAGGTTCTCCGGAGGGCTGAGTTGAGGGCATTGCTCTGGTGGCCTGTCAGGCTCTGGGTTTGTGGTGTGGCATTTCTTGGAAGGCGTGGCTGGCTTTAGGGGGCATGGAGGATTCTGTGGCCAGGAGCATACTGCACAGGATCATATGGTCCAGTTTCATCGTGGGTGGCAGCCAGAGTCCTGCATTGGGAATACAGGGTCCCCAGTCTGGAGGGCTAGGGGTCCAGTCCTCAGGGGACAGAAGCCTGACACCCAACCTAGGGTTAGGGTAGGGTTGTAAGGGCATGGCAGCCCCGATCTGATGGCGCTGTGGTGATGCTTCCCAATGCCTGAGTTGAGGGTGTGAGTCTGTAGCACTGTGAGAGTCCTGGTTCCTGGTCCTTGGGTGTGCCAGAAGTGGCAGTGGCCTCTGGGAGGCATGCAGGTTTCTCCCGCTCTGCGGGTTCAACACATTTCTAAAGGGCAGGGTTTCCTCCTGGGATCAGGCGCAATTATGGGGTGAAGCTCAGGGGTCCCCCATCTGGCCGTTTGGGGGACCAGGCTATGGAGGAGGGATGCCTGAACACACAACCTGGGCTAGAGTTAGTATTAAGGTTAGGCTTAGCGTTAAGGTTATGTCTTAGGGAGAAGGCATGTGGGATCTGCCAGCACAGATATTGGCTCACTCAAGGGCTGAGTTGAGGGCAGGGCTCCGGAGGCTTCTCAGGCCCTGGGTTTTTGGCCTGGAGGTGCAAAGATGGCGGGAATGGCCTCAGGGCAGCTTGGCCGGTTCCTAGGGCTCTGAGGGTGTTGGAGAGCACCAAATGGAATCTCCTGCTGGTTGAGAAGCTGAGTCATGCCATCAGTTTGATGCTCCCACCCATGGGTGGAATTGGGTGTCAGGGTTCTAGAACCTGAACACCCAACCTAGGCTTAGGGTTTGGTCCTGGGAGAATGGCAGGCCTGATGTGCCAGCACGGACTCAGGCTCTCTGGAGGGCTGGGCTGAGGGCATTGTTCTGGCGGCCTGTAAGGCTAAGGAATTGTGGTGTGGGGGTGCTCAGAAGATGTGGTTGGCTTTAGGGGTCATGGAGGTTTCTCCGGCAAGGAGCGTTCTGCAAAGGTCCATGTGGTCAAGTTTCATCATGGGTGGCAGCCAGAGTCCTACGTTGGGAATATGGGGTCCCCAGTCTGGAGGGCTAGGGAGCCAGTCCTCTGGGGACTGAAGCCTGAACACCCAACCGCGGGTTAGGTTTAGGTCACAGGGGCATGGCGGCCCGGATCTGCCGGCACAGTGATGACCAATCCCGATGCCTGAGTTGAGGACGTGAGTCTGCAGGACCGTGAGACTCCTCATTCCTGCTCCTCAGGGGCGCCGGTATTGGGGGTAGCGTCAGGGAGGCATTCTGGTTTCTTCTGCTCTGTAGGTTCAGCACATTCCTTTTTTTTTTTTTCACTTTCAATATCTATCTATCTATCTATATTATTTGTTTTCAGCGTAACAGTATTCCTTATTTTTGCACCACACCCAGTGCTCCATGCAACACGTGCCCTCCCTAATACCCATCACCTTGTTCTCCCAACCTCCCACTCCCCACCCATTCAAGACCCTCAGGTTCTTTTTCAGAGTCTGTAGTCTCTCATGGTTCACCTCCCCTTCCCATTTCCCACAACTTCCTTCTCCTCGCCATCTCCCCATGTCCTCCTTGTTCTTTGTTATGCTCCACAAATAAGTGAAACCGTATGATAATTGACTCTCTCTGCTTGACTTATTTCACTCAGCATAATCTCTTCCACTCCCGTCCATATTGCTACAAAAGTTGGTATTCATCCTTTCTGATGGAGGCATAATACTCCATCTTGTATATGGACCACATCTTCCTTATCCATTCGTCCATTGAAGGGCATCTTGGTTCTTTCCACAGTTTGGCGACCGAGGCCTTTGCTGCTATAAACATTGGGGTACAGATGGCCCTTCTTTTCACTCCATCTGTATCTTTGGGGTAAATACCCAGCAATGCAATTGCAGGGTCATAGGGAAGCTCTCTTTTTAATTTCTGGAGGAATCTCCACACTGTTCTCCAAAGTGGCTGCACCAACTTGCATTCCCACCAACAGTGTAAGAGGGTTCCCCTTTCTCCACATCCTCTCCAACACACGTTGTTTCCTGTCTTGCTAATTGTGGCCTTTCTAACTGGTGTCAGGTGGTATCTCAATGTCGTTTTCATTTGAATCTCCCTGATGGCTAGTGATGATGAACATTTTGTCATGTGTCTGATAGCCATTTGTATGTCTTCGTTGGAGGAGTGTCTGCTCATATCTTCTGCCCATTTTTGGATATGATTATCTGTTTTGTGTGTGTTGAGTTTGAGAAGTTCTTTCTAGATCCTGGATCTCAACCTTTTGTCTGAACTGTCATTTACAAATATCTTCTCCCATTCCGTGGGTTGCCTTTTGATTGGTGGACTGTTCCCTTTGCTGTGCAGAAGCTTTTGATCTTGATGAAGTGCCAAAAGTTCATTTTCGCTTTTCTTTCCTTGGCCTTTGGAGACATATCTTGAAAGAAGTTGCTGTGGCTGATATCGAAGAGGTTACTGCCTATGTACTCCTCTAGGATTCTGAGAGAATCCTGTCTCACGTTGAGCTCCTTTATCGAGTTCGAGTTTATCATTGTGTATGGTGTAAGAGAATGGTCGAGTTTCATTCTTCTACATATCGCTGTCCAGTTTTCCCAGCACCATTGATTGAGGAGAATGTCTTTTGTTACATTGAATATTTTTTCCTGAATTCTCGATGATTATATCACAATAGAGTTGAGGGTCCATATCTAATCGGGATCGATGTGGGCAGAGCGCTCATGAAAATTGGCTGGCGTTGGATAACCATGGGGACCGCCTTGTTCCGCGTGGCCCAGGACCCTTTCTCGCTCGGGGTGTGTCGCAGCCACCCGAAAACGCGCCGAGACGACGGGGCCCGGCCGGGGGCCTCAGCGCCGGGGAGCTTGCTCCGAGCAGAGTTGATGGAGGGGCTGTGGTCGGGCATTCGTCTCCGCCTTGGAGGGAGGCCGGGCGCCCGGGAAGGGCTTGGCCTCTCTGGGGGAACAAATGGATCTGTCGCTCCACAGCTGTGTCGGAGCCACGAAACGGGCCGATGGCGCCAGGACGGTCGAGGACTCGTCGCGCGGGACTCAGGGTTCCCCATGCGGAGGCCCCCAGGCTCAGGCCCCTGGCAACGGAAGGCTGAGCAAGCAGGCCCGGGCCCGGGCCCGGTTTCGGGGCTGGCCCGGCCCCAGCGGCCGGCGTCAGGGAGTGGACCCCCGGAGGCTGAGGAGCGGGAGGCGTCGGCCTCCCCGGGGCCCGCCTCCCGGAGCTCCTCCCGGCGGTGCCGGAACGCGACGACACGCGATCCCGGACAGGGCCCCGGGGGGGCGGCCCTGCGGCCCTCTGGTGCCCGAAGTGTGTTCGCCGGGCGTTTTCCGGCCAATTCTCACGAGCGTTCTGCCCAAATCGGGATCGATTTGGGCAGAACGCTCGTGAGAATTGGCCGGCGTTGGGCAGCCCTGGTCAGCGCCCAGAGCCGCGTGGAGCAGGGCCCTTTCTCGCTCGGGGCATGGCGCGGCCACCCGGAAAACGAGCCGCGACGATGGGGCGCGGCCGGCGGCCCCGGCGCCGGGGAGTTTTCCCCGAGCAGAGTGGATGGAGGCGCCGTGGCCGGGCGTCCGCCTCCGCCGTGGCGGGCGGCCGGGGCGCCCGTGGAGGGGGCTGGCCTCTGTGGGGGAACGGAGTGATCTCTCACTCCACGGCTGGGACGAAGCCGCGAAAGGTGCCGTCGTCGCCGGGACGGTCGGGGGGACTCGTGGCGCGGGACTCAGGGTTCCCCATGCGGAGGCCCCCAGGCTCAGGCCCCTGGCAACGGAAGGCTGAGCAAGCAGGCCCGGGCCCGGGCCCGGCTTTCGGGGCTGGCCCGGCCCCAGCGGCCGGCTCCAGGGAGGGGACCCCCGGAGGCTGAGGAGCGGGAGGCGTCGGCCTCCCCGTGGCCCGCCTCCCGGAGCTCCTCCTGGCGGTGCCGGAACGCGACGACATGCGATCCCGGACAGGGCCCCGGGGGGGCGGCCCTGCGGCCCTCTGGTGCCCGAAGTGTGTTCGCCGGGCGTTTTCCGGCCAATTCTCACGAGCGTTCTTCCCAAATCGGGATCGATTTGGGCAGAACGCTCGTGAGAATTGGCCGGCGTTGGGCAGCCCTGGTCAGCGCCCAGGGCCGCGTGGAGCAGGGCCCTTTCTCGCTCGGGGCATGGCGCGGCCACCCGGAAAACGAGCCGCGACGATGGGGCGCGGCCGGCGGCCCCGGCGCCGGGGAGTTTTCCCTGAGCAGAGTGGATGGAGCGCCGTGGCCGGGCGTCCGCCTCCCCCGTGGCGGGCGGCCGGGGCGCCCGTGGAGGGGGCTGGCCTCTGTGGGGGAACGGAGTGATCTCTGACTCCACGGCTGGGACCAAGCCGCGAAAGGTGCAGTTGTCGCCGGGACGGTTGGGGGGACTCGTGGCGCGGGACTCAGGGTTCCCCATGCGGAGGCCCCCAGGCTCAGGCCCCTGGCAACGGAAGGCTGAGCAAGCAGGCCCGGGCCCGGGCCCGGCTTTCGGGGCTGGCCCGGCCCCAGCGGCCGGCGCCAGGGTGGGAACCCCCGGAGGCTGAGGAGCGGGAGGCGTCGGCCTCCCCGCGGCACGTCTCCCGGAGCTCCTCCCGGCGGTGCCGGAACGCGACGACACGCGATCCCGGACAGGGCCCCGGGGGGCGGCCCTGCGGCCCTCTGGTGCCCGAAGTGTGTTCGCCGGGCGTTTTCCGGCCAATTCTCACGAACGTTCTGCCCAAATCGGGATCGATTTGGGCAGAACGCTCGTGAGAATTGGCGGCGTTGGGCAGCCCTGGTCAGCGCCCAGTTCCGCGTGGATCAGGGCCCTTTCACGCTCGGGGCATGTCGCGGCCGCCCGGAAAACGAGCCGCGACGATGGGGCGCGGCCGGCAGCCGCGGCGCCGGGGAGTTTTCCCCGAGCAGAGTGCATGGAGGCGCCGTGGCCGGGCGTCCGCCTCCGCCGTGGCGGGCGGCCGGGGCGCCCATGGAGGGGGTGGCCTCTGTGGGGAAACGGACTGGTCTCTGACTCCGCGGCTAGGACGAAGCCGCGAAAGGTGCCGTTGTCGCCGGGACGGTCGGGGGACTCGTGGCGCGGGACTCAGGGTTCCCAATGGGGAGGCCCCCAGGCTCAGTTCCCTGGCAACGGAAGGCTGAGCAAGCAGGCCCGGGCCCGGGCCCTGCGTTCGGGGCTGGCCCGGCCCCGGCTGCCGGCGCCAGGGTGGGAACCCCCTGAGGCTGAGGAGCGGGAGGCGTCGGCCTCCCCGGGGCACGGCTCCCGGAGCTCCTCCCGGCGGTGCCGGAACGCGACGACACGCGATCCCGGACAGGGCCCCGGGGCTGCCGCCCTGCGGCCCTGTCGTACCCGATGTGTGTTCGCCGGGCGGTTTCCGGCCAATTCTCACGAGCGTTCTGCCCAAATCGGGATCGATTTGGGCAGAACGCTCGTGAGAATTGGCGGCGTTGGGCAGCCCTGGTCAGCGCCCAGTTCCGCGTGGAGCAGGGCCCTTTCTCGCTCGGGGCATGTCGCGGCCACCCGGAAAACGAGCCGCGACGATGGGGCGCGGCCGGCAGCCGCGGCGCCGGGGAGTTTTCCCCGAGCAGAGTGCATGGAGGCGCCGTGGCCGGGCGTCCGCCTCCGCCGTGGCGGCCGGCCGGGTCGCCCCTGGAGGGGGCTGGCCTCTGTGGGGAAACGGACTGATCTCTCACTCCGCGGCTAGGACGAAGCCGCGAAAGGTGCCGATGTCGCCGGGACGGTCGGGGGACTCGTCGCGCCGGACTCAGGGTTCCCCATGGGGAGGCCCCCAGGCTCAGGCCCCTGGCAACGGAAGGCTGTGCAGGCAGGCCCGGGCCCGGCCCGGCTTTCGGGGCTGGCCCAGCCCCAGCTGCCGGCGCCAGGGAAGGGACCCCCGGAGGCTGAGGAGCAGGACGCGACGGCCTCCCCGGGGCACGCCTCCCGGAGCTCCTCCCGGCGGTGCCGGAACGCGACGACACGCTTCCCGGACAGGGCCCCGGGGGGGCCGCCCTGCAGCCCTGTGGTGCCCGAAGTGTGTTCGCCGGGCGTTTTCCGGCCAATTCTCACGAGCGTTCTTCCCAAATTGGGATCGATTTGGGAGAACGCTCGTGAGAATTGGCCGGCGTTGGGCAGCCCTGGTCAGCGCCCAGTTCCGCGTGGAGCAGGGCCCTTTCTCGCTCGGGGCATGTTGCGGCCACCTGGAAAACGAGCCGCGACGATGGGGCGCAGCCGGCAGCCGCGGCGCCGGGGAGTTTTCCCCGAGCAGAGTGCATGGAGGCGCCATGGCCGGGCATCCGCCTCTGCCATGGCGGGCGGCCGGGGCGCCCCTGGAGGGGGCTGGCCTCTGTGTGGAAACGGACTGGTCTCTCACTCCGCGGCTAGGACGAAGCCGCGAAAGGTGCCGTTGTCGCCGGGACGGTCGGGGGACTCGTGGTGGGGGACTCAGGGTTCCGCATGGGGAGGCCCCCAGGCTCAGGCCCCTGGCAACGGAAGGCTGAGCAAGCAGGCCCGGGCCCGGGCCCGGCTTTCGGGGCTGGCCCGGCCCCAGCTGCCTGCGCCATGGAGGGGACCCCCGGAGGCTGAGGAGCGGGAGGCGTCGGCCTCCCCGGGGCCCGCCTCCCGGAGCTCCTCCTGGCGGTGCCGGAAAGCGAAGACACGCGATCCCGGACACGGCCCCGGGGGGGCGGCCCTGCGGCCCCTTGGTGCCGGCCCTGCGGCCCCGTGGTGCCCGAAGTGTGTTCGCCAGGCCTTGTCCGGCCAATTCTCACGAGCGTTCTGCCCAAATCGGGATCGATTTGGGCAGAACGCTCGTGAGAATGGGCCGGCGTTGGGCCACCATGGGGACCGCCTTGTTCTGCGTGGCCCAGGTCCCTTTCTTGCTCGGGGTATGTTGCGGCCACCCGGAAAATGAGCCGTGACGATGGGGCGCGGTCGGCAGCCACGGCGCCATGGCGTTTTCCCCAAGCAGAGTTGATGGAGGGGCTGTGGCCGGGCGTCCGCCTTCGCCGTGGCGGGTCGCCAGGGCGCCCGTTGTGGGGTCTTGCCTCTGTGGGGATCGCTTTGATCTCTCATTCCTCGGCTGGGACGCAGCCGAGAAAGGCACCGTTGGCGCTGGGACGGTGGTGGACTTGTGGCACGGGACTCAGGATCCCGGGTGATGCCCCGAGGTACAGGCCCCTGGCAGTGGAAGTCTGAACAAGCAGGCCTGGGTCCGGGCCCGGATTTCGTGGCAGGCCCGGCCCCAGCTGCCACCGCCAAGGAGGGACCCCCAGAATCTGTGGAGAGGGAGGCGTCTGCCTTGCCATCAGGGAGATTCTAATTTAAACTACATTGAGATACCACGTGACACCAGATAGAATGTCCAAAATTAGGAAGACAGGAAATAACATGTGTTGGATGGATGTTGAAAAGGGGAACCCTGTTACACTGTTGGTCAGACTCCAATTTAGTGCAGCCACTTTGGAGAACAGTGTGCAGATGACTCAAGAAATTAAAAATAGAGCTTCCCTATGACCCTGCAATTACACTGATGGGTATTTACCCCAAAGATACAGATGGAGTGAAAAGAAGAGCCATCTGTACCCCAATGTTTTTTGCAGCAATGGCCATGGTCGCCAAACTGTGGAAAGAACCAAGATGCCCTTCAACGGATGAATGGATAAGGAAGATGTGGTTCATATACACAATGGAGTATTATGCCTCCACCAGAAAGGATGAATACCCAACTTTTGTAGCAACATGGACGGGACTCGAAGAGATTATGCTGAGTGAAATAAGTCAAGCAGAGAGAGTCAAATATCATATGGTCTCCCTTATTTGTGGAGCATAACAAAGAACACGGAGGACATGGGGAGATGGAGAGGAGAGGGAGTTGAGGGAAACTCGAAGGGGAGATGAACCATGAGAGACTATGGACTCTGAAAAACAACCTGAGTGTTTTGGAAGGCAGGGGGTTGGGAGGTTGAGGAACCAGGTGGTGGGTAATAGGGAGGGCGTGTACTGCATGGAGCACTGGGTGTGGTGCAAAAACAGTGAACACTGTTATGCTGAAAATAAACAAATAAAAAAAAAAAGAAAATTGTACTCTTAGACCCCGTCATCTATATCACTCATCCCTCCATCCACTTCCACTCTGGTAACCACTGAGTCGGTTTTTGTTTTGTATCTTCTTTCTCCTTTATTTATGTATGTTTGTTTCCTAAATTCCATGGAAGAGTGACATCCAAAGGCCTTTGTCTTTCTCTGACTGACTGATTTCACTTAGGATAGTATTCTCTAGCTCCATCCATGTGTCTGCAAATGGCAAGATTTCATTTTTTATGGCTGAGTAATTTCCCACTGTGTGTGTATGTGTGTGTGTGTGTGTGTGTGTGTACATTTATTATCTCATTTATCAAGTTTTCAAGAAATACTTGGATTGTTTCCATATTGTAATATTGTAATTAATGTTGCAAGAAACATAGGGGCACATGTATCCTTTTGAGTTACTGTTCTCATATTCGTCGGGTAATCACCCGGTAGTGTGATTGCTGGATTATAAGGTAGTTCTAATATTTAACGTTTTGAGGAACAGTGATACTGTTTTCCACAGGGACTGCAGCAGCTAGCATTCCCACCACAGTGCAAGAGGGTTCCCTTTTACCCACATCCTCCCAACATTTGTTTTCTTGTGCTGGTGCTGTTAGCCATTCTGATAGTATGAGGTAATATCTCATGGACCTTTTCATTTGGATTTTCCTGTTGATGGCTGATGTGAACATCTTCTTACGTGACTGTTGTCCATCTGTATGTCTTCTTTGGAGCAATGTCTGTTCATGTCTTCTGTCTATTTTTTAATTGGATTTTTTGTTTTTTGGTTGTTGCGTTGTATCAGTTCTACATATTTTGGACACTACCCCTTTATTGCACATGATATTTGCAAACATCTTCTCCTATTAAGTACGTTGTATTCTATTTATTACATTTTCATTGTTGTTCTGCTGTGCGGTAAGTTTTTATATTGATGGAACTCTAGTAGTTTATTTTTGCTTTTGTTTCCTTTGCCTTAGGAGGCGTGTCTATTAAATGTATGGTTCATGTCAGAGAAGTTACTGTCTGTGCCCTCTTGTAGGATTTTTATGATTTAAGGTCTCACATTGAGGTCTTGAAACTGTTTTGAGTTTATTTGTCCATATGGTGTAAGAAAGCAGTCTAATTTCATTGTTTTGTGCATAGCTGTTCAGTTTTCCCAACACCATTTGTTGTAGAGACTGTCCTCTTCCCTTTTAATAGTTTTGCCTGTTTTGCAGAAGATTAATTGGGCACGTGATTGTGGGTTGATGTCTGAGCTTCTATTCCATTTCCTTGGTCACTGTGTGTATTTTTTTTTTTTTTTGCCAGTCCCATACTGTGAGGATGAATGCAGCTTTGTAGTATAATATGAAATATGGAATTGTGATGCCTCCAGCTTTCTTTTTCTTCATAACATTGTGCTGGTTGTTCAGTATCTTTTGTGATTCCATACAAATTGTTAGGGTAGTTTATTTGAGTTCTCTCATTTTTTATTTGAATTCAATGAGCCAACTTATCATACATCATTATTTTCAGATGTAGTGTTAAATAATATATCAGATGTGTATTGCATCACGTGCCCTCCTTAATGCCCATCACCCCAGTTACCCCCCCCACCCCCCATCCAGCAACCCTCAGTTGGTTGCTATAGTTAAGAGTCTATCATGGTTTTTTCCCCATCTCTGATGACTTCCCATTCTGTTTCCCCTTCCTTTGCCTATGGTTCTCTGCCCTGTTTCTGATATTTCACATATGAGTGAAACCCTATCATAATTGTGTTTCTTTCATTGACATATTTTACTCAGCATAATATCTTCCAGACCCATCCAGGTTGATGTGATGGTAAGTATTCATCCTTTCTGATGGCTGAGGAATATTCCATTGAATATATGAACCACATCTTCTTTATCCATTCCTCTGTCCATAGATATCTGGGTTCTTTCCATAGTTTATCTAGAGTGGATATTGTTGCAATGAACACTGGGGTGCAGGTGCCAGTTCTTTCCCCTACATCTCTATTTTTGTGGTAAAAGCCCTGTAGTGCAAGTGCTGTGTTTTAGGGTAACTTTATTTTAACTTCTTGAGGAAACCCCATACTATTTTCCAGAGTGGATATAACAGTCTGCATTCCAACCAGGAGTGTAGGAGGGTTCTCCATTCTCTGCATCCTCACCAATATTTGTGGTTTCATGTCCTGTTAACTTTAGACATTCTGCCTGGTGTGATAGGACACCTCAATGTGGTTTAGATTTGCATTTCCCAGAAGCCATGTGATATAGAACATTTATGTATATATCTGTGGGTCACATGCGTGTCATCATTGGAGAAATATCTGTTCATATTTTCGCCCATGTCTAGACCTTCTGTTGGATTAAGGCCCAGAAGCCTAGAAGATACAATCAGCCAGAACTGTGGAGATTTTCACAAGGTCTGAGATACAATGGAGATTTAGGGTGTGTATCAAGCTCAGGGATTGTCGTCAGAGGGTGGATGGAAGTGTAGGTTCATTGACATTGTCTCAGGTTTGCATTCAGATGTCTCATGCTCTGAATCCAGTCTGGAGTAAAAAAAGGAGTTTCCTTTTGTGTGGCGGGCTGATCCTCTGGTTTTGCTAAAGTGTTCCCAATACCCGGGGCTTGGGATCCAGGCCTCTACAGATGGACCTCTCAGAACTCCAAATAGGGTTAGGGTTAGGACCTAGGAAAATGGAAGGTCTGAATTGCCAACCGTGTGGTGAGCGTCCTGGAGGGCTGAGTTGAGGACATGGGTCAGGGTGAGTGTCCGGCTCAGGGTTTCAGTCCATGAGCCCTTGAATGTGGGAATTCACTGGGATGGACACAGATGGGCCTTCATATCTATACTGACCTATATACTTACTGGAGTCCATTATGGAAACATTTCCATCTGGGTGTGAGGCTGAGTCCTGTGGTATTGCTCAGGCATCCCCAAATCCTAGGGCTTTGGAGCCCACCCTTAAGGGACAGAGACATGAGAACCCAAGCTAGGGATAGAGTTAGGGCCAAAGGACATTGCAGGCCCAAACAGCTGACAGTGTGTGTGGTTCCTAGAGGCTGGAATTAAGGATGAGTGTTCTGGTTCTGGTCAGGCACAGGGTTTGTGACCTCGAGGCCACTGACATTGGGGGTTTGCTGGTATAGGCTCAGATGGGCAGGCATTTTATCCTGCTTTGAATACTTTCTAGAGGTCTACATGGCACGCTTTCATCCTGTGTGTTAGGATGAGTCCTGTGGTATGGCTAAGGTGACCCCAGTCCATGGGGTAGGGAGCCAGGCCCCTAGGAATTGAATGCTCAGAACACAAACTAAGCTTCAGTTAGGGGTTAGGAGCACGGCAGGCCCAATCTGATGGTGGTGTGGCAAGCTATCCAGAGGTCTGAGTACAGAGGGATGGATAGAGTAAGTGTCAGGTTCAGGTTTGTGTCCAGCTGCTGACTCTGGGTGAACTCAGTGGTGCATGGCAGATTTCTCCTGCTCAGAATCCTTTGCAGAGTTCCAAATGGTATGGTTTCCTTCTGGGTGGCAGGCAGAGATCTCAAATATTGCTCAGGGGTCCCCATCCTTGGGTCTTGGGCACCAGTCCTCTGGGGTCAGAGCATGAAACCCCAACCTGGGGTTAGGGCTAGGTCCCAGCAACATAACAGGCCTGATTTGCTGGTGCTGTGCAGAGCTCTCACGGGGACTGAGTAGAGAACATGGGTCAGTCTGAGTCAGGCTCCGGGTTGGTGGCCATGGGGGGAAAGGCAGATTTCTCCTGCTCTCAGTCCTTGGCAGAGTTCCAATTCTACTGTTTCCTGCTGGGTTGAAGACAGAGTCCTCTGGCATTTCTCAGCGGCCCCACATATGTGGGGCTTTGGTACCTGTATTCTTGGGACACAAGACAGAAAATGTACTAAGTTTTGGTTAGGGCTGAGGGTCATGTCAGTCTCAATATGCCACCCTGAGAGGAGTGACCTGGGGAGCAGAGTTGAGGACGTGGGTCAGTGTGAGTGTTAAGATCCAAGTGTGAACGGGGGGTGCTGAAAGTGGGATAGCCTCAGGGGGCCAAGAAATATTCTGGTATAGTTCAGGTGTAACCCATCAGCGGAGCTTTGGTGTCAATCATCAGAGGACAGAAGACTGAAAACACAACCTAGGGCTTGGAAAAGAGCACAGGGGCATGGCTGGCCTGATCTGCTGGTGCTGAGGCTAGATGTCTGGGGTACTGAGTTGGGGGCCATGGTCAGGTGGTGCATTACGACCTGGGATTGTGCCTGGGGGGGTGGCCGAAGGTGGAGGTGGCTTCAGGGAGCATGAAGATTTCTCCCGTTCCGATGGTTCTGTGCAGCTCCAAACAAAACGGTTTCCTCCTGGGTGGCAGACAGAGTACTGGGTTGTGGCTCAGGGGTCCAAATATGGAGGAATTGGGGGACCAGCCTCTGGGGATGAAGACTGAAAATGCAACCTAGGGTTAAAGTTAGGGTCAGGGGCATGGCAGGCCCAATTTGCTGGCACTGAGAAGGGATCCCAGGGGGATGAATTGAGGGCAGAGGTCCGGTGGCATGAGAGGGTCCAGGTTTGTGGCCAGGGGACCGCTGAAGGAGGGGGTTGTGCTCAGGGAGGCATGCAGTTTCTCCCACTCTGAGTGTTCTACTCAGTTTCAAATGGCACGGTTTCCTCCTGGGTGGTAGGCAGGCTGAGTGCCAGCCTCCGCATTTGTGGCCCAATAGTGCGCAGAGGGTGGGGGATAGCCTCAGGTGAACCATGCAGGTTTCTCCCGCTCTGAGGATTTGACACAGCTCCAAACAGCATGGTTTCCTCCTGCATGGTGGACAGAGTCCTGGGGTGTCACTCAGGATTCTTTAATCTTGGGGTCTTGGGATCAGGACTCTTGGGGATGATACCTGAAAACCGAAATTAGGGATAGGGTTAAGGCCTAGGGCCATGGTAGACCTGATATGCCAGTGCTGAGGCAGGTGCCCTGGTGCGCTGAGTTGAGGTCAGGTGTCAGACGGGGCCTTAGCCTCTAGGTGTGTGTCCAGACGTTCGCATAACCTGGGGGTGACTTCAGGGGTGCATGGAAGTTTCTCCAGCTCTGAGGGTTCAGCGCAGCTCCAAACAGCACAGCGGTGCCCTGCGTGGCAGGCAGATTCCCAGCATGAGTATCAGGCATCCTCAATCCTTGTGACGCAGTATGTGGTCTATTCTGGAGAAGGTTCCATGTGCACTTGAGAAGAACGAGTATTCTGTTGTTTTAGGGTGGAATGTTCTGTATATGTCTATGAGGTCCATCTGGTCCAATGTTTCATTCAATGCTCTTATTTCTTTTTTAATTTTCTGCTTCGATGATCTGTCTATTTCTGAGAGAGGCGTATGAAGATCTCCTACTATTATTGTATTCATATCAATATGACTCTTTATCTTGATTAATAGTTTTGTTATGGAATTGGGTTCTCCCATATTGGGGGCATAGATATTCACAATGGTTAGATCATCTTGGCGGATAGTCCCTTTAAGAATTATGGAGTGTCCTTCTGTATCTCTGACTACAGTCTTTAGTTTAAAATCTAATTTATCTGATATGAGAATCGCTACCCCGGCCTTCTTTTGAGGCCCATTGGCATGAAAGATGCTTCTCCATCCGTTCACTTTCAGTCTGGGTGTATCCTTAGGTTCAAAATGGGTCTCTTGTAGACAACATATGGATGGGTCCTGTCGTTTTATCCAATCTGCAACCCTGTGTCGTTTTATGGGCGCATTTAGGCCATTCACATTGAGAGTGATTATTGAGAGATAGGTTTTGATTCATGTCATGTTGCCTTTGAAGTCTTTCTGTCTGTAGATTGTTTCTATATTTCTGTTCAATGATATCCTTGGGATTTTTTCTCTTTTATAGGACCCCCCTTAATATTTCCTGCAGTGTGGGCTTGGTGGTTGCATAGTCTTTTAAGCCTTGCCGGTCTTGGAAACTCTTTATCTCTCCATCCATTTTAAATGTCAGTCTTGCCGGATAGAGTATTCTTGGTTGCATGTTCTTCTCATTTAGTACTCTGAATATATTTTGCCAGCCCTTCCTGGCTTGCCAGGTCTCTGTGAAAAGGTCTGACGTTATTCTAATGGGCTTGGATGCCCACTCTCACCACTCTTGTTCAACATAATATTAGAAGTCCTAGCAACGGCAATCAGACAACAAAGAGAAATAAAAGGTATCCAAATTGGCAAGGAAGAAGTCAAACTCTCTCTCTTCGCAGATGACATGATTTTTTATATGGAAAACCCCAAAGACTCCACCCCCAAACTACTAGACTCATACAGCAATTCAGTAACGTGGCAGGATACAAAGTCAATGTACAGAAATCAGTGGCTTTCTTATACACTAACAATGAAAATACAGAAAGGGAAATTAGAGAATCGATTCCATTTACTAGAGCACCAAGAACCATAAGATACCTGGGAATAAACCTAACCAAAGAGGTAAAGGACCTGTACTCGAGGAACTACAGAACACTCATGAAAGAAACTGAAGAAGACCCAAAAAGATGGAAGACAATTCCATGCTCTTAGATTGGAAGAATAAACATTGTTAAAATGTTTATACTGCCTAGAGCAATCTATGCTTTTAATGCCATTCCGATCAAAATTCCACAGGTATTTTTCAAAGAGCTGGAGCCAATAATCCTAAAATTTGTATGGAATCAGAAGAGACCCCGAATTGCTAAGGAAATGTTGAAAAACAAAAACAAAACTGGCGGCATCACGTTACCCGATTTCAAGCTTTACTACAAAGCTGCGATCACCAAGACAGCGTGGTCCTGGCATAAAAACAGACACATAGACCAGTGGAACAGAGTGGAGAGCCCAGATATGGACCCTCAACTCCACGGTGAAATAATCTTCGACAAAACAGGAAAAAATATTCAATGGAAAAAAAGACAGTCTCTTCAATCAATGGTGCTGGGAAAACTGGACAGCTATATGTAGAATAATGAAACTCAACCATTCTCTTACACTCGAAATGGATAAAAGACCTCATCATGAGACAGGAATCCATCAGAATCCTAGAGGAGAACATAGGCAGTAACCTCTTCGATAGCAGCCACAGCAACTTCTTTCAAGATATGTCTCCAAAGGCCAAGGAAACAAAAGCGAAAATGAACTTTTGGCACTTCATCAAGATCAAAAGCTTCTGCACAGCAAAGGAAACAGTCCACCAAACAAAAACGCAACCCACGGAATGGGAGAAGATATTTGCAAATGACAGTACAGACAAAAGGTTGATATCCAGGATCTAGAAAGAACTTCTCAAACTCAACACACACAAAACAGAGAATCATATCCAAAAATGGGCAGAAGATATGAACAGACACTTCTCCAACGAAGACATACAAATGGCTATCAGACACATGAAAAAATGTTCATCATCACTAGCCATCAGGGAGATTCAAATGAAAACCACATTGAGATACCACCTGACACCAGTTAGAATGGCCAAAATTAGCAAGACAGGAAACAACGATTGTTGGAGAGGATGTGGAGAAAGGGGAACCCTCTTACACTGTTGGTGGGAATGCAAGTTGGTGCAGCCACTTTGGAGAACAGTGTGGAGATTCCTCAAGAAATTAAGAATAGAGCTTCCCTATGACCCTGCAATTGCACTGCTGGGTATTTACCCCAAAGATACAGATGTAGTGAAAAGAAGGGCCATCTGTACCCCAATGTTTATTGTAGCAATGGCTATGCTCACCAAACTGTGGAAAGAACCAAGATGCCCTTCAACGGATGAATGGATAAGGAAGATGTGGTACATATACGCAATGGAGTATTATGCCTCCATCAGAAAGGATGAATACCCAACTTTTGTAGCAACATGGACGGGACTGGAAGGAATTATGCTGAGCGAAATAAGTCAAGCAGAGAGAGAGTCATGTATCATATGGTCTCACTTATTTGTGGAGCATAGCAAATAACACGGAGGACATAGGGAGATGGAGAGGAGAGGGAGTTGAGAGAAACTGGAAGGGGAGATGAACCATGAGAGACTATGGACTCTGAAAAACAACCAGAGGGTTTTGGAGGGGCAGGGTGGGGTAGGAGTTTGAGGAATCAGGTGGTGGTTAATAGGGAGGGCACGTACTGCATGGAGCACTGGGTGTGATGCCAAAACAATGAACACTGTTATGCTGTAAATAAACAAAAAAAAAAAAAAAATGAGTCTATGGAAGGCCCGGCAGTGCCAGTTCACGCCACTGGAGGGAGTGGTGAGCCGTGGTGTGAGATACCCTGGAAGGCATGGCGATGCTGCTTGCCACCACTGGAGGCAGCGGCGAGCTGCCATGGGAAACACACCTGAAGAGGAGTCAGTGCAGCTTGCTGGCTCTGAAGGCAGGGCGGAGGTGCCCGGTGAGAGACCCTGAAACGTGAGGCACTACAGCTTATTTTTACAGGACGGAGTGGTGAGCTGTATAGTCTCTGTTTCTCCAGGCTCAAGGGTGGTGGTAAGAATTGATGGAGCCTGTCCCCCACTCAGCATTGTGCCCTCTTTCCCCAGGTTTGCTGGTAATGTGCTGTCAGGATGGTTCAGGAGGGTCCTCCCAGTTGGGCTCTGGAGCCAGGGGAACCAAACCCGACTCATGGTGCATTTGGAACCGAGGAGCTGAGTGTCTGTTTGGAAAAGTATGTTTGTTTCTCCAAAAAGGACAAGGGCATTGACCAGCTTGAGAGGGAAGTGAATGACCAGTTAAGAAACAAGCTTGTGTCTCTCCTTCTCCCAGGAATCAGAGCAGGTGTGCAGGCTTTAGGTGGGAGACGCCTGCTTATCTGCACCTGACAACCCTTCTTCACTCTGGCTCCATGAGACCTGAAGTTTGGAAGTCAGCGTCTGAGTCAGTCATGCAGCTTGTCCCAGGACGTCAGTGTTCAGAGAAAACAGCAGGCCTGTGGGTCACAATGTCACATCCATGCCAGGATGGCAGGTAAAAATTCCCTTTCACCCCAAATTTCCTGGGCTTTTCTCTTGTCTCCAGTGGAGCTCACAAATGGCACACTGAACCAGCTGTAAGCAATCTCGTGCGGGTGCCAGAGCTCCTGAGTTTCTCTGCAGGGAGCACCTGGCAGGGATCTCATTTTCTCTGTTTATTTCTGGCTTACAAAGGTATTTGGAACATCTCTTTCCTAGGAAATCCCTTGGATTCGAAAGGGAATGTGAGATTGACTTGGTGTGCCTTTTGAACATAGAAAGTATTCCTTCACCGAACAGTGTTTACTCCACTGGGCCTAGACTCTGGTGGAACGGCTGGCACCTAGAGTGAGGTGGCTGTTTGTGGTCAGATAGAGACTTGGATGATGGCTTCTTCTTTGTCCAAGGTGATGTATCCTAATGGATTCGTCTTTGAATCCAAAGAGCTCCAATGAGGGCAGAGGGAAAATTCAAAATGATTCCAAGGAGTCTTGGACAATTTAAAAGGGATGCTTGTCTTCCTAGGTTCACTCAAACGGCTATATATGGTTGGACATGCTGTATTTTCTCTGCAGTTTCATGGGTAGTGAAGTCAGAAGGAGAGTCTTTGGGAATTTCCCTGGATAAAGGCACTCTGTTGGCTTCAAGGGACTTGGTGTCAGGAACCCTGGGCTGAATTTCTGTGGCTGCTTTCCTGATGCTCAGTGAGTCAGGTTTTCCCAC
Organism: Meles meles; assembly: GCF_922984935.1. NCBI lineage: Eukaryota > Metazoa > Chordata > Mammalia > Carnivora > Mustelidae > Meles > Meles meles. The sequence goes on from NW_025721183.1 coordinate 298,235, forward strand.
AGGTTTTATATTTCCTCCTTAGGAAATTGCTGGCAGGGAATGTTCTGTTTAAAGTGGAACCCTCGGGGGCACCTGTGTGGCTCAGTGGGTTAAGCCACTGCCTTCGGCTCAGGTCATGGTCTCAGGGTCCTGAGATTGAGCCCCGCATTGGGCTCTCTGCTCAGCGGGGAGTCTGCTTCGTCCTCTCTCTCTGCCTGCCTCTCTGCCTACTTGTGACCTCTGTCAAATAAATAAATAAAATCTAAAAAAAAAAAAAAAAACCCAAAACCGGGACCCTCCTACATTGTTGGTGGGCCTGCGTGTTGTTGCAGCCACTCTTGGAAAGAATACAGTCTGTCCTCCAAAAGCTAAGAACTGAACAACAGTAGGATCCAGCAATTGCCCTCCTAGTTATTTCCCTAAAGGGCACAAAAATGCACATTCAGTGGGGTATAAGCACCGTGATATTTACAGCAGCATTTTCAACCATTGTAAAACAATGGAGGGAGACCAAATGTCCATTCACTGATGAGTGATATATATATATATCACTCGTATATATCATATGTGTGTGTGTGTGTGTGTATGTGTATTCATTCTCCCACATCTTCTTAATGGAATAGGGTCCAGGTTCAAAAAGGATGAAATCTTACCATCTGCAAGGATGTGGATGGATCTACAATGGATTTAGCTAAGTAAAATCAGTAAGAAAAGACCAATAGCCTATATCTTGACCTCTATGGAATTTCAGAAAGAAAACAGATGAACATAGTGAGGAGAGAAAGGCCAATGAGGAAACAGACTCTAACCTAGAGCAAAATCGAGGGTTGCTAGGGGGCAGGGGTGTGGGGCGAAGGGTTAAGTGGGTGACAGCTATTAGGGAGAGTACTTGTTGTGATGAGCTCTGGGTGTTCTATGCAGGTGAGGAATCACAAAATCCTACCCCTGAAGGAGAGGAATGAACATTGCATGGAAACGAATTGGAATTGAAGTCAATGAAGAAAAGAAGACCATGTTCTACTTCATGAAGACTGAGGTAAAACTGGAATGACTTTTGCTCTCCTGTTCTGTAGCTGTTCATTATGAAACACTCTGTGGCAGGATACACTAGTTTCCTATTGCATAAGGAGCCCTCAGAAAGTTGCCATGAAAGATTTAGATCTCAGAGCATGTACATGTTCCATTGATATGTTACTTTCAGTTTGCCCAGGTGCAAAGGTAAGTGGAGAGAAATAGGGCTGAAGAGGAAAGGAGGTATTAAGCATTCAAGAGGTAGCCTTCCCCTTTCTCATGAATGCCTGGGCCAGTGTAAATTGGGACGAAGGAGGGGGGATCCCAGAGCTTTGCCGCAGACAGGGGAGTTCTAGGTCTGCCTAGAGCTGGTGGTGTCCATGAGCAGAGCTGAGCTAGTGGCGTGGCAGGCCCGAACTGCTGGTGTTGAGGTGAGTTCCCCAAGGAGCTGAGTTGAGAATGGGGGTCAGGGGGTGAATCAGGCTCTGGGTTTGTGGCCAGGGGGCTGCAGAATGTGGGGGAGTCCTAATGGGGTCATGCAGGTTTCTCTGGCTCTGAGGGTTCCGCACAGCTCCAAAGGGACAAGTTTCCTGCTGGGTGGCAGGGGGACTCCTACAGTGTGGCTCCAAGTTTACCAATCTAGAGGGCTTGGTGGATAGGCCCCTGGGGAAGGAAGCCTGAAAATGCAACATAGGGTTAAGGGTAATGGGCTGGGCAGGACAGGCCTGATCAGCCGACACAGAGGTGAGATACCCTCAGAACTGAGTTGAGGAAAT